>NW_022103915.1:93667930-93703214 GCF_000313985.2 Echinops telfairi
CTTCTCTCTCTCTCTCTCTCTCTCTCACACACACACACACACACACACACACACAGCAGGAAATTAGAGAATGCTCACAATTTGAAAAACCTGTGTTTCAACATTCCCCTTCACCATAGCAATGTGTGGAGTTATCCGTCAGCATGGCTTTCCCCCAACCTCATCCAAGGAAAGTGATTCCCTGCCCAGACTAGGGGCTTCTGACACTTGTCTTTATTGCCCCATCATAAATTGATAAAAGGATGTCTGCTAGAACCAGTTGGCAAGTTCACTGCATAAACATCAACACCAATTTAATGACTTGTGTACACATCATAAACTAGAGAATCTTTATACAAAGAAATCAGATAAATCAAACATGAACTGAGACTTAGGGGAAAGCAATTAAAGCTTTAAATTAAGGTTTCTGGGGGAGGGTACTGTACCACGTTAGAACATATACATATTAGAAAATGTGTTAATGCCGTTACAGCATGAGTAATTAAATTAATTAGCAATATTAACTGTGCTTAAAGCAACATCCCAGTGACAGCTAAGAACCATTAGAAGTTTTAATCTCCCCATCTTATGTGTTCAAAGAACAGGGGGTCAGGGAGCCTCCAAACTTCCTAAGAGGTTGATTTAAAAAAGAAAAAAAAGTAGGGAGGAACATAAAGTCGACTTACTTGCCTTGGGCTAGTAAGGGGAAAGTAATCGTCAGAACATAGAACCCTATTTGGCCATATTTCATTTCCTCCAGCACATAGAAACGTTTGGGCGCGGACCCATTTAGATATAATAATACTTGGAGGTTTGTATGAAAGTACCTTTCAGGTGCACTGTTTTCTGAGCAAATCTTTGTAGTCAGCCTCTAAGATATGCTTAAGCATCAACTGCTGCTGCAAATTTAAATTTTAAATTCTATTAAAACATCCAAGGAGGTTTTCGCTGAACAAAAATGCGATTGCTTATGTGTCCAAGCTCCCATCGTCTGGAAGCGAAATTCGACAGAAGAAACGGACTTGGAACTTCAGAAGTTTGGGGCCAAATTCAGTCTTGTGGTATTTGTAGCAAGCAGTCTTGTTACACAGAAAGAAAGGGGAAAAAACAAAACAGGTCTATTCCAGTGATAGCAAGGCTTCCATTTACTCCTCTCAAAAGCAGCAAGATCCTAAAAGGGAGCCTTTGTAACACAGAATGCTTTTAAGTTCTCCCTGAGGAGAACACAATATACACGATTTATGTAAAAAGAAGGAAAATGAAAGCTAAGTATTCCAGTTAAGGGTCAGAAATCAATATTTCTTTAACAGCCTAAGCAACATGCATTACTCTTAATACAAATACTTAGGGGACTTTCCACTCTTCATAACGGGGATTTTCACACAATTAGGGTTGAAAGTGGCAGAAGATGCTCCCCCATGTGATGTTCTATTGATGCAAAAATGAAAACGAATATATTTGGACAGCATTTCACTGATCTGTCATCCTTGGTTAAAACTTCTTATTTCAATGTCCAAGTGTGGAGCAACAGGTAGCTGACTACATTTTGAAACATCTCAAGGAAAGGCGGTGGGGCATTGTACTATCAGTATGAAAACCATACGGAAATAGGAAGAAATTTGAATATAAAAGTGATTATATTGAGATTTTGAGTATACATGGATTTTTTTCTAGAAGCACACCTCTTTCGCGTTCCATTGTCAATAGACAGCTTGAAAAGTAGAACAAAGAAACAACCCTCAGACGATCCCAGCGGCATAAAAAGCACTTTATGGTAAAATAGAAGGAAAAACCCCAATCAAACCTAATGTCATCAAGTTGATTCCAACCCACTGTGACCCCAGAGGGCAGAGTAGAACTGTCCCATAGCATTTCCCAGGCGCAGTCTTTATGGAAGCAGGCTGCCACATGGTTCTCCCCAGGGGCAAGCTGGTGGGCGCAAATTGTTGAACTTTTGGTTAGCCGCTGAGGGCTTAACCACTGTACCACCAGGGCTCCTTGAGACAATACAGTGGGTCGAGAAAAAAATAGAAGATTTTCATAGATTGAGTTTAGAAAAAGAAAAGGTGTACCCGACTAGTTTCTGAGGATAAACTTGGGTCCCTCTCTGGTCTCCCTGTTACAACCAGAAGGATGATTATGTTGACTGTCCCTCTACTACTTGACGTGCTTCCATGGCTTTCCAGCTAACGACCACCATGTTGCTCAGGCCCTCGCAGGCAACACTCGGACTGGGAGGAAGCCTGCAGAGGGATGGTTCCTCCTCCCCAGCCACACAAACGCCTCATGTTTCCTTCTGCCACAGGGCTTTTACACACGCTGTTTCTGACATGTATCCTGTGAGGCTCACCCCTTAATCCTCCATGTCCTTGTCTTCCAACTTCAGATCTCAAGGTAATCAATGCTGACTTTTCATAGCTAGCCAATTCTCACTGAATAGACACTCTCAAAACACCCTGCCTTCCTCCTCCGGGCACGCATCCTGGGCGTCTTGTGAGCAGGCTAACCGTATGGAAGCATGTGGGTGAGCAGCAACGCCCTCCATTCCTTGTCTTCCCCGCCATCCTCAGCGCCTCCCTCCGGAGGTGGCTCAAACAGAAAGCACTCATTTGTAGACTGAATAAAAGAAAGCCTAGACGGAAGTAGGGGTCTTAAAAACAAAACACAAAACCCACGAAAGCAACCTCAAGTGACTTCGAAGCAGCTTGAACTGAAATTATAACTCAAAGGCTGTATCGTTATAGAACCTGATCAACGGACAGGACCCAATGATCCAATTGTGGTTGGTCAGGCTCAGGGAAAGGAGTGGGAGGAAGTGTCAAATCAACTGTTTGGTACTCACGGGAGTTTTGATGAAGGCCATGGGGCACATGTGCTAGGGCTGCTGCTTGTGCATGGCCGATCTCCTCACTAAGCTGACTCAGACGACCTCGTAGAGGTTGCTAAGTTTTCCAAAGAGGAAGCATATTCATTTTCCCCCTTTCACTTTGGGAATAACGGTTGACTTCAAGGAGCCTGTACTTTCTCTATCTGGATCTACTTTTGTAAAACTAGCTATTTTTAAAAGTTCAATGATCAGTCCTGTGCCTTTAAATTTTTTGTGTGTCTTTACGTTTTTTTTCTTTCAATGATGCGGTGCCATTTGGTCTTGAGATCCGCTGACACATTCCTCATCACTGCTGTTCCTCCTGGTTTCTAGTGATCTTAACTATGATAAAGAGTTTAAAATTCAAGAGTATAACAAGCACTTTTTTTCTTCCTGAAGCTGAATTTAGAAAATTCAACTAGACAATCCATAGAGCTATGCTTTTCCTGTGTGTCAGAAGCAAATCCCTGACTCCTCATTTTGAAGCTAATTTTGGATCTCTACCAGTATGTTGAAACTGCCTGGATTGCTTAGCACCACGAAAAGATGTCTTTGTATGAGTTGACTGAAGAACTGTCTTTTAAATGTGTTTAGGCTGGGCTTTCTAGAGCGACAAAAACAGTGACGCTCGTGTATGTATACGGAAGAACTTTATATATCAAGAAATAATTTCATACCCAGAAGGCATCCTGGCCCGGTCCATCACACGTGCATACATCCAATGCTAGCTAGGACCTCTTCAGACTCACGGAGCTGCAGACTGATGACGCAGAAAGGGGAAGCGGAAGTAGGGAGATCACAGGCCAGTGGGTGTAGAGTGGCCTGGATCCAAGGGCAGTGGGCACAAGGCAGGGCGCCCACAGCTCCGGGCCTATGGTTCCATGAGGCCGCTGCCCCTTGGAGGCAGGAACAGAGTCACAGCAAGCAGGAAGGCAAAGGGGCAGGAGAGGATGGACACGGTCCAGTATTTCTCTTGTAAAAAGGCCCCATCCTCAAGGAAGTATAATAAGGCTGTGACCTGATTGATAGATTGGACTCCACGCCTACACATTCACACAGGTGCATGCTGACATAAAAAGCTAACTGCCACAAGTAAGTATTAGAATTTGCCTGTGTTTACATAATTTCTCTAACACCTTGCTGTACCTGACAATGCACACCAATACAGCTGGAGAAAACACCGAGTTTTCATGGCCCCTCGCTCACTAGCAAGCCTATCCTTCCGTGCCGCAGTTGACTCACCTATAAAGCAGGATCATAATATTGTGTTCCAATAACCATAAGGAAGATTTAACAAGGAAATAAGATAGTGCTTGATAAATGACTGAGCACTTACAAATACAGATACAATAATGTTGCCACTAAACTTAAGGATGTGGACACAGAACCTTGAGTGGCGGCCAACACACAGTAATCCTCTTTCAAGGGTTTCCACTACCTAGTGCAACTCTGACACGGCCATTCATGCCTCGCCTGCAAGCACTCTGTGTACAAATGTTTGGCTAGGAAATGGTTCAACGACGTCCTTTAACAAGACCTGATGACTTGTATCCCATTTCTGCCGCCTCTGCATTCTTGACGTGAGAAGAGGTACGTGTGCAAGAGACCCGGGACAGAAAAGCCTGGACTATCGGTTGGGAGAAAGTCCTTGACTGAACAAAGCCAACGCATCTTATCTATTTTAAGTGATTTTATTGCCGTGTGAAGCATAACCTATAATGAAACGAATAAAGTTTGGTCCTTCACAGTAGGTCTTCAAAACAGGAAGAAGACAGATGGAGTGATGAAGATTACTCAAGAAGTGAAAACATCAAAACTAAAAACAAAGTAAATATACTTTTGAGTTTCACAGAAACCTAAAAATGAACCACAATGGGGTTTTTTTTCTATCACCTTAGAAACACTAATATTCCACATGAAATATTCGCTGATTTCTCCAACTGATTCTGGCAGCTTGAACATATGTGTCCATGGACGCCTGCTAGAATTTACATTTATGGATTCTGAAGAGTCGAGGTCGCAGTGTTTGCACACTCGTGCTCCTGTCAGGACTTCTCAGGTGCCATGCCTTGAGAGCAGTTTCTACTTTTGCCTTGGTGACAATTTTAATAAAAACCTTTCCTAGAAAGTCTACCCTGTCTCAAATTCCCTGTGAAGGTGAGATCCCCGTGGATCACTTTGCGTTCTGAAGTGCCTGCTCTTCGTTACTTTAGAAAAGACGATCACAGCATATTTCGAATCTGAAACGTTATGTTTTAAAACACCATCTTGATATTAAAAGAAAAAAAAAAGACTTCAAAATTTGGTTCACATTTCAAATCGCCCGCACAATTCATTTGTTTTTCCTCCCTGTCGTGTGATGCTTTAGTTTGGAATATTGTTGTTCATACTCCCCAAACCAACATGTTCAGGTTCTGATAAATCAACAGTCATCCTATGGATTCTAAATCACAAGGATCTCCCATGTTCTCCCAAATGCCTGCATTAAGTCAGAGCTAGGACTTCCATAAACTAAACTCACTGCCATGACGTCAATTCTGACGCATCGCGACGCGACAGGGCAAAACAAACGGTCCCGGTGAGTTGCCAAGACTATACTTCTTTACAGGAGTAGAAAGATTCCTCTTTTTCCTCTGGGGGGCTGGTGGTTTCAAACTGCAGACCTTGAGGTAACCACTGCACTACATATAACCCGTTACATAGGACAACGAGAAGCCAAAGGAAGGCATTTTTCCTAAAGAGTAGGCACTCCATCACGTTGAACTAGGCTCTGGTCCTCTAGGACGCACTCTCGTCCCACCTTGTACTTGTGGGTGTTTAAGTTGGTGGCCTTGCCTTTCAAGGGTTAATGTAGCCCATGTGCAAAACTCTAGGACCAGAGAGACAGGGCTTGGGGAACCTGCGCCTCCTGGTAAATCTCATGCCACATCTGCTCAAGAATGGAAAAGTCTTTTCCTGCCTCTTGTTTTTCTAGGGCTTTGGGGTGAAAAAATAAGCACATGCAGGGTAGACGCACCCATCAGAATGGCTCTGGGAGCCTTTTACCTGCCAATCAGGACAAAATGCACTTTGACTATTCCTGATACCTCATGCCCAGGAGAGCAGAGTCGGTCTCAAATTTTTCCCGAAGATCAAGATATCAAGCGATGGGAATTCCCTCTGTCGAACAACTTTATTATCAAGGCTAAGGCGAGCACCTGGGGAATTAATAGCTGACATGCCTCATTTTGAACATCTACCATATGCTCCAGGAAAACAGAGCCACGTTCCTTATCGCTCTCTGTTTTTCTTTCACTGGTTTATGTTTTGCCTTGAATAAAAACCACATGAAAACACAAGCGTACATTACCAGGTATGCCTCTCCTCCATGGAATAGTGCAATAACATTTTTAGTGTTTTATTTATGCAAACAAAAATACTCCTCAAGTCAGTGCAGGCTGCACTGCCTGAAGTGTGCGGCCTGAATTCCGTATATGGGGACTCTTTTCTTACATACGGTCAGGACGGACGTTTCCCCAAACGCCTGTGAGTCCCTCCCTCCCTCCTCTTTTTACACCATGTGTTTGTGTTTCATGGTTCCTTAAGTTTATTCAAAGACGAACCATGGCATTTCTTAAGGCAAGGCAGTAGGTTCATAAAAAACCTGAGCTTTTCGTCAGTTATGTGAATTTATCAAGCATATCATGGGCTAGACATAGATTCCCAAACTTATTTATCCAACCGCCCCTTTAAAAAAGAACTCAGAGCCCCCCTGGCAAATGAAAAACTTCCGTACCATAGTCCATAATCCAAGCAAAAGCGTGCCATCTTCCCAGTGCGTCCCTAGGGAACACTGTCCTGGAGGGTGTCTGCTGCGTGGGCCTTCACTTGCCCCTTCCGAACAAGCCTCTGAGCAGTGTAGCCAGCCGTCCCCAGGCAACTCGCGTCCCAGGGGGGAGGTGACGGGCTCATGCTCCCAACGCTGGGACCCAAGAGGCAGAGCTGGCAATCAAACTGAGGCCTTCCGTTCCAACTGTTGGCTTCTTGCTTGTTTTGCACGGTGTATCAGTCTAGGTACTTTAGCGAACCCTGTCTAACACACACGGTAATCAAAGATGTCCATATGCACTGTCACGCCCAGAAAAAGTCCAAGGTACTATAACGTTGAGAAAGCAAGTCGGAAGGCAAGTAAGAGTGGCTTCTTTCAGGGCTTCAAGTATATACCTAAGAACTAATCAACAACCTATAATCTATCAGGGGGCCACAAGGGTTTGGGTGGGGGGGAGGAGGAATTGATCCCAAGGGCTTAATGGAAAGTAAATGTCTAGAAAAGAATGATGGAATGTACGTACGAATATGTCAGATACAATTGATGTATAGTTTGTAACAAGAGTTGCAAGAGCCCCTAATAAAATGGGGCGGGGGAGTATATACGTAAGAATATATGTGTGTGACAGGCAGGCAGGCAGACAGACAAACATACACACATGTCAAAAAGTATTGCTACTGGGAAGAGTTCCACTTCACACACGTACAGGTTTACTCCAAATAAAATTGATTTAAACTTGTCTCGGTGATAAATGGATAGCTGCAGAGAAGTTTACTTAGTAATACACTTACTTGTCTTAGTCTAATGAGGGTGCTTTCAAAATAAAGAGAGGGGAGGCACCCTCACCAGACAAGTTAGAAGTCGTCAAGGATTTCATCTTGCTTGGATCCCCCAGTCAGTGCTCAGGGTAGGAGCAAGATCAAACAACACATTGTATTAGGTACATCTGCTCGAGACCTTGTTGAGAAGTAAGGCTATTACTTGGAGGACCAAGGTGTGCCTGTCCCCAGCCAGTGCATGTTCAATCACCTCCTATGGATTACGAAAGTTGGACGTTGCACAAATAAGAGCGAAGAAGAAAGGTTGCATTTGAGTTACGGTGCTGGTGAAGAATTTTGAAAGTACGATGGGCTTCCAAAGAACAAACAACTCTGTCTAGGCAGAAGTACAGCCAGAAGGCTCCGTAGAGGCAAGGATGGGGAGATTTCATTTCACAAACTTTGGCCATGTTCTCAGGAGAGAACATTCCTGGAGACGGATATCACGTTTGGTAAAGTAGAGGGGCAGCGCAAAAAGGAAGGCCCTCCGGGAGATGGGCTGACACGGTGGCTGCTTCGATGGCTCAAACATAAGACCAAGTCTGAAGAGGGCCCAGGCCTGGGCCAGGTTTCATGGTGTCGTGCACATGGTTGCTGTGAGATGGAACCGACCTGATGGCAGTTAACAACAACCAGACAAAGGCAAGGAAGTGTCTTACTGACAGAAAGGTTCGACAGCCATGCACTGATCACAGGCATGCTCAAACACATTTTGTTTCAAATAAACCCGTGCAGATATAACCAAACGCTTACCAGCAATGCCTTTTGTCTCCCTGTATGTGAGTGTCCACGTCACTTCTTAAATATATCAAATACTTGTAAGAAACCCCAACTGGTACAAGACCAAGGTCGCGGTACCTCCCTGACTAGAAACGTACACAGATATCAGTGGATTGCTCATAAATGTGCTGTCTGTAATTAACAAATTAGGAGAGATGTAACATTTGCATCTGTTTGGGTGTTAGTATGATAATTGGGGACAGGTGATGAGTTAAATGTTTATTGATCACAATATACTTAAGGCGCCACAATAGTTATGTGTTTGGCTGCTAATCAGAATGTTCGTGGTTCGAACCCACCTGATGGCGCCAGGGGAAACGGACCTGGTGTTCGGCTTGCATGACGATTACAGCCTGGACACCTCTACCAGGCAGTACTGTGCAGTCCGATGAGGCTGCGAGGAATCAGGATTGACTCAATGTCACCCAGCAACCACAGGCAAAGCATCGCGCTTCTGTGAGCCATAAAAAAGTGGTAAAACACAACTCCGGTCCTCAAAAAATGAAACTAGGGAGGTGTGGGAAGTGTACAAATCACACCAAAAAAGTGTAGTTTGGAGCCAAAGTTTGGTTGAGAACAAATAGACTACTTGAACATTTTTGCATAGTTATTTAAAACTAGGCTTTGCATGATAAGGGAGAAAGACGCCTTTTACTCCTGAAAAGAGTTTTAGAAACCCAGCCGGGCAGCCCCACCCTGTCCCAGAGGGTCACCAGGGGTCTGCATTGACTCCTGGGCAGTGAGCTTTCTGGTTTTGGGGTTTTGTGTGATGAAGCCATTTCATCACTTCACTGTCAAAGAAAACGACTTAGATCAAATCCACTGGACAGACAGCAGCAACAGAGACACAATGCTACTCAATGTAAAAATCACTGGATAGCAAAGAATAAGGAGGTATAAGATAGCCAACTGTTCAGAGCCACAGGTTGGGGCATCAGATAAGAAGCAAATCCAAGCCCAAATTACATTTCTTACTCAGGTAACGTTAGGTAAGTCTTAGGATGCTCATCAAAAGAGGAAATGACGGCAGTACCTACATCATAGGAGAGGAGCCCCGATGACGGAGTGGGTTACGCGTCGAACTGTCATCGTAAAGAAGGGAATCTCTCTAGGAAATCATGATTTTGTAAAATGATCTGGGCAGTTTCCCATGGCAAGAAATACACATCTCCATTATTTTTAAGTAGTTATATAATATTCCATTACACCAATACACCTCACTTAGTAATTATTTTCCAATTACTAGACATTATTATGGCTAAAATAAACAGCAGTGTAATCAATAGTCATGTGCATCTTTTCTTACTTGGAATATTAATTATTCTCTTTGATCCATGCCAATCTGAGAAATGAAAATGGACCGTTTAATTTTTATTTCCTTAAATCACATTTAAAAATGTGATTTTGATCATCTACATTTCTCATTATTTTCAGTAGAGTTGCATCTGATGTAACTATGTACACTGAACAAAATAATAATTTTATGTAATTAAAATTAGTAATAAAATAACATTTTGCTTATCCCCTTTATTACATGTAGTCCATTACATTATTCCATTTATAAGTATTATGTTACCCTGAAGGGTTTTATACCAAAAAAAGAAACATACACAACATGGATGTTATTTGCAATTTCGCTTCATAATGCCCTTAATGAAAGACGAGCAATGCATAGTTCCAGCTCTTAAAGAAGTATCCTAGTCTATATTATTAGTTCTTTTTAAAAAGAAATAAAATTTAGACTAAAATTTATCAACCTTCTTCTAGAAAACTTGTTTTAAGATATTGACTAGTGTTTTAGAAAAATTAATAAATTTATAATGTCGTCCTCCATTTATTCAAGTTTTCTTTTAATCTCTCAATTAAAGTTGTCATTTTCCTCAAGTAGGAATAAAATTTTATCTTTTCAATAATATTCCTGATGCTACACATTTTTGTGAAAGTTGTAAATTTTATACATTTCATAAACAAAAGCTACTGACATTTATATATTGTTTTTACATCCTAAGGAACTCACATCTTTTGAATAGTTTGTTTTATACCTTTTATTTTATTTGATCTTTTTGTTCAGCTGCAAAATTATAAAATTTACAAATTATTGCGCTAAAAACAAAACAAATTATTGAGCTCTTTTTTTCATTTGACACTTATATCTCTAGTTCTAAAAATTTTGTTTGTGTGAAAATTTCAAGAGCAATTGTGAGAAAAACAAAGAAAGTGCCCCTACTTATTTTTAGTGAGAACATTTCTAGGACTTTTGTAATTTGACACTAGTGTTGATTTTCTGGTGGATACCATTTCTTATGTTAAGAATATAATTTTCCTTCCTTACATATTGAGTCTAAAAATGAAAACTGAATGTTGACGATTTCTACCTTTCAGCACGTTTCTGTCACAAAGATCATAGGTGTTTTCTAGTACTCAAATAACACAATAACTTATATTGAGACATTTTCTGACGCTGGGAAAAATCCTCACATTCCTGAAAGTCTTCTATTCTGTTACTTGTTTTCATTTAATCAAATCATGAATTTAATGAAGATAAATTTAAATGTTCGGTTTATTGATATTCTACTTAGGGAAAAAAGGGAACTTACTCTCTTGGAGTCAAGACCGACTCCTTGGACGCCTGTGTGTTTATCGACACTGTATCTTTATAGGGGCAAACAGCCTCATCTTTCTCCCTCGGAGCGGCTGCTGGGTTTGAACTACGGATTTTGTGGATAGTAGCCCAATGGTACTAACAAGGGTATTGATCATCCTAATTAGTTCTAATGAGGAATTGTCCCTCATATTTCTTTGTAGCTATTTCCTCCATATTTTGTTTTCCGTTCCACCTGTATTTTTATATTGCTCTTGTGATTTTAGTTTCTTGTAAATGTTCTTGGTAAACTTTAGTTCCTTTTCAAGTTTCTTCTCAATGCTTGGTGTCCTGGTTTTCTACTGGGTTTGGAATTTGAGCATTTTCTGATAAGTTATTAACTTTATTCTGAGTGGAGGTTCCAGTTGCCCATGCGCGGGCTTGATTCAGAATTCCCGTGGGTGTCAGGGTAGAGCTGGGCACCACCTTTTTCAAATGCAGCCCACAGGTCATTCTCTCACAAGGCCTCTGGGTGGATGCAAACTCCCAACCAGTCAATGAGCAGCAGAGGAGAGATCTGCTTGGAGAAGTGACATTTCCAGCCTAATATCTCCCCTCCATGTGTCCTTTCCCAGGGTAACCCTCTCACCTGGGTCCGCTTATAAGAATGCTCCACACCCCTGTTCACACCCCTCTGCTTTCTGCTCATTTGCTGCCCGAGACGCTCAGTGTCTGTTTGTTGTAGAAAGGTGGCGGCTGACGTGTCGGGGAAATGATATTCTCACCGAGCAACTCCTGAGGGCTAGCAGGGATGTCTACTCATGTTTCTGATTGATACAGTGCCTAGTTCACTGGGTCAGCGGGCAGATGGCTGTGAAGAAAATTCTTACCTCCTCCCAGGCTAATTTTTTTCCTGTGGTAAAGAGGAGATATGCTATGAGTGTAAGCTCCTTTCATGTTATCAATATGACCTATGCTCCCCAGATTCTACTCGCCCTAGTTTCTGATGCTACTATAATTTTTATAGTTTATTGTGTTTTTGTTTTTTTCTTTGATGGGTATTACTATTAATGGGAGGTTAAAGAGATGGATAGCAGGCGCAGGGAGTTACGTGCAGTTTGACGTGGTTTCAGCTGTTTCCGAGGTCCACCTCATTTCACTGTTGAGATGGTCAAGTCTGGGGATCATGAACAAAATTAACTGTAAAAATGTCCTTTCCTCCCACACTTCTCATTAGTGGAAAAAAATCGTGACGTTTACACGCAGCTGTAGCTTCCATGGTAACCTTTGCAAATCAATGTCTCTCAGATGCAAAGTCTCTCTCTCTCTCTCTCTCTCTCTCTCTGTGTGTGTGTGTGTGTGTCTGTAACTCTGCTCTGGGATGCTGGGGCACGAGGAGAGAAAGAAACTTGTTCCTTGCCTGTTCTTCACACTTCACCCACCGTCCCTGCACTGCCACATCACTCCGGTGGCAACCGTTGGTTCCAGCTCCCAGTTTCCTGGCTCTTCCAGAAGAAGCTTCAGCAGAACCCCACAGCAGGACCAGGATTCCTTTGGCCGTGCTTGCTCCTCAGCATTGGGAAGCTGGGCGTTTGAGGTCCAAGCTGAGCAGTGGCCTTTATCAAAGGCCTGGGACTCGATTCTCAAGGCGCCTTCTCCGAGCTTCTAGGCTCTGATATCCAGCTTCCTTCCCCTTTCCCTTCCCCGCTTCCGGAGATGGAGCCCTGGAGTCAGTGCTCACTCATGAAAACCCACCTGTGGGGGAGCACAACTGTGCTCTGCAGCATTTTTCAGTGGCTGATTTGGGGGGCCAGGGGGAGGGTATTCCAACCCCAACCCCCAAAGGGCCTCCAGTGGCCTCAAAACACCAAGATTTTGATTCTGATCAACAATCAAGCCCTCTTAACGGCTCACGTGGCCCAGGAATCCTCTAGAGCAGGGATGGAGAACCTTTTTTTCTCTCTGCCAAAGGCCATTTGGATATTTATAACATCATTCACAGGACCATACAAAATTATCAATATTGAAATTAGCCCACTGTATTTAGTCAGACAGTTAACTCACTCCTAATTTGTTGACCTTGGTGAGGTGTGTGTTATTCACTGACATTGCTGGTTTGGAGGACCATAGAAGGCCTGTGAGCTGGCCATTTCCCACCCGTACCCCCCACCCCTCTGGAAAGAGCAGCTCCTTTCTAAAGCATCGCATCACTGTTTTTCATTGTGTGCGTGTGTGTGCACACTCTGTTTGCTTCCTCGTGTCTCTTTAACTCAATCCCCACACTGAATGTTCTCTGTGGAGACCACGAGTGTCATCTCTGTTTTCCTGACAGGACTCTGACTCATGCACAGGGCGCTGCCACAACATTTTAGGGATGTGCACATGGCAGGAAGCTAGGCCAGGAAGGACAGTAAGATGTCAGGATGTGTGCTTTGTGACAGTGAAGTGTCTACCACCACCACCCTTCCCCAAAGTCAGGTGAGTGAAGAAAACCCTGAGGATTTGGGGGCACTGAACATACAATGGGGGGTGGTAACATTGACCATGAATTTTCTGCAGGAAAGTCAGAGTCAGGTTGTCATTCTTAAGTATGAGTATCTCTCAAGGTCCCGGGACAAATGGTGGGAACAGCAAGTGGCTCAACAGTCTGGCATTGATTCGCACCGCTAAAACATTGGTAGCAAAGAAAAGGCATGCCAACAGAGGGACTGAAATCCTGTCCTTGCCCCCTCTGTTCACAGGGTTCCACCTCTAAAGGCAGTTTTGTCTACTTCCCTTCAGACATTTGCTTCCGTCACCAGACTCACAACTCATGTTTGACCAAGGAAGATCCAGCCCCCAGTTTCTTCACTGAGAACATGAGATCGATGCAAAAGTGTGGTTGATTTGTTTCATAAATTTTTCATGGATATGATGTTGTACATGCCTTATACACGCTCACCCCTGTCAGTACAGCGTCAGGCTGAAAGATGCCTCTTTACTATTCAAATGAGTTATATGTCGAAGTCTGTTTTCTTTGGTGGGGGTATGTGGAAGAGAGCTTTATCATTTAGGAAATCTCAGAGCAACATTTTTGTTGTTATTGTTAATTAATTGCCCAACTGTTTCACAGATATAAGTTCAATGACAATGGTTATTAGCTGACAGTCCTGTTATTTGCCTCGGGAGATGTTTCAAAAACAACAATAACAATAACAACAACAACAACAAAAGTTGTCATTTCCAACAAATGTCCTCTTTAGACAACTGCCATGCCTTAACTTGAGATAGAATATCCCAAGGCATGTTTCATAAGTCATTACATAAAGGATTTGTGGAAAGAGGGAAAAGATCTATTAAAGCAGAAATTTACAATACATAACTATTAGCTATAAAAATATCTTAAAATAACTTCTAACAATTCTCCCTCATGAAGACAACTCTTTTCTGTCTCTTCAATCAGACGTTGAAGATTTGGCGGGTTCCCATAACAATTTCTAAAGCACCTTAAGAAGGTTAGTTCATTATCTTCCATAATAATAATCTTAAAGGAATTTCCTTACTGAAGAATCTTATCCCTTCTTCATAGAAGAAGATACCTAAGACGCACCGAGGAAAATCTTGTCTAAAGATCGTTAAAGAAAAAAAGAAAAAAGACCACCGTAAAACATAGAAGGAACCTCATTTTGAGTCCCATTAGACCTAGTCCACGTAAAGACAGAAATATTTAATAATCTTTTCACCGTCAAAACTTCAAAATACTGCCACATGAAAAAAAGGTTTCTTCTTGCCTTCAGCGCCTGGTCCTTCATTCCTTCACTCAGGAACCACCCAAAACCACGCCAACACGCCAAGTCACGCCAGTCGAGGGACAAACTCCCATGTGATGAAAATGAGTACCCGAAAGGTGACCTGATTACTCAGTAATCAAACTGGGGCCAGAAAACGAACTAAAGCTCATTCTTTCCCAATTAATTTTCAGTCAAATATGATTTCTGCTAGTCCTACCTCTCCCCCTGGCATCTGTAATTACGCTGGTGAGCCAAGCCTCGGCTCCAGGCTCCTGTCCCTTGGGCAAACGGGCCAGAGGGAGACTGGGCCTCCATTCAAACTGGGAGGGGAATGTTATTTGCAAGCAGGACCTTTCCTTTTAGTTTCAACTCCCTGGAATGCTCCTGTGGTGTTCCAGCCATCCATGATCAGCCATGGGGTCAACTCCCCCAAACCATTAAAACTCAGCCAGACACCTGCTACACCATAGGCATTTTAAATGCTATAACAACTCTACTGGCGTGACTGCTTCTTTCTTACTGGCTAGCTCATATGTTGAGGACGATGCCAGTCGCTATATTAAGTACTTCATATGCCACGTTCCGTGTACTATCAGGACTAAACTTCTGGTTTCCAGTTATTTATTGAGGAGTACGTGGCAACTCCCCCGTGCTGTCATACATACAGGGTGAAAGCATGCCCGCTTGCTCGCTCGAGGCTCTATGCCACTTGAACGAAGGGCAATGTCCCCTTACCTTTTAGTAGGGTTTTAAAAAAATACAAACATACACACACACACACAAACCAAAAATAAGGAACACACAATCCCAAAGAGATGTCGTAATTAAATGAAAAAATGAGGCATGCACAAATGAAACGCCACTTTGTGGGACCCATAGGGAATAAAATGAAAAGTTTGTCAACAATATTAAATCAGCCAGTAGAAACAGTGTAGAAAATTATGAACTTGTTACTAATAAAATGGTGTCTTTTTCATGCCTGCCTGAGCTGTAAATATCGTTTCTTGTTCGTATCAGTCGTTTTCAGAGTATTCCTTTTTTACACATCTGGCCAGTTTTCACTTGAAATCTTTGTTTGGGTTTAAATGTTTACTTATGAAAGGAACTCGTCAAAGAAGCAAGATGAGAAAGAGGCACTAAGCAAGTACAGTTAACTAGCTGGCAAGTTTATTGATGTCGTTTTTTTTTTTAAACAGCTTTGAGATATAATTCACATACCATACAATGCACTCATTTAAAACGTACAATTCAATGCTTTTTTGAAAAGCATATTTTAGAATTTTACAAGAAGCAAAAACAATGTTTGGTGAGCAATCCATTGAAGTGTATGTCCCAGACAGGGATGCATGCTTTCAGAACAGAAAAAAAAAATCCAGATATTGAGTGCTATTCGATAAAATTAATCTTAAGGAAGGATTTAAAGCCCTAAAAACCTAGGGAAAAATCCCGCACACGTGCTCTACAAAGGAGCTGTAGGGATTTTTTCCTGGGGTGGCTACATGAACAGGAGTTCTTTCCCTCTTTCATTTCTGTGCATCAAGGACACTATTTCTCAGCCTTATCTCATGAAAGCATGGAGCTTCCCCTTCATGTTAAAATATATTATTTAACATTTGCGCATGTCAACATCACACTGGTCACCTTAAAAGAGCAGAATTAGCCATTCTTCTGACTCCAGGGACTTGTCTACTAAGTATCAGACTAAAGCAAAACGCTACAGTCCTCTCTCACATCAAGCCATTGGTGGCGTGGTATCTTTTCCTTAATTCCTCCATAAAAGTCAATGACACTTTTCTTTATATATATACACAAACTCAAATGAACACCCTTTGATTTCACATATACCTTTAGAAGTTCTGTTTGGGCCCCTTCCACGTCTTTCGCTTTTTATCATGGGGCAGAATCTATCCCTAGAACTACAATTAGACCTATTAAATGTGGGTTTCCTCTCCAGGCAGAAGGAGGAGATTCCAGTTACACTAACTCTATCATCATTCACAGCAGAGGAGGGAGGCATTTAAACAAACAAGCGGGCTCATTTCTCTCACAGCCTCACAGTGCACACAGGCGACATGAGGCTCCCCGGGCAGTGCAGCAAGCAAGCCCAAGGCAGGAAAGAGAGTGCTTCAGCCCGGGCATGCTTTTGCAGTGCAATAATTGGAGACAAAAATTTTAATTATGCTGTAGTGCAGGACACTTTGTGGAAATGACAAACATTGTGCAAGTACAAAGCACAAAAATCTTAAGGCTATCAAGCTGGGCTCTTTAAAAGATGATTAAAAGTGCATATTAAAGTGTCAATTTTCAATCTAATAACTTGTTTAGTCACTGAATTACTAATTTGCTTCATTTATAGTTTTACTAGAGGCTCCTTAAACTTTCGGGTCGGCTAGATTAACTTGGCTTGTATAAATATACCATAATCAACTAGATTAATTAGTCAAATTAGCTCGGTTATTTCTTCCCCAATACTTAGAACTTGAAAAGTTCATAATGTTCTAATTAATAATTCAGCACTGGTTCGGAGTCTGACGTCTTTTTAAAACTAAATTTAATGGGAGTGAGAGTTACAAATTCAGAAATATTATTCATCAAGGGGGTGTACATTTCAAAAGAGTGCCTCCTTAGTTATTAAAATGTCCTGGATGAATTCTTGCTACAGCTCAATTTTGAGATAAACTTTGGAAAGTAATAATGAGATAAGACAATGATGAGCATAAGGCAGTTTTCCAAAAGACCTCTAGCTAACGAAATTTTAAAAATTAAATCACAACATTCTAAGTGTTTCCCAAAAATTTAGCGCAAACAACTTTGAGAACTGGTATGGCAGTTACCATTTACCATAAATAATAGTATGATCGATGTGCTGGTTCACAGACACCTCTGGAAATGTTTTGCCCAAACAGTCTCTTCAAATTTGGGTGGAATCTAGCCTGGCATTTCCCGGGCAAAAAGGGCTTGCCTTAAGATATCACGCCTTGAAACTAGAAATCTGGATTCTCTCTGCCTGAGAGTTTTGAGCTTTTTCAGAACAAATACTCGTGAAATTAGATAATTTCATTTTGCAAACAATCTGGAAAAGATTTGGAGGATTAGGAAAGGGGGGAGTGGCAGGGGCTGGTGAGAGGAACCTACTCGGGTTTTTCTAGCACGAATTCTGATTTTTGCCTTGAGATGTTTAGAGTTGAAATAATCAAAAGGTATTCATATTACCTAACTTTGGATAGAAAATGTAAACTAAATCCAATTTCCAGTACCTACCTTTCCTGCTATAACTATGCCTCTCTCTAATGGACACAACATATAATGAAAAGTTAAATAATCTGACTCCGCTAGTAATTTTTGCAAATTATCTCTAGCTGAGGATTGTCATATGGCTATCTTATCTTCATAAACTTTCAAAACAAAACAAACTTCACTGCCAAAAGAGTAGGCAGGATTACAGAAAAATAAATGTTCAATAAAAGTGTTCAAAACCAGAGCTTGCTAAATTGGTGCTGGGATTTTCTCCCAAATAATAGAGACTTCATTTTAAAAACAAAACAAAAACTTTTCATATTGTACAATTGTTTGAATCAGGCATGAATCCCAGTACTTAATCCCTACACCTTCATTAAACAGAAAGCAAGAAAGGAAAGTACCGGTCCATTTTCCAATGCCAAAATGTAAGAATAAATAGCAATGCAATTCCATATAATTCTCCTTCATATGCTAGCTGGTAGATGAAACTGAATATATTTCCATCAGGTGGAGATTGAGTCCAGTGGATCAAAGGAGTACTCTTAACCAAGAACGATGCAAATTTTGCAATCCGATGGTAATTAACGCTATTTTATAGACATCATCTTTTAGACCAGTTTCTTCACCAGCAAATAACAAATGCCAGCTGGTAGGTGCTTAACTTCCTGCTGGGAAGTATTTTGGAATATTAAATATTAAAAGGTAATAGTTTTATATATGTGCCAAGTAAGTTGCAAGCTAAGTGTATTTTCAGCAATCCCAAAAGTCAGACTCAAGCAATCAATTGCAATTACATCAACAAATGTCTTCAGGTTAGCTCAGAAGACTGGCTCAACAAATCTTCAATCCAAAGAGTATTTTCTATGGTTCGTATAGATATATAGCATATCTGAACTGTTTACCAAATTGTACTAAGAGTGAGAGACTATACCATGAAATATATGTAAACACAGCCATTTTCATGAATAAAGCTTTAAGAAAATGGTAGCTTTGTCCCCAGATTCAGATAGGCACTCACACCAGCTACCTCTACATGGTGTGAAGTTGAGATCATGAGGTGGTGGTGGTGGTGATAGGGGGGTCGGCAATGAAGCCTACATAATTTTAGACCAAACACTTTGTTTTACAAAAGGGGTGAAGAGGTGTGCACATCTCTATTCATGATGTGTGCGTGGGTGGTATAGTTTTGATAACTGAAGGAGAGTGGTGCTTGGTATAACCTAGGCAGCAAGAAGAAGCATTTAAAAATAGTGCCAATGGTTCTGGCAGGAAGATCATATAAATATACTGTGGATTCAAACACAAGTCAGCTGGGTTAAAAAAGAAGCTGCAAATAAAAACTTCAAAACTTCTACTCCCATGATGAAATAAATTACATACAGGAGGAAGTTATCAAGGGTTTTCATGTCCACCATCAAAGTAATTATAAGATCACCATTCTTAAAGAATGCTCTTTTCCAATCTGCGAATTCTACATTCAGCCAATATAATTGGTTGGATAGACCTAGCATATTTTGTGATATCATTTATAAGGCTACCAAATGTCTTGGGAACTTTTTACTCTAATCACTCCCGAATCCATCTAAATTGGCTTTAAATTATTCCATTTGTAATGGTAAATTTTTATTACAAACATGTTTTTGCTCCAATTTAAATACAGATATGCCAGTTTGAAGTTGAAATAATTAGATTCTACATGGTTTTACACGCAGTACATTATTATATCAAAAAAATCCTATCCCATCATGGAAAATAGGTGGAAGATTTCTATAAATTCCAAGGAATTTACTTCATTAAATAAGTTATACCACGAGGGTGTGCTCCTATTGTAAAACACAAACACACAAGCACACAAGCACCAGGAATCGTATTCCACCATCTTCCCTTTCAAGTGTTTCTTCCTTTTACAATCTTTACGTGAATAATATCCAGCATCATGGACCTTGAACAGTGATGATTCTGGCTAACGCTTTTATCCTTTGCTTGAAATTACAGGATCAGTCTAGCCAGAATTTATGAGAACCAGACCCCAGACCTCACATAGCTCACATATTAGACCATTAGGCATCTAACTACCTCTGAACAATTTCAATGCATTATCTTGCCTTTTCCCTGGGGCACAAACTTCACTCGTCCATACTTTTAATATATTTTGTCTGCATGAAGCAGATCGAGTTATTACATGCCAGAAGATCACGACTTACAGAAATCTCATTGCTTCACGACAGCACAGCGGACCTCTCTGTGCTCCACCCTGACGTGGGATGGTGGGGAAACGGCCAATGCTGCACATTTCTGTCAATTCTCTGGTGATTTGTGTAAAGCATCTTTGGTCTTTTCACTTGGATGCTTTAAACATTTCCATGCATCCTCACCCTCACACACTTAACTAAGAAAGGCCATATCCATGGATGTATATGGATGCATATATGTGTGTGTGTGTGTGTGTGTGTATTTAAACTGCATGCCACTTCAAAGGAACTACTAAAGTGCTCTGAATTGCTTAAAAAGAAACAAAAGTCCTAACTTTTACTTTCTCCAACATTGTCGTTATATTTCCGATTCACTAATCTTGACATGGGTTTTGCAGCTTGCCTAGTCCTCTAAGCCAGGAACGTATTAGCTCTCCAGAAAAGAAATTTGGCGATCAAGATTTGAAAATTAATTGATCTTTGAACTCTCCTAAACCTTTTACCTGGATTGCAAAGCCATTACGTTCTTTTCTTTCATTGGGCTTTTTTTCCCCCTCCCCAACAAGGCTGAACAGGAAACCAGGGTGATCTTACACTGTCCCAAGAGGCTGGTCATCACATCCAGCTCGGTTTACAGCTCTTCCAAAAAAAAAGGAAAAGGCCGAAAAGGAAAGGCAAAGAGCACACAGAAACGTTGTGCTTTAGCCCAGGGACTAAAATTATCATGGTAATCTGAACAAACAGAGGGCATGTTGCTCCTTAAACAGGGTGCTGTTCACCCTTATGATTCTTTGTGACCCGTTCTGAAGGTAAATCTCTGGGCTAGTTAACCACTCCCTCTAGTCTGTTAGAGCTACTTAAAAAAAAAGTACTGGCTAACAATTGTGTTATTTGGCTTTTCCTAATAAAATACTTGGGAAAGGAAGACCGAGCTACTGTTATCTAAAACAATTTGCTCATTTAGTTCCAAACTAAAACAAACAGCAACGAAAGGTCATTGGTCCCACAGAGTAAAATTGTTTTGATGAAGGCCAGCTTTCCATTCTGCTGACAAGCGTCTCAATTCTTTTCAACAGCTCTGGGTGTCCACACTGGAAGAATGCAGAGCGGCCACCGAGCTTGGGGCACCAATGGCTCTTAGTGACCATTTACAGAGCTACCACTGATCAGACTCTCCCTTGCCCCCAGCCCAAAGTAAAGATAATGTATCATGTACGTGAGTTCTTTGCTGTAGGTTTGAGTGTAAATAGCGCCTAAACTTCTGAGGTTATACGATTTAACCAATAGTAGCTTCCCAGGCCTACCTTTTTTTTCTTTTTCAGAGTACAGTCAGGGAATTGAGGAGAACTTGTAAAAACAAGAATTTCAACAAAAAGTCACGTACTGGAACTTCATGCTTCCTATCAGGTCAAGAATTTTGCTACAAAGTGGTATCAGGAAATCAGAAAACTGGGGCCGACTGGGAAGGGCATGTGCCTTCTGCAGACAATTTGACTCAATGGGAACTTCCAAACTGGCTTGGAAGCAGAGGGCTGCCTGGTCTTGCGGCTAATCATCAAAGCGGAAACTGCAGAATTTCTTCTCATTGTCCTCTCAGCTCAAAATAAGAACCACCGTTTCTCTGCCCAGAAATGGGAGTATCCCTGCCTGTCACATCTTTGCGTTCAGACCTTTGTCCAGTCTCGGAGGTGTTGCTTGTCAAGTTCTCTGTTCTTTCCAAACCCGGACAGTCAAATGGAGCTGTGTGAGTCACTCAAAAGGAAGCCCTCTGGGCCTGGATGGGTGATCTCAAACAGGCTCGGGAAAGTTCGGGCTAAGAAACACTTTGTAGAGATAGCCCAGGGATTTGGAAGTTGAGAAATGTTGGTTCTATTTTGAGCTATGCCTTGAGCATGTTGCTGTCTATACAGAAATTGCCAGATGTGGGAGGAAACACAGTTTACTCTGTGGCACATTTGAAGAATTCTTAATCAGAGAATCTGATTAAGGAGAAGTGTGACATTCAATTCGTGGAGCTTTTAAAACAACAAACAAACAAACAAACAAACAAACAAACAAACTGGGCCAGAAAGCTGATCATGCATGGTTAATTTTTCTTATCTCAACACAAACTGAATGGTAGTCCACTTTTTCTTGTGCTTTTTTGGTTTGGTTTTTTGTTTTTTGAGGCAGAAAGAGCCTCACATTCCATTAGAAAAAGCACTAGAAACCCCATTGTCACAGGGTGAGAAGAGATCACGGATGATATGTAGTCTGGCATCTCATCTAATTCTTTCTCTAATATACTTACCAGGGAAGAAACATCCCCTGCTAATGCGTATTTAGAAATGCAAAGCATACTACCTCCAGAGGCAGCTCATTCCAGGGCTAGATATCCGGTGCTTAGCAAGTGCTTACTGAGGTCAAGCTGAAATCTGCACCCCCCCACGCACCCACCCCCACCCACACCCCCCGCCTTTCCTGAGCCTCATCTCGTCCTCTGACATGTCACAGAACAAGCTGACTTAGTTTCCCCTACATTACAATCATTCAAACACTGAGAGTCTTCAATCACTTCTCTTCAATCCAAACCTCCTAGGTTTATTCATGCCGCTCTGTGGTCTGAAAGCCTTAGAGACTGATCACCCAATGATCTCAGAACAGGCTACTCATTATCAGTGTCTTTTTGTGTGTGGAGCCCACACCTGCACAGTTGGGCCAATAGGTACAACACAGAACGAGTTCTGCAGACACTATCGTATGATTACAACACTTAATTTTTTAAATCTTTTCTTTTTCCGTCAAATCGGATTGTGTTTACTGTCAGTTAAAATATCTCCTTCCATCACATAGTCCCTACCTTACATTTGTGCAACTGAATTTCGGCACTTCAGTCTTCTGGACATGTATTGTCTTTACCCTTTCATTTGATTAGAGCTGGCCTATGGTTTCGACCCACCCAGACCTGGTTTTGATGGCGGCAGACAAAGCAGTTCCTGCACTATGTAAAAAGTGCCCTGCTGGAAGGGCTTCCACGTTACACCATTTTTCATCCATGCAAGGGCCCCAAGAGGTGGTGCGGGGCTTACTAACTTTGCTGATGAAACTAGAGTGGAAAGGTTAAGGAAAGGGGGGTGGCTACATTACCCAGTAAGTGGTGAGACCAAGATTTAGACCTTAGTCATATAACTGTAAATGGATCGCTCTTTCTGTTTTACCGTGCCATTTCTTGGGATTTCTTCCAATCCTGCTCCTGTCATTGCAGTACATTGACTTTCTCTTCAACCAGCACAAATCACACAGCCCCATCACAGATTTCCAGTTCCTTCTCTTCTGTAATATTTGCACAAATTAGGGCCGACGACAAAGCCAGGGCATCTCAACTCCTAGGCTTTCATTACAAAGCCATCTAACTGCACTCTCACCAGCCTATGAGTTTCCACCTTGTTTAAAAGACCTCAACTACCCATTTAGGTAATACATTTTTACACGTGTCCACTACGCGCCCAGAACTGTATCAAGCACTGGGCATGCGGAGAGGAACAAAGCAGGCACAGCCATCCGGAGCAGCTCTGTCAAAGGTCAAGAGAAGGCCGGTTTAGTTCACTCAGAGTAAACCAATGCTGACTTCCATGACCCATGGCTTCCTTTTCTAATGGACATGTCACACTGGTGCTTTGGTTGGAGTCTGTGGGGGAAGTAGGCCAGTGTTCAACACAGCAAAGTGGGCAAAGGAAAGAAGATGCAGGGCAGTAGCCCTGCATGAAGACGGTGCCACCCTTAGCATCTGAGGTCCTATGCAAGTAACTCGGCCTCATTTGCTCAGCTTCTGTTTTGAAGAAGAGAGGACAAGGTTCTCATTCATCCTTCCTTTCTTTGTAAGCACGGACTTGCTGCAGCTACATTTGCCAGCACACGCAGAGTGCATTCCGAGATCACCAAGGAGAAAACCTATCAAAGAGGAATTCAGATGTAACTGTGGAAAATGACTTCATTTGTGCTTCTTGAGCACCTACTAGGTCCTTGGCACCATAGAGAGCATTTTGAATTTAATGCTTTTAACTTTTAGTTTTCACAACAACCCTACTGGGCATGTAATTTTAAAATTCCCTGCTCTTTGTTGCTGCTGCTGCTGTTTAATAGAGCGGAGGAAACAAAAGCACAGCGAGATCACGTCACACCTTTTGCAAATCGGAGAGTGATCAGATCCAGGGCAGCCTGAGTCTCAAATCCGGGTTCTTCCTACCTCCCACCTAGAAACAAGCTGCACCTTGGACTTTGTTTTAAGTGCTCAGGATGTCAACAAGGAAGCTGCAAATGTCAGAATAAAATAAAGGAGTAGACCTGGTACCCAAGGAAGGCATGTCCTCCTATGCCAACAACGTCTTCAAGTCTCAGTGTCTTGACTCTTAGTTGAATTTGAGAAAAAGTACTCACTCACCATCCCTGCCACCGCCCGTCTTCTGCAGGGGGAATACTTGGAGAAAGAAATGACTAAGGCTCTTGAGGGTTTGACTCTAACCTCTCCACGACCTACTTGATGATACTTGAACAAAATTAAATAGAAAATAAGGTCTTTCGATCCTAATTAGAGATAAAAAGGTCCTTATCACCCCAACACACAAGTTGCCAGAAAACACATCCACCCTTCAGCTCTCAACAGCCCAGAGCTGCAAGGAAGCTGAATGAGCCCTCCTTTCAAACTCGCTTCCAGGGGCTCCCCCCTTCCAGGGGCCCCTAGGTTGAGTCCTGCCAACCTTCCCAGACATATCAAGAAGCAAATGCCAGCCTCGCCTTTTTACTTCTTGAAGACCATCATACTACTTAGGTAACACAACCAAGGCTCTCCTGGTCTCTCCTCTTCATTTCCCTGTAGGTACCTGCTCCCACTCCATCACAGAGAAAGAATTGTCCCTCTGTATTGAGAATGCAAACCTCCCTTCAAGTGTCTCTGATCTCATCACTTCCCTCCTTGGTAAATTTTTCCATCAATTTTCCTTTTCTGACCCTTTAAATTTTCAATCTGTGCACCAGATTATTTTCCTCTGCTGACAAATATAGGGGAGCACACCCTCTCCTTAAAGAACAAAAATAAACGTATCTCTCATTCTCTGTCCTTTCACAGTTCTTGAAAGAGGAGAGGCGTCCTCTTCCGGACCCCCCACTCAGCCCTTCCCTCCTTGTAATCTGGCTTTTGCCCTTGTCATTCCACTGAAATGCTACAGACCCAAAGGTCACCAATGACTTCCTCATGGCCAAATTCAATGTTATTTTCTGCCTTCGGCTCCTCAACCTCTCTGTAGACCTCCACTCTGTTGATCATGGCCTTACATTTTCCATCAGTGTTTCTTTATCAACTACTTCAGGCTTGGGAAGATATTTCATACACCTGGATTCGTTCACTTTTCCTCTTAGCTTTCTGATCTCTCTCTTTCAAAAAATATTTTAAAAATCATTTTATTAGGGGCTCATACAACCCTTATCACAATCCATACACACATCCATTGTGTAAAGCACATTTGTGCATTCATTGCCCTCATCATTCTCAAAACATTTGCTCTCCACTTGAGTCCCTGGCATCAGCTCCTCATTTTTCACCCTCCCTCCCCGCTCCCCCCTGCCTCATGAACTCTTGATAATTTATAAATTATTGTTTTGCCATATCTTACCCTGTGCAGCATCTCCCTTCACTCACTTTTCGGTTGTCTGCCCCCCATCTGATCTCTTTTTAATCCCTCTTTGATCACTCCTAAAATATTTATTTCTTTGAGATTCCATGCCCGGCCTTCTTCTTTTCTTTGTATTCCCAAGTAATACTCTTACAACTTCAGCTATGATCTCTAAGGCGGATTCCAGCTCTGACATTTCTCCCGAACTTCAATTCTGCATTTCAAATGCCTCTTAAAAGTCTCTGAAATTCTTTATGGTATACCGAGCTATTCTTCTCCTATAAATCTACTCCTCCTTAATTGGCTATCCGAATTTCAACAGAGTCCATACAAAACCTTAGCAGCATCTGGCCTGCTTCTTTCCGCCACTCCCCTTCCTTGCTCACCACGCCCAGATTGTCAACATTAACAGATTCTCCCTCTGGTTTCTGTCTCATCTGTATTTCTGTGTGTCCATCGCTATTATTCTGATGCAAGCACCCACTCACTTTCATTTAGAACAGGGTTTCCCAACCTTTACGCGTTGCCTTAAAACCTTCACATTTTCAGTCCATAGGGCATGTGGTGTGCACTATTGCCTCCTTAATATTTTTAGCTCAATATTTACGTTTTTCTCACCCTTGACAACAAAAAACCCAAAAGTTAAAAAACCAACAAACCCAATGCTTTCATGCTGATTCTAACTCATAGCAACCCCACAAGAGAACTCCGCCACGGTTCCAGATTGGTGCATCACTGCAGAAGCAGACGGCCCCCAGCCGCCCAAGCACTCTAACCTCTGTGCCACCAGGACTCCTGTGCTCTGACAAGCCCAAGCCAAAGCCAAACCAGTACCATAGAGCTTATTATGACCTACAGTGACCCTACATAGGATTTCCAAGACTATACATCTTGCTGGGAGCAGACAGCCTCATATTTCTCCCATATAGCAGCTGGTGGATTTGAACCAGCGACTTAGCAGTTTGCGGCCCAACATCTACTGTACAGCACCACCACCCACCCACATTCTTCTGGCTTGACAATAGCCCCTATGAAATCAGAACTATGACGTGCAAGTTATATTTTTCCCCACAACATTATGATTAAAATCTGAATACCACTAAAATGTACTGTATTTACCAAAAGTCACACATTCCCTTCGCTTTGGGAATCATTTATTTTGATTATGCCAAACCTTGTAGCAAGTATTTCCATCCTCGGTCTTTTGGCATTTCAATCCATCTGATTAACATTTCCAGAGTAATTTTTCAGCAGTACAACTATACCACACTGGGGTTTTGTTCAAAACCCCAACTCATTCTCCACACAAATCTTTACCCAGTGTTCTCTTTCCTCTGAATCTACCGGCCTTCTCAACATCATTTCTGTTTCTCAGCCAGCCTAATCTGAGGGCTCATGGACCCAATCGCTGTTAATCACTGTTCCCTGTACTTTCCCTCCTCCCCCCACTACCCACTCCCATCCCCCACCTCATCACCTGCCTTCAAAGTTCCCCCTCCTACCCCCACATCTGCAACCATCTTAAAACCTCCCCTAATTCCCTCAGCTGGAAGCAATCTTTCCTTCCTCCTGACTCCCTTCACCCTTTCCCCATACTTCTCTGTTGCTGTCTCTCTATTTTTAATTTTCAGTATATTTTCACACTTTATCTTGCCTACATATGTTTAAATTCCTCAGGTAACATTTTTGGTGTGAGTTAATTTTTCTTTTCTGATAAAATATATATGAGGGACCTTTCCAAACATTCATGGAAAGATGGAATTAGCAGATAATGGGATCCTCCCCCTCCCCCCCGCTGTGAACTTTTGGAAGCACCCTGATGTACAACAAAACATTCCAACATTTCTTTGTACATGTACTATTCCGTGATATTAATTACGTTGGGTGTGAGACGATTTCAATTACGGTAGTTTTCTCATCACGGGTTTGCTTTTCCGACAATCCATCTGCGTTTGGGGAAGGGAGCATTTGAGACCTATTTCTGAAGGAGGAGAAAGCGGTTTCTTGCCTGTCAACCTGTGGCCTCCCTTTGTCTCCATTCACGTAAACAGGGCAAACTATGTGCAAGAACAACTGTCAGCCTGTATTTGCAGAGGACGGGGGGCTGCTTTTCATGACAACTGACATTTGTATTCATTTTGTTCTATTTCAATTTTTTAATAGTCAGCATGGCAATAAAAGTGTGCTCCAGAGAGATTCTGTTTAGCATGCACAGTTTTTTGTTTGTTTGTTTGTTCTGTTTTAGAGCTTTCCTCCCAGGCCTTATCTAATATGCTAAAATGTGCAAGACTCAGCCCCTGAAGGGCTCATTCACCTCCAGAAGGATGTTCCCTTGAATGGCTCACCACAGCTGGAGAGAGACCGCGCTCCAGAGTTCAGTTTGACCCCCAGAGCAAACCAAGTGACTAAGTAGTGGGGTCTCCTTTTACACTGCCCTCTCAGCAGAGACCCCTCCCACCCTGCAGCCATTTGGGCCCTGCGCGTTCTCATATCACAGGGCTAGTGAACCGGTGGAATGAATATAGATAGATAGATAGATAGATAGATAGATAGATAGATAGATAGATAGATAGATAGATTTTTTTTTTTTTAAGAGAAGAACTCTGCTCAGGAAGCCAAAAGCTCTGTTTTCATTAGAACCCTCACTTTCATTAAAAAAAAAGAAGAAGAAAGAAATCCTAGCAATTCTTTCAGAGTGGAGGGGGAAAAAAGTGTTTGCTAAATTTCCTATCTTACAATGGTTCATATTTTTAGGCTTTAATGTAACATAGTTGTAATTTTAAAAATTATGATTTTAAATGTAGGAGAGACAGAAAGGTGATGTTAAAAAAAAAAAAAGGCAAGTATTATGTCCCATAGAACCTCACCACAGGCTTTACTTCCTAAAACTACCTGGTCTAGCCAATCATTTCCACTATCAATAAAAGGAGCCCAAGGGGGCGAGGGGTTGTCTGTGGAGTAGGCTGCTACTGCAAGGTTGGTGGTTCAAAACCCTAGCCGATTCATCAAGCCATGGAGAAATAATGAGGTTCTCTGTCCCTATAAGCTTCAGATACCTGATACAGCAGTGGTTCTCAACCTCCCTAATGCTGCGACCCTTTAATACAGTTCCTCAGGTGGTGGTGACCCCCCCAACCATAAAATTATTTTCGTTGCTACTTCTTAACTGTAATTTTGCTACTGTTATGCATCGTCATGCCAATATCTGATAGACAGGATGTATTTTCATTGTTACAAATTGAACATAATTAAAGCATACTGATTCATCACAAAAATATGTAATTATATATTGTGAAGTGTTTATTTCTAATGACAAATAAATGAAATTTTGTCTGGAAGCGTGGTGTAGCTTGGGTAACAGTCTTCCCGCCAGGTACTCGTAGGTGGGCCTATCTGCATGTGGGCAGACCCGCCTGGAGATGGATAGAGGAGCCGTGTCTCGGGTCCTCAGACCACCGGAAATGTGTGTTTTCCGACAGTGTTAGGCCATCCCTGTGAAAGGGTCTTTCAACCCCCAAAGGAGTCGCAACCCACAAGTTGAGAACCGCTGTGACACAGGGTCACATGAGTTGGAATTTACTCAATGGCAGTGGGTGGGTAACATTAATCAGCCTTTTTACGGACTAAGAAATAGGCCAAAGGTGCAGTCTTGTCTCTTCAAATTCCCTTCTAGAATAGTGTTCCCCATAACAAAAAGGTATATAAGCAATTAAAATGTTCTTCTCAGCGGACAAGATAATCAGCCTGAGTCTGTGGTAGTTATATAATTGTCAATTTAAGGATTAAGTGTGTAGGGCTGGAGTCTAGCCTGCCAATCAGGTCACAGTCAATGAGGCTTCTGTGTGGGCATAGCATTCCCCTAAGGATTCTGGGATTTCCTCCTTGGAAGTGGGAGACTCTCTGTTAACACCCTGGGGGACATAGCAGCTGACAAGACACATGGACCCACCCTGATGCAGCCCTGGGTGCTGGAAAAGCCATGCAGAGACCCCTGCCAGCGCCGAGATGTTTCCAATGCCACTGGATCCAAAGACTTTCTACCCACTGGCCTGTGATCTTCTACATTCCGTGTCATTGCATGCATTTCGTGAGTCTGACGAGGACTTTATAGATTGGTATCGGACATATGGGCTAATATCGGACTTATGAACTTAATCTGGACTGGGCTGGTATGTTCTCTCAATGTTCAATTGCTCTTGTATATATATCTCTTTCTTATACACATGAGTGTCTATGAATCTGTTTCTCTAGTCTACCCAGACTAACACAGAGTCTTTCCAAAACTTAATTATTGGTCATGCCTATTTCTGCTCACCTTTCTAAAACTAAAATGAGGAGAATTCCACAACCACATACAATGCTTCTTTCAAGAGAAACCATTGCCTATAGCAATGCTTTAGGGATTTCCTTGTTCAGAGAGTAAGTGATTGGATCATCCTCAGCCATCTTAACCCTAGTGATCATGATCAGAAGAACTCCAGCAGTAAATCGCACCGGTGATGTTCCAGTACAAAATTCAGTCATTGTGCTAGGCATGATCAGCTAGTTTTGCAGGATGATGAAAAGAATCTGGCTATGATGTCAGGAAACCTCATAGACTCGCCGAGTAACGCAGATGACAACAGCATCAGTGCTGGCATGTCCCAGGTGCCCCAAGTGCTTCACACTGAATTCCTTGCTCTTTCTGCTCTTTATACTTGTCCAAGCCTCTGTTCCAAGGCCTGTCACTGGCACTCTTGAGACCAGAGACTGGGAATGCCCAGGGAGATTTAAGAAGGCAGCCCAGACTCAGTCAGACACAGCCCATGCATGGTTCCGCAGATCACTCAGATCATGCCTTGGTAAGTTTAAGCCACAGCAGCCAACAAAACCCTGACTTGCAGGAATACATCAGCTCTAGAGTCTGACTGAGACCGACTACAGCCATATTGCAGCCTCTGGTTTTATTTAGTATTCTCCAAAATCCCAATAAAATAACAAATACTATTATAGACCCCTATGGGTTGCCTTTTCAGCACCACGGTTTCCATGAGCACACACTGTTAAGGATGGTGGTTACTGCCAGCCCTCATGGTGGTATGATCCAGACAACCCTGGTCCTGGTGGACTCAAAGTTATGTTCTAAATGAAATGTCATGCTGACCTTCAAAGTCAAAGGATATTTTTAGAAGAGGGAGTAAAATGATAGGAGTTCGAGAAAAGTGAACTAGTCAGGGCCCTAAGTTAAGTGGGGCACATGAACGAACACACACACACACACACACACACACACGAAGAAGCAGGATTCCAATGAATGGGATTCTTCAAAGGTTCTGATGCCTCCTGAAGCAATGCTGGGCAGAATGTGTTCCTACTCTAGGGACTGGCTGATACTCAGACGCCCTGTGGTGCTGTGGCTTAGGGTTTGAGATGTTATCTACAAGGTCAGTGGTTCAACCCACCAGCCACTACTGGGGATGGAGATGAGGCTGCCTGCTTCTGTCAGGCCTTGCAGTCTAGGAAACACTACACAGGGCCAGAATCAAGTCACCAGCAGTGGGTTTGCCCATGTTCAACCACCCCAGGCAGTCTATACTAAATGATCCGCTACCTTCTCCAGACCCTGTGACCTTTGCACAGTAGGATAAGAAAATTAGTTGCTAACACTAATTTGATCACTACAAAGGTATGACAAGTTATTTCTGTGAACATAGGCAAATGAATTTATTACATACGTATTCAAGAAAGGGAGTTCTTTAAAGCACCTAGCAATCCTTTAGGGTTTTTATTCTCACAAGATCACTTGTAATCCACTTCCTTTGGTGTTTTTTTCCTTTGTTTCTGTTATGTCTTCATGTGCTTATTTAAATAAATAAGTCCTGCCTGTGTGTAGTGTGCATTTTATTTTTACATTCTTCTTTTCCACATTCAGACTTCTCCTCCTTAATGTTTTTGTTGCTGTTGTTGTTTCAACACTGATTTTCAACTGCACAGCCTCGTCGGCGGCACATTGTGAAATTTTTGATGGAAATAAAGATACCTGACCTATAAAAACATGGAATCTGGGTGCTGTAGTGTTTACACATTGTGGGGCTTTCTACTCCTGATTGGGAAGATTTCATTGAGTCCAGAAGAAAGCCCCCATTGAGAATACAAGACAGCACCTTACCGCAAAGCTAGGCCTGATTGTGAGAATAAGCCAGAAGATGGGAAAAGAATCTTGCTCCTGAGGGGCAAAGATGGGGATATCAAAGGCAACAGTTACAATCTCAGGACTCACCCTGTCCTACAGGGCCGTCGTGAGTTGGCATGGACTTGATGAGAGTGAGACTGTTTTTATTTTGTTTGTTTACTTTTTAAACAAGGCAATCTCAAATCAGGCCACCACCTGAAAGTCTCTAATTTCCTCCATAGAACACAACACGTTTGGGGACTGTCACTCTACCTATGTCACCATGCAAATAGTTATCATTTCTAGTTTACCTAGAGAAATTCAAGATGCCAGCTTATCTAACAGTCCCAGAGTGTGACCTTATATCTCCTTCACCACAGCCTGATCTGTGGGTTCTACACTGTGCTGCTAACTCTCATTTATTTGAATCTACCTTGAGCCACCCCTTCCTTCACTCCCCATCATCTTTTCTTTATCACAAGGAAACATGGGACTTGATAGCCTATGTCTGTCTTAATCGCCGGCAGCTTAAGTCTTCCTTAATCACTCAGGCTAGTGACAATTGGATTTTTTCCCCCTTAAAAATGCTCCCTCTGACAACTGACACAATTCACTCAAGATGCAAAGCTGCTCATTATTTACCTGCGATAACCTTAGTCTATTTCCTCACAGATAAAAGGATGACCACAGCTAGCTGAATGTAAGTGTAAAAACCAACTCCCAAGGGCTAAACGTTTCCGAAGCGGTTCTGATGGAGCTTTGTGACACTACGCGGGGTTTCATGTACGAGTTCCAGACCGAGTTCTATTTTGAGTGTACAGTTTCTAAAAGAAGCTGTTGGAGATTGTTAGGTATGTATAAAAAGGTTAAGCAATGTGCGTCTTCACTGGAGAACTGAGGATCCAGGATTCTCTCTGCCACATCCTACTGAGGATACCTGGGCAAATGCCTGTCTTTGAGCATCAACTGTGTGCCTCAGGTGAGAGGAGACAACCTCTGTGCATGAGTCTGAGGCAAGAAAGGCAGCGTGTCAGGACAAGGTTTTCACCTAGAAGGATGGGCCCAATTTGTCTCCGGGCAATTTTATTTCCTTGCCAGGGTGAATGACTTTTGGCCCCCAAAAAGGGCGGGGCGGGGGGTGTTGCTAGAGGCTTCTGAGAAGCCTGGCTCTGAAGAGCGATCCATATCCTAAAGCAACTCTGCCAATGACCTGGCTGAGACGACCCAGAACCCTGGCAGTCATCCGACAACCACATCCCTCCTGCCGCGGAGTTGTTTCCAACTCATCGAGCCCCTCCCTGCACAGGGTTCCAAGGCTGTAGATCTCGCGGGGAGCGGATTGGGAAACTCAATCCAACACTAGGCAGTTGGTGGCATGTCCATTGCTAACCCCAAAACCACCACCAGCGATCCTTCCAACCACACAGAAACCCATTTTGAAAGAAGTGCCAACATGTGGATTGGGTTAGGTTTGGTCAAATGAGGATGGAAGAACAGATAACCTTGGGTCTCTGACTGCATCATTTAATCCCTGCCTCCAACTTTCTTAAAGCCCATCACACTGCACAACTTGGAATGCTATCATGATCACTGAAGCCAGTATTTAGTGGTTGTCTGCTATTTTTAGGCAAAAACATTTCAACATATCAGTCCAGCATCTCTTTGTGAATACACCGGGGAGTCATTGATTTGGGCACCATTGAAGATCCTTTGTTCCTCAGGGTATCTTTAAAGTTCTATTTAAGAAAATAAAAGGTCTAAGAGGGATGTAAGTCTCTGATGTGTTCATAAAGAAGTAATAGGTATGTTTGATAAGTATCCTCAAAGTCTCAATATTTTTGCTACCAATATCATTTTTGCTACCAATATCATGTGTGCCCAAGAGGTAGAGTTCAGCCCACTGCCACTGAGTCTATCCAGACTCATTGTAAGGATTTTGAGGCTGTAAGTCTTTATATATAGCCTCACTTTTCTTCCACAAAGTGGCTGGTGGAACCCCTTGAAAACTTTCTATTACAGGGCCGACTTCAATGATGCCTACAATCTAGCAATCCTTTTTCATGGAAGCAGTAGATGGGTAAACTAAAACATCAGTAACATTAACTATAATTTCTTAAAATTTAAAAGCAATCAAATTTCTAATAGAAAAATATTCCTGCTACCATTATCCTGTAAATAGTGAATAAATTTAAAGACACTTTAACCTAGAGTATTTCCCCCTAGATCATATCTAAGTTTCATCACCAACTAGAAATGATCAAATAAACCCAATAAAAGTTCAATAAATGAAATGTTTTTGAAAATATGAGTCTACCTATTTCTCGTTGTGAAAATTTGCAATCATTCTCGTTTCACCATGACCCTTGGTCTATATATATGAGCTGGTAAATGTTATATCGGTGATAAAAGCCAGTAAGATACAACAAAAATGAAGTGTGCCATTTAAATTCTTTCACAAAAAAGTATTTTACTTTCAGAGTATTTACTCATTTAAGTCTACTTATTTCTATAATAAGTTATCTCCTCAATTTGCCTGGAATATTTTAAGTACATGAAAAGTTGAGTGAGTTCCTTATATAAAGACTTCTACTCACTTTAACATACTGTCAAAAATGATTTTTAAATATTTCAGAAAGTTTTTAACTGCTAAAAGGCAAAGTTTGCCATTTTCTAGAAAATTATCAAAACTATTTTAGCTTATTTGGAGCAGGCATTAAAGTTATTGATTTGGGGGCGGGGGGAAGAGCTAAAGTATTTTTAAGTGAAGCATCAAAGTAAGTGCAAGAAAGCATTATAGGAATAAACATAAGAAATGACATTCTCTGCTGCACACATTTAGGTATAAAGGAGAATCTTCAGGCTGAAAATAAAGCAGGCTGGATCCCTAACCCAGTAAACACACCCTTGCCTCTTCTTACTTTTCCCTCTTGATTGAATCCCTTAAGGGAATCCATGAAAGTAGAACATCTAGTAGAACATCTCATGTTCATTTAACATGAGATCTCAACGGGAGCGGTAAGCGCCATCCCCGTGGCCTCACCCCTTGCACTGATACATTTAAAGTTCAGGTTGCTTTCGTTGGGGTTAAAAATATTTCTTTCCTCCACAAACATTTCCAGAATGCAAACATTGGCCCTGTGAAGCTGAAGCCAATGTTTACCTTAGCACTGCTAGGATACCTATGTGTTGTGTCAATGGGAAAAGACTGACCAAAGAAGCATTTACACAGAAGATTGTGCCTATTGAGACAATGAAATGATTTTGTAATATAGCCTTTGGAGTGGCTTTAAGGCAGTGACGAATTAGGCTTCAATTGTCATGAAGACATTCAATTTCAGAAAAAGTAGTCTGTAAAACGTTGTTGCTTAGATTTATTTCCCCATCCTCATAAATATATTTGCATATGTACATGTCTTTATCTAGACCTCTATAAATGCCCTTTGCCTCCCAG
>NW_022103915.1:93704181-93717952 GCF_000313985.2 Echinops telfairi
GGGGTTTAAGTGGGGAGAATATGTTTTGAGAATGCTGTACAAATGCGCTTTACACAATTGATGTGTGTATGGATTGTGATAAGAGTTGTATGAGCCCCTAATAAAATGATTAAAGAAAAAAAAGTTGTTGCTTAATCACTTTGCTGCTTTGCAAAGCTGTCCTAGGAAAACTGAAAAGGTTTCCAAATGAAAATTCCAAAACAGATGTGATGCTGGTTACACAAAATGATGATTATAAATTAATGTTACTTAATTATACATGTAAAACAGTTGAAATGATAATATTTCAACTACACACACAGACACAGATACATACCAGGATACTTTTTTTTTAAGAAAAAAAAAGCTCTCACTTTTCTTATTGTGCTGCCTATTGACAAGAGGACAGAGACTAAAATGAAAGTGAAAAAATGATTTATGCATAGCAATATAAATAAAGATGTACACTGCTAACTGCAAAGTCAGCAGTTCGAAACCACAGTGGGAGAAATATGACACTTTCTAATCTGTAAAAAGCCACCATCTCAGAAACCCACAGGGGCAGCTCTAGTCTGTTCTATGGGGTCACTAGGCGTCATCACCACCTCTCTGGCAGTGGATTTGTTCTTCCGTTTGACCATGGGCATACATGTTACATAAATAGAGACTATGGACAAAAACCTGAATTGGTTCAACTAGCTCTTAACCTAGTTACTAGCTGCTCAACAAAAAAGAATGAATGGATGCAAGATTACATGACTACCAGCACTGAGATGAAAGAGCTGTTGACAATAGGTGTACAGGACATGTCCTCGCCCATTTGGTATGTCCAGCCCATATTTACCATGGCCGGGAAAATACTGGGTAGTACCGTGCCCAGTGGAGTCTCAAAACGCTTTGGATCACTTGTTTAGAATCCTGCCCTTGTCTAATTAAGCAGCGTTGTGACTGATTTGCTTTATCCCTTGATCCTTTAAAACTCTCACTCCTATGGCTACTTTCCTTACTCTAGAAAAATACAATCGAACTGCACTCAAAACAAGGTAGAGAGCCAAGGAAAAATCTGATTCAAGCTCAAGAACATCACCATTCGCAGAGTATCTCTCTTTGCTTTCCTCTCTGCATGTGAATTTAGGTTTAGTCGCTCTCCGGCAAGGGACACAAAGTGGTAAGAAAGCTACCTATGCCAGGGAAACAAATGTATGGGCTGGGAACCCACCTGAAATGCCAGCCAGCCTGAAGACCTTCCTCCAGGTGAAAATATATACAGACCTACTCTACAGGTATATCATTATGTGTAAGTGCGTATATTTGAGCGTAAGGGAATGTATTGTGCGTGACTTGGTATAGACTTGGTGGTAGCTAACAACACTAACAACAACTACAGATAGCAATAACTTATTAAACTTAAATATGAAGATTTTACAAGGTCTCTCCTCTCCACACGTCATTCATGCGAATCTCATGAATCCCCGTTTGTCACCTTTACCAGTTTCAGATGCAGTTGAATTGGGTAGGGGTTGTTTGCACAGACGCCCATTGTATTGGAAAAGTTCCAGAAGACAATGACCCACAAACCTTTTAAATGGATCACATTCCTTATTAAAATACACACTGATATAATCGCAGGTTTCCAAAAAATAAAAAAGTTTTGTCGTTGTTGTCTTGATTAGTGCACATATTTGTCATTGACAGCATGACAGAAATTGCAGAGAGCCATGTGCATTTTCAATAACTGTATTTGACTTAAGTTCTGTGAGCAATATGAAAGAGGATTACGTTTACAGACCAGCATCTATCAGTGGTTTTACAGTCTATAGATCCCTATGTGAATAAGATAGTTGTGGTTTGATTCATTGCCATGGGTTTATTAACACCAGGTTTTACCTTAGGCTATTGGGTACAAGCCTGTTTAGCAGTTTTTATTCAAGGCAGATTAATACTCCTGACAGAGGGCTCTACTCATTGATGCAGTTTTGTGGCATCTACACAATTAACTTTCCTTCATTGCACATCAGTGGCATGTTAAGTTTTTCCTAACAACCTCTATGGACGCATATAATCTCATCGCAGTATATGAAGCGTGTCCAATAAAAGGAACATTGATGGGTACTTCAGCTCAATCTAGCAGCAAGATTTTATAAGGCTGGACCAAAGAAAGGTAGAATCTGATCATTAAAACATCTCCCTATTCCTCAGCTCCCTCCCGATGGCATGGCCATATTAGAAATCACCAATTTCTCAGAAAGGGCTTAGTGCGGAGGAGATGCACAATTTGTTGGCAACGAAAATATAGTTCCCTTTTTATCACTAATGGAACTTCAGAAGCCAAGCCGCATTCTCTTCATAGGCCAGTTCCAAAGCATGCTCACCGAAATGCAGGAGTTACTAAGTTACAGGTATGTTCTCTTTACTGTGAACAGTGTCCAGCTGATGCTGGAATGAGAGGGTCGCCTTCAGACGTCTTCCCCACAGTATTCTTTGCAGAGGCAGTACGCTTGCGTGCAACTCTATGCTGTGTTCTCTACATACATTTATTTATCAAGACACTGCCCCATTTACATCTGTTTGGCTATTTCTAGCAGTAGGCTAACTACAATTACCCTAGTGTATATAAATTAAATTACTAAATCCTTTGTTAGACTGTCTTAACGTGACATATCCATGAGTCTTTTGGGGGTTTGTAGATCATTGATCAGACTTTTTTTAGGTGGAAATACAAAAAGCTGGAAAGTCCTCTCTCACCCAGCTTCTTTAGCTCCAGGCAACACGACAGTGGAGAAATCTGTCCTTTTCCCGAGAAAATGGATATTTCCTCTCAGTGCTCCCCCAAACCGGGCAACCCTTAGGTTCTAAGAAAGTGTGAAATTACTTAAGCGGAGGGGGAAAAGTCATTCTGTGGAGCCAGGTGTGAGAAGACAAATCGGAGTGTCCCCTCTTTGCGGAGACTTCGTTGGTGGAGATGAAAGAAGGGAACCTGATTTGGAAGATTCCATTGAGTCCAGAAGAAAACAAGATGGCACCTTGCTGCAAAGCTCAGGCTGACTGTGAGAATTAGCCCGAAGAGGTGAAAAAGAATCTTGCGTCTGAGGGGCAAAGACGAATATAATCAAAAGCAAAGAGAGGCGGTCCAAGGGCTCAGATAGTTAGATGGGTTTAGACATTGGGCAATGTCATAAAAATAACAAGTACCATTCCTTATAACAACCGTGTGCATCAAGCACGACAGAAATGAAGATGCTCATTTTACAAAGGAGAAATAGGAAGCTCGGAGACATTCACTGGACACACCAATTATCCTGGTCAGCACTAGACCACTTGAGTAGACCACCAGGAACTGAGATTCCTGGCTAACATCTTTTTCCAGTATCAGCTGGATACTTTTCATAGTACAGAGAACATACCTGTAACTTAACTCACGGGTATCCTCCCAGCTCCACTTGGTGGTGAATTTTAGGGAGGAGCATGTCAGAAAGAATGTTGACAAAGGAGGTGGCCCACAGGCTGGAGTAAGGTGAAAACTCTGAAGTCTTCCGCATGCCAGAGATAGAAAGTAGCCCACAGCAGACCCCCGAGACATCTACTTGAGGGGGCCTTGGGTCATTTTGTCGCATCACTTCAAAAGCCACTATGATCTGCTTCAAAGAACTTTCTAAACCACATTGCTTTGACATATGTGTAGTGTCGACCCAGTTATACAAAACCACAAAACCTTTATTTGCACTTCAAAGGCAGCCAAAAGTATGTGTAGGTAATCTCCAAAATTGCCAATCTAATTCTAAAAGCATCAACACTTTACATCCCAAGTGTGGACGCAGCCTGTATCTGAGAAAAGAGAGCGAGATAACGGCTTTGAGGGGGAAATGACATGGAAACATTGAGACAGTTTAGCCGCAGTTGGAGAGATGGGCTTCTCCACCCAAGGGACCAGGTGACACTGTAGCAGGAAGCTTTGCCTAAAGGATGAGGAGAAAGAACCTCCAAGAACATATCTAGGAATGAGAGACAAAACCCTACATATGATATCTGAGTATCTTCCACTATTTTCTTCTACCTCATGCATTTCCATTTAAACTCAGTTCTGGAATTTTTATCCTTTAGACCCCCCCAAACATCCCAACAGCTGAGGATCTCTCTCAGGCAGCTTTCTGGGACAATTCAGTCAAAAGCCCTTGGACGTATAATAACACAAAGACTAGTTTCAGGGCCCAGGAGTCCTGGGTGGGCAAACCAGTTGACAGCTGGAGGTTCAAGGCCACCAGGGCCTGCCTCCAAAGCCAGGCCTGGCCAGGAACATCAGGAAAAGCCGCCACCAGTCAAAAAACTATGGAGCACAGTTCTACTCTGACATGCATGACCCTGCCAGGAGCTGGAATGGAGCAGATGCCAACTTGTTTAGGGTCTCATTTCTCAGACCACAGGTGACTTCAAGGATCGGCCACAGCAATCGCCATGTAACACTGAGACGTTCTCTAAAAGCCAACAGGAAAGGCTTTTGCGGGGCACTGTGGCTTACGGTGACGCCTCTGGTAGCAGGTCGCTCCCTGAGAGTAACTAGGTCTTTGGCGTACGGTGCTTTGCTAGTTTATCAGCATGACGGATTGTAAGGACAGATCTGGACAGACTGGGATCAAAGGACAAACACCAGTCTTCTAAAATGCTCCTCTTTTCCAACTGTGCAAGTTCCTGATTCAGGAACTTGAGGAAAACAAATACTATCTTTTCAAGAATGGAAATCTTACCGACTTCATGACCCAACGTGCTGATTTGACCGTAAGTGCACCTACAGTAACTCTTGTTGACACTGAGTGGAACTCAATGCCACGTATGGGGTAGTGTCAGCTTCCGAACACCAAAAGGCAATGCTCGTGTCACAGGGCTACCGAGATAAAGTTGACGCAGCCCTCGGGGGCACAGCTTTCTGCTTTATGTAAATCAGAGCCTGTCACGGCATGCATGATTCACTGCTCAGGGTGTACTCTCCTGTGACGAATGAGTCCCGCTTAATTTGGCAGTGATTATGCGGGTTGCTGGCCCTCTAAACCCCTTTGAACTTGTAATTGCTGCTGGTTTAAATAATGAACATTAACGGGAGTTGGATTCATAAAACTGTGGATAATTACGGTTTTTTTTCTCCACCCCCCTCTTTGTTTTGATGTAAGCATACATGTACACACACACACACACACACACACACACACACACACACGCACACACACGCACACACAAGAATGTACACTTCTAAGGCCACACTGATCACTGTATCATGCCAGGCTGTTATCGAAATAGACTGTAGTCTCTTTCAGGGGCTGGTCAGGAAGGGCAGATTTGAGATGGGGGGATGTTGTGGGGGAAGGCGGGAGGGGGAGCATCTGGGAGCTGTGTGAGAGTGAGGGAGATCAGAAAAGCCTGGATGCTGTAGGAAAGGAGGAGCCACAGCACTCATGAATATTCATAACTAGTCACATCTGTAGCCAGCTTGCTTTCTACCTCTCCCCCCCACCCCACCCCGCCTTTCCATCCCCAGCCCCTTGCAGTGCAGTGCAACATAGACCACTCGTGCAAACAAAAGGGGGGATTCTGCAGCTCCACTGGGTTCCAGATTTGCTCATGGTGGTGAACTTTCTCCGCACTTTGCAATTCTACATATGGATGGAAAATGTTTACAGTATATAGCAGCCTATGTGTACAGCAGCTCCTTCTTTAATGAAAGGAACACCGCCTCCCATGCCCGCAGTCATGAAATGGAAGAAATCACAGGCTTCTACAACACATGGGCGACTCCAAGCCAGCCCTCCTTCCACCCCCACCCCCCAGACCCCTTCCACAGCTAAATCCTCCCCACTATTCTTCTCCCACCACCACCCAGCAAAAGGCAAATTCAGATTTTGTTTTCAGGTGGGGGGAGGGGGTGGGAATGTTGCTGATAGGAGACAGAAACCAAAGTTAGCCAAGTCAGCTAGTTCCTACCCTCCCTGAAACAACAAAGAATGAATGATAAATTTAGCAGCCTCATGTTCCGTTTTCAAACAGCACTGCAGACAGAGATTTATAGCTTCGCTGCTCCCATGGCAAACCAGGCTGCACACAGAAAGCTATCTGTTTCTGATTTCACTGTTTTCTCCGGTTTTTGTTCTCTCTCTCTTTTTTCTTTCCTATTTTCAGATTTGCTTTTTTTTTTTAACTCTACATTTTCTTTTTCCTGGTGTGAGTGGAATATCAAAGGCCAGTGCAGTTGGTGAGCCTCCAGCTTGCAAAAGGCACTCAATGGGATGTTACTAGAACCCGCGTGTCACAACATGGCAGACAGTGATTAATAGCAACTGTATCAACGGTAGCAACTTCTAAAACCAAACCAAACCACCCACCCCCCAAGGCTCACAAAGAAGCCAGCAGAGTAAGAATCAGAAACGTCTGAGAGAGTATAAGATCCGAAAAGCTTCTTAGAGCACACAGGACACTGGGGTTGTGTTGGGCAGAGAGAGAAAAAGAAATCGCTGTTACTACTACGCAACAATAGGAAGTTTTGTCTTTAACTAAGTCGCTTAGATTTAATACAGCTACACATTGATGTAAAATGAAGCCTGTGTACAACTTAGGAATCGTGTTATTGATGTAATGGTGTCCCCCCAAAATAACTAGCAGATGGATTCCCACCCCCTCATTGAAACACTGAAACAAATTGCAGAATTGTCAAGATTTTATCGGGAAGCCACACACTCTATAAAAAGGTTGATTTTACATGAATTGTAAATTTGCTTCATTGCACAATATTTTTCTAAAATTATAACCGGAAAGTATTTCTCTGTTTAATTTTTTAGCATATCCTTTCACAAAACACATCTGCTGTGAAGTCTTTCTAATTTGCGATAACTGCTTTTTAACAAACACACAGTTGCCACTATGCTATCTAATTTTATTGGAGTAAAAAAAAAAGAAGAGATAAATTATTTTTCACTCTCTTCATAATAAGAATGTTGACCTACTTCTCAGTAGACAAACCAATAGTAAATAATCCCATTAATTAAATTCCAGATGTAAATGACCGATAGGAAATTAAATCAATAAGGAAGCGGGGGGAATACAGTCAAGTCAGAATGTGGGACAAGAGATGGAGTCATGCAAAACTGGGAGAAAGAGTAGATGCATATAAGCATTCCATTATGATTCTGTATTGTTATTAGTAGGAAGGTAATCAGAAGCCTACTGAAAAGAAAAGTAGCTAGAATGTCTAAACTTGGTAATGAAGTTGGCCAAGCACAGAAGACTGTGATGCACTCTCTACTCTGAGGAAGAGAAAATGTAGAGCAGGGGCAGTTTAAAGCCACTTTTACTGCCCAGTTGTTTCCATCCCACATCCCCTCCTATTTATTTACTTATTTTGTGGTTAGCTCCCTTGAGTGACATGGGACTGTATGATCCACAAAAGCGAGCCATCGACACTAGGGATTTTGAAACTCTTTCGCTTTTTGAATGATTATGAAAAGAACTAGATAGATCTCCACTTGTTGGGTCCAGAAGGGCCAATCACTGGACAAGGGCATCATGCTTGGTGAAGTAGGGCCGGCAAGAAGGAGCCCCCAGTGAGATGGGTGAGTCGGTGACCACAACACTGGCTAACAGTGGTGACGGTGGGGAAGGTGCAGTACTGGGACATGTTCACTCGGCAGCGCAAAGGGGTAGCAAGAGAGAGTGCCAAGCTCCCTCTCACAGACAAACAACCACACAAAGGGTTGACCAGTGATGCTATGATAACAGCGAATCGGCAATATTTCTTCTAGGCCATGATGGCTATTGCTTTGCCCAGAGGTTGACTCCTTTATCCATCCTAACAGCCCCCTGAGGAGAAACCATTACTATCATCTCCAGTTGACGAACGAAGAAACTGAGATTGGTAAGTAGCCCATGCAAAGTTGCCCACTTGGCTAACAAAAAGTGTTTTAACTCTTAGCCAAACCTTTAAAGAGTTAACGATAACTTAAGCATTTCTTTATTAACTCCACACACTCAACATGTCTGGCAACAGAATCTTCAGGGGATCAGAGAGAGCAGTGAAAAATGATCGTTGGATCTAGTCTATAGCTAAATGATTCAAAGATAGATTGTCACTTCCTCACAGCACACCTTGGCTCTGTGCTTAAAAAGAGGGGAACGTGTCCAGCTAACAAATAAAACCCAAAGCGTCTTACTAATATGTTAGTTTTATTATGTGGTACAATTCCAGGCAAATAGGCTTCCATTTTAAGTTTTTCAAAGTAATTTGCAAAATTAGTTTTTTTGTCACACATAAACAGTAGTTATGAGAATCAAATCTATGTGTTTATAGATTAATTTTTGGTCTGAGTATTAAGAGTAGTAAATGTGCATGTATCACTAAGATTTAGACTTCCTTAAATACCCAGGTATCCAAGCAGGCTTTGGTCATCCACTCATTCTTTACCAAGCAAACCTACCACAATTTTATCTTATAATTAATTCATCATATAGCAGAAGACATTTACATTATCAAGGGCAGAGCCATGGAGAAATGACTGCTATTTGCTCTGTCATAGCTCCATTAATACCAGGGGCACGACACGCAGAAGACAGAGCTTCTCATGGTCCTCTGCTTCTTTCCTTGAACACAGGTGAAAATGGAGACGTGTGGCGTGCTCGGGCTCCATCTGACATGGGAACCAAACTCTGAGAATGATGATCTCCATTGTCACCCAACGCCCAAGCCTTTCTATTGGGTCAGAGACCGATGGGTTCAACACCACATTAACACCAGCTTCAAGCCAATGGGATCCTGCCCACAGACCACCCATAGCTATGAGTCATGTCGTGGGGAGAGAGGTGGGGAATCGAAAGAAAGAGTATACTGAATGCCAACCTTGCTCAAGGCAATGAGATTAGATATTTCTATTCCATCTAGTACCCATCTACCCAGAAACGCAGGTAGGCAACTCTACCGTATTTACAGAGAACAAAGCTATAAAGTGGCTTCTGGTGAATCAAATCACCATCTACCCCAACACACGTCTTGCAAGTTTTACTAAGGCAGTCGGCCTCTCTCAGGAGCACTGTCAAGCACAATGGTTCAGTGCTCAATGGTTTGAACTCACCAGCCTTTCTGCAGGAGAAAAGGCCTGGTGATCTGCTCCCAGAAAGATGAAAGCTGAGGAAACCATGGGGCAACCCCACTCTGTCACATATGCCTGCTAGGAATCAGAACCAACTGATGGCGTATAACACCAGTACTACCACCTCCATCCTGCATGCAGTAGAGGCCAAAGGCCTTGAACAGGTCAAATCAATGCTTACAGAAGCAGTGGTCAAGAGATCAGATGATACATTACATTGGGTAAATCTGCTGCACTAGACCTCTGTGAAGTGTTGAAAAGCAAGGATTTTACTTTGAGAACTAAGGAAGGTGGTGCCTGGCCCAAGCCATATTATTTTCAGTCGCTCCTATGCATGTGAAAGTTGGACATTGAGTAAGGAAGAGCGAAGAAGAACCGATGCGTTTGCATGAAGGTGCTGGTGGAGAACACGGAGAGTCCTATGGACTACCAAGCGAACAAACGAATTTGTCTTGGAGGAAATGCAGCCAGAATGCTCCTTAGAGGGAAGCATGGTGAGACTTCAACGCATGGACTTTGGACATGTGGTCAGGAGGCACAAATCCTTGGACATTTGGTAAAGTGGAGGATGGGGGTGGGTGGGCGGAGGCCCTCAACAAGATGAATCGGCATGGTGGCTGCAACATGGGCTCGAACAGGGAAGGAGTGTGAGAAAGGAGCAGGACGGGGCAGTGTTTTGTTGTGTTTTGTTCAGGGAAACACAGGGTCACTAAGAGTCAGAACCAACTCATGGCACCTAACACCGCCACCACCATATCCATTTGTCCACCGCCACCACCACCATTTTCCATTCTGGCCAAACTGTCTCTAATGGAACGTACACTTTGACAGTACACAAATGACAACATTCAATGGACATGTGGGAATCGTGTTTTGTTGCAGAATTATCAAAGCACCCTTTATTTAATTAGCTTAAATTGCCCTGAGTCCGGGAATTTAAAGTACAGAAACCCCTAGCTCAACCATGGGGATATATTAAGAGCCCCGAAGAAAAGACGAAATCTCTGAATGGTGCACGTGTGCACAGAGCCACAGACAGCAGGGAGGGCTTTGAAGGAAGAGGCAGAAAGCTGCCACGTGGCAAAGGGCAAGTGACCAGCAGGCTGTGGTCCTGGGTACTGCGAGGTTTAGTCCAAGCGTGATTTTCAGCCATAGTCCAAACAAAAGTGTCAAAACCCAAACTTATAGGCGCAAACACCAGCTTTCAAGTGCTGTGGGAACAAGAGGCATTTGTTTACGTAACCCGTTTTTAAAACTGCATACATAGTGACACCAAAATAAACAGCTTGCGATGCTGTTTATTTTCAGATACACAATAGCAATGTAAAGGACGGCATGCCCCAGATCCCGGATGCTCGAACATAATTTACAGTTGTCGAGGGCCCTACGAGGACTCCACTACACACCAGGACAGTCTACTTCCTGATTAGATAACAGCGAAGGTCAGAACACATTGCTTTTTGTGCAGCAAAGAGCGAACACGCCGCCACAAAGACCCTGCTCGTCCTGCTCACTGTGAATTAGGAATCGGGTCCTGCGGCGAGCAGGGCTTGCCAAGCCTCCCCTCCAAAGTGTGTATTAATCACAGGTCTGGAAGGGTCAAGAGCGAAGTCTGACAAACCATGGGCGGAGCCTTGCCTGCAGACCTCGCTTCTCTCTCCTGCCCCTCCCACAGCCAAAAAACAGAGAAGGAAAACAAGGGGTGGGGCGGGGGCGACGGCTGAGGGTTGTGGGGAATCCTGGAAATATGCAAGCTGGTTGGGGCACAGAAGCATATGTACAAGTGAACTTTAAGGAAAAACAGCTAGCTCAAACAAACCTTGAGCATGATCAAAATAAGAATTCCATTTGTGTCTTATTTAGCCAGCTGAATAGTCAATCCACAAGCTTTTCTTGCTCCTGTTTCCTCCCTCCATCCATGTGTTGCGAAAGTTGTTTCGGGATTGTACTTCGTTTCCTCTACTTCCTCTTGGACATTATCCGTGAGAGCCCTGTGGCTGCCCTAGTCCAGCAAAGCTCTCCGGGTGGTGTGAACGGTGTGTGCTGGGAAACGAACATCAAGGTTGGCAGTTGGAATCCACCCATTGGCTCCAGGGAAGCAAAGTTCTGATGATGCGCTTCTGTCAAAATCAAAGCCCAGAAAACCCTAGGGGCCACTTCTACGAGATGGCACGTGGAACTGTCAGGAGTCTGACTCAACTCCCCGGCAACAGGGCTTTGCTTTTGGTGGTTGTCTGGTTTTAATCTAGCTGAGGCCTGTCCTCCTACTATTCTTACAGGTGAGGTCTCCTCTGTGCTGTCTCCACACGCGCTGCTAACCTGCCGTTGCCTCACCCCACCTGTGTCACCGAGAGAGAACTTACTGTCCGCTTGTCCCTAGGCTTGACTTTTGAAAACGCGCGCTATGAGTCTTGCAATACTTGTCTCCCCAAACACACGCCCACCGAAGTCATCCCTCTTTCTCCTCTCCTGCTCCTCGGGGACCAAGGAAGACTGGCCAGACTGCTCTCTTCCTCCCTCCTCTCCCTTCCGGCTCTCAGCCTGACCCAAGCCACCTTCCGCATGAGATGCACCTGCTTGGCCACCCTGTCAACGCTCTTCTCCCGTACTTGCTGGAAACATGTTGACCTCTAAGACATCCCCACTTCCCTCTGCCCACACGAGACCTGACAAAATGGTCCTCTCTACTTCACGATCTACCCTGACTTTTGGAGGCTTTGCTGTGCATGGCCAACGTCCTCCCAGTATCTCCCTTCTCTTCATTTCAAGGCCCTCCATCTGTACCCCGACAATCCCGGATTTTATCAAGAAGAGATGTTACACCTACACAATCACAGACCCAAAAAAGCTCTTCCCAGCTTCTCTGCTCTCCTTCTTAAGCTTCATCACGTCTTTCCACAGCTCCTCACCCCTGGCCCCGTGAGCTCCTGATTTCTCCAAGCAATCCATCGCGGTCTTTGCCTCCCTACCCATCATAAGCAGCAATGCAGGTGACCCAATGGTTAAGAGATCACCTGTGAACTGAAAGGCTGGTGATTTGCACCCACCCAGAGTCTCCACCGGAGAAAGGCCCAATGATCTACGTCTAGAAAGACTGCAACCCAGAAATCCCCGGGGCAGTTCTACTCGGTCACATGGAATTGCTGCGTGCCAGAAGTCAACTGGAATGCAACCCAGCTACCACCCACCGTAGTTCTCTATGGCACGAAATGTCCCATCTCGGGTGGTGCAGTGATGAACTGCTTGATTGCTAACCCAAAGGCAAAAAGATGAGGCCGCCGGCTTCTATACTCATCTGTAGCCTGGCAGACCCGAGGAGGGAGTTCTACACTGTCCCAGAATTGACTCCAGGCAATGGGGCTTGGGTTGGGTGTGGGTCCTGAATTAGAAATACAGTACATAGTCTGTTGCAAATTTAAAACCTACACATTTTAAGTACAAAGAAGAAAAACAGTCACCCAGATCTAACTACTCAAGGATAACTACTATTAATATTTTATCACATGTTTTGTATCTCTATTTTTTTTTCTTTTAAAAATTTGGAATCACAGTGTACATGCTGCCTGATATCTTTCCTTTCACTTTGCAGAACACCAAGCCAGTTTCTTGTATTTTAAATTATGTTTAATAATCTAATTTTAAGCGATTACATGGCATTCTATAATATTCCATTAGTCTCTTCTAATTGGGAATATAAGTGGTTCTCAATTTCGATTGTCAGAAATAGGACCTTTTGACATGTTTTGAAAATGATGATGGCAACAAATGTACAAATGTGCTTGACACAATGGATGGATGGAAGGATTGCGATAAGAGCTGTAGGAGCCCACAATAAAATGATAAAAACAAAACAAAAAACAAATAGGCCCGTTCTACTTTTTGCACTCTTTTGTGTACATCACCAATTGATCCTTTTTTGATAAACTCTTAAGAACTGAATCACTGAGCTTCAGGATAAGCTCATGTTTTTTTACACACATTAGCAATTTCAGTTCCAGAAATACTGTCAATTTTCATAGTCACGATAGAGTAACGATTTCCTTTCATTCTGGACTATGCAGAGCAGCATGATTTGGGAGGGTGGGGGGAAGCCAGGCGCTCTTTCTTAATTTTGTAAAAAAAATAAAATAAAAATGCGATTCTTATCTTTATTTCACTGGTCACTGATGCCAATGAACATTTCAAATACCTGTTGGTTTTGTAAAAGGAATTATTCCCAATCCACCTTGTGCTGCCACTTCCTCTTTTTTCCTTAGTGATTTGTACATCTCTTTATTAGAGGTACCAATGCTCTGCCTGTTATCTGATGTTGCTCATTTTTTCAGCCAGTTTAATGTTCGGCTTTATTCTGTTTATCGTGTTTTCTTGACACACAAAGTTCTTAATTTCAATTTTTACTTAATTAACTCCATCCCTGTTGCTCTTTATCTTTCTGTCCTTATCTATAGCCTTTGCTTTTATGCTGGGAAAGGATTTCACTAAACAAAGGACAGATAATTATTCACATCCCTTTCAAAGAACACTTTTTGGAACCTATTTTGATGGAGAGTATAGATTTCCCCCTCAAAATTAATTAAATCACCCCAAAATGTTTTATTGAAATATTTGGGGTTTTGTTTTGTTAACTGATTTGAAGTGATGAGTTTAAAATTAATACATTTCTTGCACAG
>NW_022103915.1:93718307-93762008 GCF_000313985.2 Echinops telfairi
GTGTGCTTTACACAATTGATCTATGTATTCTGATGAATTGTATGAGCCCCCCAAAAATGATTTAAAAATTAACACATTTCTTTATATGTTGGGTTGATTTATGGATTTCTTATGTGGTCAAAGTAATCAGTTTGTCAATTACATAATCTAGTACTATACCTACAGTAAATTTTAACAATACTCCGGGCAAAGTCTTCTTTATTTCACTTTTTTAATAAAAATTTGGACTTTTCTTAACCCTTTTTCAGTTACACATCAAGTTAAAAATAACTCACTGGAATTTTTACTTATTCAGCAGCCATTTTAATAATTCCCTTATTAATACCCTCCCTCTCCTTCCTGTTGTCCAATAATAAATTTAGGCTTTTCCCTATTGTCTGTCTGTGTCTTTGTTAATGAGTATAGCCTGAGCTGAGGCACCCTGAGCTGTGAGTTAGGCACTGGGTTGTGAACCACCAGGTTGGCTGCTTAAATCCATGAGCCACTCAATGAGACAAAGATGAAGCTTCGTGTTCCCATAACAATTTAGTCTCAGAAACCCTATATAGGGTCTCAGTGAGTCACTCTACCCAATGGCCAAAGATGTAGGTCCTGAGTTAGTGAGCACTGCAATAGGAAGGATGAAATAATTTGGGGAGGGTCTATTCCAGTCTGGCCCCATTTGCTCCATAGTTTCACTTCTGTGCACACTTCCTAATTCAGTCTGATCACACTCTCCACACTCACTAACTAGACTGCAAAAGGAAACTCATTGCTATCCAATAGATTCTGACTTATAGTGACCCTATAGGATTTCCAAGACCATAAATGTTTATGTTGTGGTAGTCAGCCTCATTTTTCTCCCTTAGAGAGGCAAATGATTTTGAACCATCAACCTCGGGTCTAGTGCTTACACCACAGTGTCATGAGGACTCCTTCAGTTTTCTCCCTACCCTATAGCTTATATCTGTCTCCTCTCTACCTTTCTACTTCTGCAATGACCATTATATTCACTCTTTTATTGGCTTCCTCTCCTTGGAAAACCTGCATTAACCATTCTTAGTATCTCCAGCCTCCATATCTACACTTCCCTCTCTCCCTCCTAGGATCTCTCAGATTCCTTCCCTTGGCTGATCCACCTGATCCACTTGGCATTTTGTTAAAGAGCCCTACCCACCCCAATACTGTTCTTCATAGGCCCCTCCCGGCTCTGCATGTTCACTTCTCAACCCGCAAACCCAAGAACTAACCCTAAGTTCCTAGTGCCAAAGGGTCATTTTTAACCATCACTGTCCTTGACCTTTCTATAGAATCTGCTTCTACTTTAAAACTCCTGCCCTCCTCACATTATCTGATTATGGTCCCGCTGGTCTGGTGTCTTTATCTCAGTTCATGACTTTCTCTCTTCCACCCTTTAAAGGCAGTCATTACCAAGGTTCTATTCTCTAACTCAGTGTTGCCCAAAGTGGGCGATACTAGCCCCTGGGGGGAGTGGAACTAGCCCCTGGGGGGAGTGGCTGCAAAAGCAGATACCTACACTTTATGCTGGATTATGAGCAACAGCACAAAGGGTTTTAATGGCTAAGAGGGCACTGATGATTTTTTTTCCTGAAAAAGGTTAGTAGGCTAATAACTTTGAAGACGCGGGCAGTCTAACATGTTTGCTCTAGGCATGTTTTCTTTATCCAGTGGCCTGTTTTCAGACATTCGCTTCTACAAAGATCAGGCCCAAATCTCAAACAGTAGTGCCAGCATTTCTAACTTTCAGAGAGTTTCCTGCATCTGGATAGCTGGCTAATGTGCCTAAATCTAGGACTTCAATAGGCTTTCCCAAACTGCCCTCCCTGTTCTCACATGTGTATTCTATGCTCCGGCCAAAGTAGCTTCTGCCTTTAAAGCTACAGCACCCCCGGGTCCTTGAATGTAGAATGAAAGGAAGCTGTACTTAGCATCCAGAGAGAAACTACCTTTAGGGAAAAAGAAATAATTTCACAAATCTATGTGGCAGTGAGATAAGTCTATCACAGGATTCAACCGACCTTGGGGAGGACCAGGAGGTCATCGTTTTGAAGATGAAACTAATTCCCCCAAACCTGGGCCAGAATGAAAACTGACAGGCTTGTGCAGTGATGAACTCTCAGGATGAAGAGTGCATGGAAAAAGCACAGTGGTGTGCAAATCCCCAAGGACTGGGTTTCCAAGCTACGACACCACCAAGTGAGAATAAGTTGACCATGAGGTTACATCTCACCCAACTACTTGTGTTCAGAAAACTCCAATGATTACATCGTCAGTCTCACGGTGTCACTCAAACGATGCCACATTATGGGCGCTCTGCAAGGTCTTTGCCTTTGTCCTGGCACACATCACACTCTCCGTAGAACTTAATCCCCATTCTGAACAGATGTAGGTCAACGGGACCAAGTACCATGTTGTTTTTTTTTAAACAGTGTTTCACCCATAGACACGTTCAAGTTGCATGGAACTGAGGCAAGGAAAATTAATTATCTTAGTAGATGAATGGAAATATTCGTGGATAATGTTCTATACTTGAATAGCGTTTTTTGCCCTTTCCAAAAGGCTCTCTGGAGTCTCAACTAGCTGAGTCAGAAAACCCTCACTCATGTATGTTAAATGACCTGCTCAAAATGACCCCGAGAGTAAGCACTGATATATCACGACAATGCTAGTCAAGCAACCTCAAGCAAGTCTGCCACCAATGAGCAGCCACTGGTACAGTCTCATAAACCAAGTGCCATTGAGTCAAGAGCGACTCACCCCAGTCCCATTGTGCCAGCAAAGAACTGTGCTCCATAGAGCTTTCAATGGCTACCTTTTGGGGAGTAGACCATCAAGTTTTTCTTCGGAAACACCTCTGGGTACAATTTAACCTTCAACCTTTAGGTTTGTAGCCAAACGCGTTCACCATTTGTGCCACCCAAGGATGCCTGTCTGGCTATATAAGCAGTAAGGATTTCGTTTGCCCCTGGCCTGAAATATTTGTGTGTGTGTAAAACATAATAAGAATTAACAGATTATTCTTATTATCTAACAGGTGGGGGGAACACTCATTCTTTCAAGAACTATAAGCACTTGCAGTGTCTGCATCAATCAGGCTCAACCACAGACTCATGAGATTTAAGCAATTTCTATTTAGCTAGATCGCATATACTTATGAACTCATCCATTTATTTCACTCTCTGACAAAGATAGCACATGCACGTAAGTACCAAAAGACAACAAATCACTATTTTCTACAAACTTGCACTGCTTAAGAAAAACAAAAAACCAGATGATTTTCAAAGGACGCCCAGGCTGGTAACGAAGGTCGTGTTAAAAATGGATGCCTTTCCACATGGTCATATTTGATTATCACGTAAGCGGTTCACCAGAGAACATAAAAGCTTCAGGATTAAGCTGTAAGAGGAGTCTTTATCAAAGTGCCATCAAGTAATCAGTGGGATTTTGCCACACAGGTCTGAACTTATAGTTTCCCAGAAACGAAAGCAAAACCTGAGCCTATAATTGACTAATAATGATCCCATATTGCCCATGCTCTCTTAACACTGTGGACTTTTTTTTTTAATTCACTGTATGGCAGGGTTTGAGACAGTATAACAACGCATGAGCTGCCTGCAGGTATCTTGAAATACTGAAATGGAACCTTCAACTTTTCACCATAGGGAAAAAAATAAGGCTGCTTTTAAATAAAGTTCCAACATGCCACCAAGCCTCTGGGGAATCATCCAGCACTCATTGCTTCTATGGATAAATGGCTTTTCCTTTTAAAAAGACGAGTGTAGTGCCACCTCCCGTACACACACACACACACACACACACACACACACACACACACACACACGGTATTTATTGTTGGCTTATGATGGAGTCCCATTATGTGTCCCAGTTGGGGGGGCCGGGGGAAGGGAACAACTTTACATCTGTAAATGGCCCACGTTATGGGATACCTCTTTCTAAATTATTAGTTATGGAATCCCAAGCTGTTATTTCCAGCCAAAATAAGCTCTGAGATATTTGTGGTCCAGGTGGCATGGTGGATTACGTTTTGGTCTGCTAACCTCAAGGTCGGTAGTTTGAACTCACCAGCTGCTCTACAGGAGAAAGAGGAGGCTTTCAACGCTCACAGAGTTAGTCTCAGAAATCCACAGGGGCAGTTCGACTCTGTCCCAATAGGGTGGCCAGGACTTGATGGAAGCGAGAGGACAATCGTTCAATATGTAAATCTAGACACCTATTTAGAAAGTGGTAACTGAGGTATTAACATTAAATTCAGCAGCTAGCTTTGGTTCAAAAATGAACAAGTTTGACTTTTAATCATCTAGCTGTGTTCTACCAAGAAGATACTCATAAACTTGGGGAAGTGGGTTACAAGAGACTCATTATTTAGTTACCCATGGTTACATTTTTTTATAGTGCTAAAAATACTCAGACAATTTTCTCTCCAATGCTTGTCATTCTAGAATCCCACCACAGTAATCTCTTGAGTTGTACATGTGTGTGTTTGTGTGTGTGTGTATGGACAATCAAGTCAGATTCTACAAATATTCTTGTTATCTATAATAACCAAGAAGTGAAACTATAGTTTAAGAAAAATTATCTGCCATTATATTGTGACTTGACAACTTATCTACTATTAGATAAATACAACTTAAATTAGTTCTGGCAGATTTGGGACGTGGCAGTTCAAAATATGAATACCAAATGTAAAAGCATGAAAATGGCATTACTATTATGTTTTAAGAGGATAATACACCTTTAAAGGGTGCCAGTGATTACTTTGCCTACTGTAAACAACTGCTGCCAATCAATTTAGAAAGTGGTGTGCAGCACATGACTATAATAAGGCAAATTCATTCAAACCAACCTAGTGTTTCCCAACCAAGTCACTCTTTCTTAGCAGGAGCAGTGGGGCTGGGTGTCATATTTATACTTCATAGTCTGTTTCAAATCGTAAAGAAACAGGATAGCACTGAGGAGGCAGGGCATTTCCAGGAGTCCTCTGGAATCTGCGCAGTAACATTCTCTAGAATCAAAATTAATTCTGAATGCTAAGGTCACTTCATGACCCTTTCCAGTGGCAGAGTTGAGGCATGGTCAACATGCTTCTCCTAACCCAGTCAGCCTTGCCTTCCACTCCCAGGAAACGCCACTTTACCATGCCACACACGTGCAAACGGTGGTCCTGTGGAAGGAAGCAATGGAAATGTTTCTCTATGACTGGAATGAATATTCAGGGATCTGACTAAACAGCATTTAATGGCTCTCTGTTCTCAGAGTTTTTAAATAGCTGAATATTCAGATATGCACATGCCTTCTATTTTCTTTTATTCAAGGGTCTTCAATTTCCTGTCTACTTGAATTCTTTAAGGTATTTTTAAACAATTATGCTCAGAGTGATATTTTATGAATTGGGTGCGAAACTTTGAGCTAATGATTATTTTAGTTTCTCTTTGATGGTAATTTAATAAGCATTTGATTCTGCAAGCTCCTTACTCAGTCACTTATTTTTCAAATGTGTCTGTCAGCTAGTGGCTAATAATCTCGGAGTTAATTTTCTTAGTCAGTCCCTGCGCAACTTCTCTCAAGACAGAGCTGCCTGGTGTACTCTCGAGCATGAGGTTTGGGCCCAGAGGGGCCCTAGCACTTCATCACCTCCAGGAAAGACACTGGCCCAAACACTGGCCACCTCAGCACCATTCGCAGCCACGAGGACAAAGGCTGCTGCGGCCCACACACATCCGGGTCTCAAACGCGGAGTCCCTCCTAACCCGACTCTGAACACCAAACTGGGACTTCAAGTAAAAGGCCACGGAACCGCAGCAGGCAATTGGCGTCCTGTGGTGCTGGTGGTTTTCCTCCAGAGGGATGCAGTAAATTAAATTGCAAGTTTCTTTCTTCTAGAGAAGTTTCCAGGATTTGACGCAACGTTAAATTCTTGGCCTGTCTCTTTAATTTAAGAAATTGTAAAAACGCCGACAGATGGCACACCGAATTGACTCACGTCCTCTATTCTTTACAGAAGAAGGGAATGCACAGAAACTTTGATAAAGGCAGAAGCTGCAGTCTGCAGGGCGCTATTGCATTATCTAGAAGCTCTCTGGACGGTGAGGATCAGGGCGCACGTGCTGTCTTCCGCAGACATTCTCTGAAACCCACCTGCACTACTGTAGGGGGCCACCACCGGTGATCCTCGCTGCAACATTCGGGGTGCCCCATCCCAGTAAGAACAGGATGAATGCGCCATTAGCTCGGAACCTCAGCAACCTCTGAAATTACCCATCTTCCCACCCCCAATCTCCGGGACACATACCCCCCAGCCCCCACAAGCATTATGAAATAAGAACGCACAAGCTTACAGTTAATTGGAAACATGGCAAAGGAAGAGGACTGCTTAGACAGCATGTCCAGGGGAAAACAAATCACCCAGCATTGTTATTTAATGCATTGTGACATCATTTCCTGAAATTAAACAGAGATGACATCAATTCAGACGATCTCCAGTCTAAGGTTCCATTCAAATAATTCACAGATGTTTTCTCCTGGCAAGCAGAAAAACAATGCAAAGGCTAAAGCCAGGGGCAGCCTCACTCTGCGGTGTGTCTGTCAGAAGCCCTCCCGGCTCGTGTTTTTCAGCTGTATGATCTGCATATGCATTTCCACATAAGCAGCTCTCAGTCCCTGAGCCCGATGTGGATTCAGTGCATACGTGCATCTCTGGAAGCGAGGAAGGCCATCTCTCACTGTATAAGTAACACCAGCATTTCATATTTGGTTATTAATTTGGCCTATAGCTATTAGTATTAAGTAGACCAATTTCAGAATCATGATGGCACTAATTTCCAAGTCGAAATAACCAATGTCCATGAAATACTGATTCGATGAACCATTCAAGATCTTTAAAAAGATGTCTGATGATGGAAATCATCCCAACCTCTGCGTGGATACACTTGTAGAAATGTGCCGAGTGGAAACACTGGGAAATAGACGATGGAGGTGCGCAGGACTGGACCCCTCATCCTTGGCCCTTTTATGAGAAAGGTGATGCTTTCTACCCCTTTAAAGAGTTCAGTCTCCGAAATCCACAGGGCAGCTATCCTGTCCTATGCGTCAGAGGTCACTGGACGTCAGTGAGTTTGGTTGGAGGTCCTCCAAGCAGAGGCCTTTAGTCGTGCAAATGGTTCACGTGCTCAGCTGCTAACCAAAAAGGGTGGAGGATTGAGTCCACTCAAAAGTGCGTCAAAAGAAAGGTCTGGTGACCTGTGTTCCCCAAATGGTGACACACATGAGCCAGAGGCGATTCACTATCAATCGGTCACCTGTACAAGCTGCAGTTGAAAACACACACATGTAACCAAATGAGCAAAGGACTGGCCATTAGTGCAGCACGTATGCAGAGTGACTCATGGGAGCTGAGCTTCACTGGGATTGCCTTATTTCCCCTTTGGATAGGGTGCAGTCTCACCATTTTCCTATGGCTATTTATTAGTAGGAAATATCTGCATCTTCTTTCTCTGACAGCTTTCTGCCTTACACAGGATTTCTGCCTTACTCTGGATTTCGCAGATGTTACTACATTTACGAAATGAGGAAATTGTTGAACCACACAGCCATCCAACCCATTAGGTAGAGCAGATAGTGACTATTTTCAATTTGCATACAAGGAGATAAAAAACCCTTGCCAAACTATCTGCCGGACAGACTAGACACTCTTTGAGGGCAAGAGAGGACTCTCCCGGCAAGTAGATCCAACAGAAGCACTCTGAACTAACCGGTTTCTCTCCACCTCCCAGCCCACCTCCCAAAGCTCACCGGGATACTCTGGCTTTCAACTGGACCTGAGACTCTGATGCTGTCACCTGGCATCAATGAGCAGCCATCAAATGTCTGCCTGTCCTCCTTAGGAGGCTGGACTGAGACTTATGTTCTTTCCCCCTGAGGGGCATGCAGAATTTTTTTTTTTAAGCAAAGTTGGTCTCCTCCTTTCATATAATCCTAAGCAAATATGTATGAAGTCGCTTTGGGCTGTCAAGTTCCACCAGCTAAAATCTCCCGTTACCCAGTCCACTATAGTGAAATAATATTATAGTTACTTTAGATCATGTACTTATTATGTAAGCCAGGCATAGAGCTAATGGCTTGATGTTACAACATTTAATCTGTACCCCAACCTGACTTGGTAGGTTCTGGACTTGTGCCCATTCTACCAAAGTGGGAAAGTGAGGTTCAATGAGGGTAACCGCTTGAGACCAAACGAACATCTAGTGTATCCTGTACTCTTAGTCTAAACACTTACCCTCATATAGGAAAATAAGCATTGCGATCAACACAAGGTGAAGGAACTAGTTAAAAGACAACAGAACCGCTTCATCTGCCCGTCTCTTTATGCAGTCCAAGAACAAATGTGTGTTGGCTAGGCTAATGTCGTATGGTCTTGGTGAACTCCCTGGAGACAGAGAGGTGTTTTTTTCAACGTGACATGGAGGTGTATTTACTCATTACATGGGTGCACTACCTCTATAAGACAATCTACTTTAAAATATATTGAAATCCCATAAAGCACATTAGAATCAGCAAGGGGTAAAATGAGTATGCACCCAAGAGTCAGGCTGTCTCCCTCACCCACAGGCAGCGAGAGGAGGTGAAGCATGTTGTCATGTACAAATGGCAAGAGTTTTAGAAACTGCAGGTTCAAGATGGCTGGATACTATTGCTTGTAAATAAATTTGCTTCTGATTCCCTAGCTTTGAAAGAAAGTCCACATTCCTTAATTGTGAGCTTTATCCCTGTGTTTTCAAATACGAAAACCTGTGGTCTGAACCTGGTATGAGCAAGTGGTGTCTTTGTGTGTGAACACTTCCTGTTTTCATTCCATGATCAAATATATTATTTGCAGCACAACTGGGGGAGCTCTTGAAGGTGGCAAGTGGAGGTGCCTGGGAGCTTAACTGAGCACACTAAGGGATTGTTGGTGTGGAGGGGTTTTCAGGGTTATGAATAAACCGTCAGCCTGGGTCTTATTTCTTGCTGCTTCTTTTCTATAACTATCTTTTAAGTAGAACAAGAACAGTTGTAATGGCAGATTTACTTTTTATGATAGCATGATGTCCAAGTGTCAGTGCGGGAACTGACTTCCCTGGGATGTCCCTCAGGTTGGTTGGTGTGCTGTTTTGTTATGTGTTACCCGGGGGCATTGTCCAGCAGGACACATCTACTTCCCACATGTTCTTCCTTCGTCTTTTCTTCTCTGCCTGAGCAACCAGGCAGGCAGACATCAACCAATCGCAGACGGAAAGAATAGTATACGATAGACAGTCTTTTGTTACTTGGATTTCTGAAAACAAAACATGGCGTGCAACAGACATCCATTTCCCAAAAGTTTAAAGTTAGGGTGGTTTTTTTAAGTCATTGTTTTTTTCTTTTCTTTTTTAAGGATATCTTGAAAACTGCTGAGTAGAAAGTAGAAACTAGCTACTTCGCAGCAGATTAAGCAAATCCTAAGTGTTTAACCTCCGAAGACGAAAAGGCTTCCATTTAACGAACAGCCTTCGGGTTACGCCTGTGCTGCCTCTTGGCATCTGGTTTCAACAGTTTTCTCAGAAGAACCAGTTGGCTGCCAGTGTATCACCTTCACCCCTCAAACTGGTGCTGCGCAGGACTATTTTAACTGTTACAGTTGTCGCGGGGCTCGTTCCTCCAAGAAAATTGAAGGTTAATGATTTTTGTCATATTGAGACAAAGATTTAACAATTGCTACAGTTCGCCTTTGTTGAGGTGCGGTTCTTTTTGCCTCCGGGTCTTTTGAGGTATTCAGAATAGGTGACAATGGCTTGCAGTTGAGAACATATGTAGAGAGACCCCTGTGGCTTATTGGAAAAAGTTGCTTCACGCTGGTTGGGTGTTTGGAGGGGGAAAAAAAATACAACCCGAGTTCTTTTATGTTCTGCTAGTTAATGAATGCATGAATGTCAAAATGGGCCAATGGCCCATTCAGGGGGCAAAGCCTAAGCAGCCCCCTTCTTTAAGAACCCATCCTGATATGCAAAATACATTTGCTTAACAAATTAAAATAATGAGATAATTCAATTAGCTTCTTTTTTAAAAAAAAGAAAAGAAAAAAGGGTACATCGGGGATTATTGTAATACAAGAACAGGTCATACTGCACAATAGGGAACAAACCAGTTTGAAAAATGTTAAAGAGACTAATAATGAAAGAATGCCCATGGATTCCTGAACTTGTAAAGAAATTTACATGAAATAATAATTTAGACTGCATCTATTTGCAGTGAACTAGAGCCAACATTTCACTCTGAAAGTTGAAATTAATTAAATGACAGAAAATATATACCAGGGCCTCTCTTATTTCAGAGGGCTTCCTCAAGCCTGTTGGTGCACGTAAGAAAGGAAGTCTAAATTAACATGTCGCTAGTTAGGGGTCTCTATTCTTGGTTCCTGGGCTCAGAATTACAGCCCAGTAAATCTTTCAGACCCAGCAGCTCATTAAAGATGGCAGGGTAACTGTTTTACAGGACCATCCTCGTCAACGCTGCTGAACCTCTACTCTGCAAGTTGGGGTGAAGTCGAGATGAAGAGGGAAAGGATTGTTCAAAAGCAATGCTGAGGAGGATTTCCTTAAAACACAAGGGAGGTGAGGGGGGGGCAGGAAGATCAGGAGACAAAGCAGGTGGGAGAAAGTAAGGAGAGGGGCATGTTGCGCAAGAAGGGTCATAGGGAGGATTTTTTTAAAAGCTTACTGAAAAATTCAAAGAAAACAGGAAAGGAAAAGCAGGATGACCAGAAGGCGAGAGGAGAGCAACGCTCGGACATCGTAGTCCTGAGTGCAGCATGAGAGTCGTAGTCCTGAGTGCAGCCTCAGAGCAGGCGTCAAAGGCAACTGCACATCCTGCAGCTTGTGCCTCTTGCCCTCAAGACGGGGAGCGACAAGTCCAGCTGATTTCACAGACTGACCGAAGTCGATGGGGAACTCCAAACCAAACTCTGCCATCAGTCAGTGCTGACTCAGAGGGACCCCTGTGGGTCCGAGACTGTAACTGTTTACTGGACTGAAAGCCCCGTCTTCCTCCCGAGAGCTGTTGGTGGATTCGAACTGCCAATTGTGCGGATGGCCGCTCAACACTGACCACTCGTGAACTTAAAATGCAACCTTCCTGACCACCCTGTTCAGCTTATTTGAGTACTCTCTCTCCCCCACTTGGAGGGCACGCTACGCCAAGCCTTGCGCACACTTGGCTAGATGGAAGCACCTTCGGGGTGGGGAGAATGCTTGCAGCACCTCGCAAGGCCAGTGAGAGCAGAGCCAGGGCCCGGAACAACCAGCACACACAGCTCAGGACGACGAGCACAAAAGGCACCATCCTGGACAGGAAGTCGGAAGATCAGGCACTCACACGATAAGAGCCAAGGGCTCCTGATATTTCCCCATGGGACTCAACTCCCACATGATTGGCAGGGAGGGAAGAGCTGGTTGCAGAGAGCAGTACAAGCAAGTCTTCTCCACAGGGAAAGCTGGGGGCTTGGGGAGGGGGCGGAGAAAAGAGCCCCTGCTCCCCAACCTCACACAGCCCCTCTTAGACTCTGTGCTTATTGGTGGCAGAGGCCAGGAGATTCATCTGAAACCGTTCAAGGTGGTGACGGCTTCTGCCAAGTCATCCGACGTCATGTGGTGGGAAAAACACAGCGTGGGGAATTCAGCAGTCTTGGGTCCTGGTACCAGCTTGACCTGGCCCCAATTACTGCCCTCTCTGGGTCTCCGTTTCCTCATTTGTAAACAGAGCAGCCAAATTCCCGAAGCATTTGATTTCGATTCCTGAACGTCAGGTAGATGTTTGCTTGGGAAGCAGGGGCTGAAGGAGGGGGCCTGCTTGGTTTGGGGTTGGGTGTTGGCAGCGGGGACCCAGAGAGGTAGCCCGTGAGGGAAACTGGAAAGATGGCAGCAGACAGACAGGTGAGCTCGTGGGGATCGAGGAGCCACGTGCCTGCCGTGGGCAGAGCCCTGAGCTTCCTGGGTTGCAACTCTAACCAAATCAACCTTCGGTTACAAGCATGAAACCCCTGCCCTCACACTCACTCCGACTTCCAAATTAAAAACATTTTACAGGTTAGTAAATCTCCAGCTGAGGTGATGTAGCAAACGACAGCTGTGAAGTAATTTTGATAATGATGAGAATAATAACCACATGGCAAGGTTCAGGGCTTTGCTGTCGCAGCTTCAGTGCTCCTGAATAGATAAAAGTGATTAAATCCTCCTGATTATCCCTGACCAATATGTAATGGATTTACAGCCCTTTCAATTAGTCACTATTTGCTTAGGACTCATTATTTTGTCTTTGGTTAAGTAATCAGCCCAGAGACCGCATGTTCTGTCTAATTCCTCTGAGCCGAGTCAGCGAAGGGCCCTGACCTTTGAAATGGCCATAGCTTGCACGGCAGGAATAACCATTGCCCAGGCAGCGGCGTGGGCTCCCCCAGCTAATCCTAACACCGCTGGCCGGATCGATACACCTTAGTTTGCTACTAATGTCCTTACATCAAAATGGCCTATTTAGGAATGTGAATCTTTCACTTGTCCCTCCCCACACCCGCTCCACCCCTTGCCCTTTGTCGCTGGGCTAGAGGAGAGCTGATCAGCAGCCAGCGCCATAAATAAGAGTGACACCTTTTCCTGGACTCATGACACTGCAACTAATGTCATTCAGCATGGCAACACACAAGTTGGATAATCAAAGAAGACCTTCTGCTTGCAATGTGCGACTCGATTTCGAAGCATTCTTCTACATAGGCCTGAAAATAATATTATAGCAAGAAAGCTGCAGAAATATTTACCATCTTCCCCGTATTTCCCTATGCACAGTAAAATCTAAGTTCCTCTCTCAAAACAGATTGTGACTTTGTTTTCTCCCGCGAGAGTCGCAGAGCCAACGGTGTAACAAGGACACACAGAACCAAAGGCACGCAGTAGGGCAAAGATCCACTGTCACCGAGAAGACGCTGCACGGAGCTAAGGCCTCGCCGGAAGTGACTCGGCCTGGCTGTGAAAAGAGGGACCCTGAACAGCTCAAAAGAAAACAAAACAAAACTGCTGATCTCCACCTTAAACAAAGCAGCACAGCACCTATAAAACCCTTCTACGTTTGTCACACCAGTACATGGCATGCTTGCAGGCAGCTCTGGTGATTCCAGTTGCACCAGACACTGGCAAATTGGACATGCATGTGGAAGGTACTCTTTTTGCTTCCTAGACTAGATGGGATCTGTCACCTCCAGTGTCAGCAGCAATACCTGTGGGATCCCTTCCTTATAGCTCGTTCCCCCAGCTGGGGGCTGCAGTCGCCCGATCTGGGCTCACTCTGACGTACCCTTGAAGCAGAAGTAACACATTTCCTCACAGATACCATTTAGGGTTCTAGAGCATCTTGGGTAAGATCCACACCTGACCTGTACTGGAAAACAGACAGGAAAATAATGCTCCCTTCCAGAGGATGCTCTCTGGAAGGTGACAGGTGCTTGAACCATCCACAGCTAGTCATCCGATTCCAAGAAAGAAAGACACCTGCTTCACATACCTACATATTCGTCTGAGCCACTGCCACTTGCCAGCAGACAGCGAAACAACAAAAAACGTTTGGACTCTTTTCATCTTGACTTACTGTGAGATGCTGGAAGAGCCATGCTCTCATGATATTTGTTGCTACTTTGGGGAAAATGCCTCTTTTCTTCTGTCGTTTTTTGTCCTTGTCCGGATCATCGTCGTCACCTGTACCAGGTGAAGCTACACTGTTGTCTAAACCATCCCCTAGTAAAAAGAAATAAAATGCATTAAGAGAACACATAGGGAGGGTGCCAACAACAACGTGCAGCTAATGATGAGCTCAGCTAAGCTTGTTGAAAGAAATCCATTAAGCGGGTATATTCCCTTTCATTAAAGTATAATTGGAGACACAAATATGTAAAAGACAAAATTAAACCAGGCCTCTTCAAATGTTAATTTTGTGTGTCTCACACTCGCCCATATCATTAATTCAATTATAATTGTGCGCTTGACACAGTGCAGTAGCTCTTTGTCAATTATGGAATCCAACGTGGGAAAACCGCCCTAGAAAACCCATTCGGTGCAAACGCATCCCCAGCCTATAGTGAGCACTGGCTGCAGGGTCATGGAGTGAAATGTTCTGTGGTCTATATATTCTAGGCTGCCTGCATAGGTGACAGTAACGGTGTCACTGTTCGTTGCACATAACACGCTCCCTGCTCAGCCCCTCCCAGAACTGTCACCTCCCGGGCACACACCCAGTGGCACACTCCACTTGCCACCCTGCACCCAGCATCTGCATGACATGAAAACTTGTAGCTTCCCGCACCACTGATCATTATCATTCAGAAAGAAAAGAGAAGAAGCACCTAAAGGTAGGGGCTTACTTCATCAGAAGTTTCTATCAACATCTTTCTCTTCTGTGCTTTTCCCTGGCATTAATTGTGCATTAGCAAAAATCATTTACTTTTAACAGTCATAGTTATTTTTTCTTGCCCTCCGGCAAAAATGCCTTGAAAGCCTGCCTGGAGGGCATCTAAATTATGTATCTGAAAAACTCTTCTGGCAAGGCATTGCAGGACCCCTATTTTCTTAAAATTCATACGAGCACGTCTTCCTGTTTTGGGGAAGGCATCAATCAAGAGCAGCAATATATGCCACATCCCTACATTAATATTTGAACTAATAACTTTAAAAAAGGGAAAGAAACAAGATCCGACTTGTGGCATAATCAAATGCAAAATAAATGAAGAATACTGGGACAGCACGGGGGCTTTATAGATAGCTGTGTTTTCCTTGCACATCATTAGCCTGGAGCCACACGAAAGAGGCGAACAGAGGAGTGGAGAGTTTCTGCTCCCTGCTGGTGTTTCAGAAGCCAGGGTCCTGGAAGGACATCTGGGAATTGCGCTGAGATGGGGGGTTTGTAATTTAAGAATAGACATTCATTAGCAGTAAATGCCATAAATCCCATGCTAAGTAAAAACCTTGTCCAAGAAAGCCTAAAACAATAAACTCCATGCTCAATGTAGCCGGGGCTAGACACTCTGTAGCTTCGGGAGGAATGCTATAGATCCACCAGCTCGTTCCTGCACTGGCTCCCTTCTCCTCTGAGAGCCTTCTAACTCCCTGCCTGCCCACCCGGCCACTCCTGGTCTAACTTCTGGGTGCACTCTGTGAGCTTCTCTGTACCTGTGTTTTTTCCTTTCTCGCCCAAATAATAATAACAAACAAACAAAAGCCTTCAACCTTCTTTGACCAGAGAAGCAAAAAAGCCACAGCAAAGGGCTGGCAGATTAATTTTATTGACATTTCCATTTTCACTGCAATGCCATGCCCTCCATCACATGGGAGAGATGACCCTCACTAGTCACAGACTGACAGCCACTTCATTCCACCACCCTGCCCCAGGCAGAGCCGTTCCTGCCATCTGCCCAAACACCAGAGCATGACCCCGAAGTTGTTCTCTTTTTCTTTGCCTTCTGTTACGATGTTAAAAAAAAAAAAAAAGTGAGCCAAAGGGACCCCAAATAGTCAAGGAAGTAACCAGAGTGCAGGGAAACAAAAGGCATTTGGCTTTCTGAATGCTGTGCCTCTAGAGGTTAGTCTTCATCTGTCTACCCTCCCTGCACACACATGTACATGAGGGGGTTGCTTGCACAGGGGCCGAGTGCATACACAAGCGAGCGCGCGCGCGCGCGCGCGCACACAGACTCAAACTCCACTTGGGGACACACACACTCTTTCCACCATGCCAAGGAACTGCTGCAAGGCAAATCCTCACCCACACTAATGGTTTCTGACTGCTCCTTGCCAACCCTCGCATCGTAACCTGGGCGGATGTGCTCTCCGACAGACAGACACTGGAGCGGTCTCATCAGCTGCTCATGTGACACAGATGGAGAGTGGCTATTAGCAGCCAGCCAGTGGGCCTTGGGGATCTGAGGTGCTGTTCTGTAGCCCGAGGCGATTTTGAAAAGCAGTACCCGGAGATGAGGGGGGGAAAAATCCACACTGCAAGTGCAAGTTTGAAGTCAGTCGGTCTGTCTGTCTCCCGACTATGGATAAAGATATCTTTGTCTGCTAAGGTAAATCCATGTGGGCTCCCTGGATGTACATTTCATATAATATATGTATGGAATATCTCTTCTTTCAATGTCTTCCAAATATAAAAACATACTCTGTAAACAATGCCTGTGTGTATATATTTCTTCCTAAGCACATATGGTTTCTGTGTATATATTTAAGCTGAAATTGTCAGGATTTTGTTAAAATCTCATTTAGCTTTTTTTTGGATACATTTTTGAATATCCTTATTTTAAAAGGTTAATGGCTTAATTGAAGTAAATTCAACCAAAAAATAAAAGGGTGGGGGGCATTTGCCTTTTTAGGCCATTCAATGACCTTAAAAATGAGAGCCTTTCCAAAGTGCATTTTCTCTTTGCTTAAAAGCAAATAGGGCTGGCAATATCTCCGAACTCTGTGATTCATGACCTTCAGCTCAGGAGAAAAAAATAAAGCTGGTTGGTGCATCCTTTGATGATTGACTTACACTAGAAAAGACTGGTGCATTACATGAATTTTGAGATAAAGCAGTCCATTTTAGACCAAAGTTGTAAGATACTTGAATTTAAATCTACTGCAATGAAAAATTATAATGAAAAAATGTGTCTGTTTATAAAAACAAGCAGACACTAGATTTTTATTAGGGAACATTTTAGTCTCCTCAATGCAACACTAAATACCACTGTCCCCACCCCACCCCACACACGGGCTTGTGAACCAGCCCCAGCAAGGATGATGAGCAACAGCATCAAGAAAACATTCAGAGAGGCAACTGGGTGAGGAGCAATCTATATGAAATTTCACAGATGATGCTAGATTCAGTACCCAAATAAACATCGTGTTCTTGCTTGATGGCTGTGTGTACATGTATGTGCGTGTGCATATGTGTGAGAGAGTTGGCAATCCTGGACACATCTGCAAAATCGAGTCTGTGTGCCAAAAGGGGTATGTATACCAGCACAAATACCAGCAGTCCCACATGCCAAAGAGGGTATGTGAGGTATTACCGTGTGTGTCAGCATCTGGAGCTGAGATTCAAAAACTGCAAAATCCTTCAGGGCAGGAGCTGTTTCTTCTTTATCTTTCCATCTTGATAGGACATCTCTGTCCCCGAGTGGGAGCAGAGATCCAAGGATGGTCTGTTGATTGACTAAGTGACTGAACTCATCAATGAGTATATTCAAGGTCCAAGGAAAGATGAGCAGCCCGCCCTCTCTTTTTGAGTAATACCCACACTCGTTACCATCCCTAAGAGGTGTGGGACATGTCCTTTGGCGTGGCTGGGTGTGTTGCCTGTTTGCACAAAGTAGCTTCTAATCATGGCAGGAAACAGGCCTTAAAAGTATGGTGCCCAGTAGGGCTTCTTTGAAGGGCTGATTCAAAGACCACTCCATCAGCTCTACCATCTTTGATGATGAAAAACTAAAGAAATATGAAGTATGAATCCTTCAAACAGCTCTGGTGATGCAAACAATTAAGTACTTGGCTGTTGGTTGGTGATTCGAACCCCTTGCCATCAGCTCCATGGGAGAAAGACCTGATGTTCTGCTTCTGTAGAGATTCCAGCCAAGGAAACACATGGGGGAGTTCTGCACGGCCACACGGCATCACTGAGAGTCAAAACGGACTCCGCGACACTGAATAACAACACCCCCTTGACTAAGGAAACAGTCTAAATTTTGGCCAAAGATGCTCAAAGTAGCTGTGCATTCCTGGAACATACTGTAGGTAGCCATGGAAAGGAATACTCAAGGCCTGTGGACAGATCAGTTAGAAGTGATCTAGGTTATCCAGGGAGATATTTAAAAATTCAGGTCTCTAAGCCTCATCCCAGACTTAGTGAATCAAATATCATGGGGTTGTGGGGAGAAATGCATATTTTTCACAAGTTCTTTGGATGTGCTTATGCAATTGTTTCTTGAACTGGCTCTTGGAAGCCATTGGATTAAATGACCTTCTAACATGAAGTGAGATTCAACTTCCGGAACAGATGTAGTTAAAATTCTATTTTAGCCCTACCAATGAAGGTCATGGTGATGATCTACAGCACGTAGGAAAGCCCTGTGTGCTCTATCCCATATACTGGCCAACATGACACAAGCCTGCCTTCATCTTCTGATGATGATGTGCTCCAAATGTGAACCAGTGGTATCAGCATCGATTAAGAAACTGTGAGAAACAGAAATTCTCAGGCCTTCTTCTGATCTACTGAGACTAAAATTCTGGGGGAACCCAATAATCTAGATGTTAACAAGGCCTCCAGGTAATTCTGATGCTCACTCAAGTTTGAAAACCACTGCTGGAGAACACAGACAAGATCCTTTAATCTGCTTGCCCTAGTTGCGGTTGCTCTAAAACCCAAGTCTCATCTCCGGACCCTCCTGTTTTAAGACTTGAAGTGTTTTGAAAGCATCTCCAGTTAGATTTAGACCAGGACATCAGAGCTTCCCATTGCTAAACACACTAAGATAATGTACTTACAAGCAGCTCCAGACTACTTCCACCTATTACAGCAATACTAGTGTGGTGCAGCAAGCTAAATCTGGAGATACCATGAGTATCCAGGGCTAGACATCCTCCTCCTCCAAAACTATGCCCCCAAATAAATTAAGGAAGGGCAGATGAGCACAAGGGAGGGGGTCTTCAGATGAGCCTGAAACACAGATCCCCAAACTACAAATTCTTGCCCTAAAAACGACCCCAGCCAGCAGTAGGGCGTCACTTCCTCTCATCGGCATATTGTCTTGTTCCATTTCGCCAACAATCTGTCTATATTTTAGGTATCAATTGCTTGGTTTGGGAAAAGGTGATATATATTTGTTAAAGTGACGATGTACTGCGATGAGTCTGATGCCTGGATGACGTCTTCCTCTGGCCCTATCAGAAACACAAGATAAGAACCCAAAGGGGATCCCTTTCTACTTATGCCTCACCCCCAAAAAACACACCTAGCAGTAAAAAAACTGAGGTCCAAGGTTAAGCCTTTACCTAGGATTGTACAGACATGGCAACCTCAAGTTCAATAACCCTACCACTAGTATTCTCACATCATTAATAATGTACATTAGCTTTAACTTTTCTAAGCATTGCCTGGTTTTGAACCTGTTATCCACTACAAATCCAAATGAAGATTGAGCCTACTGGCAAAGGGCTAAGTATAGAGGAGACATCCCACTGGGGCCAGATTGTGGGGACCAAGCTAGAGCTATCTAGGTGGGCCTTGGGCCAAATTGTGGGAACTTGCCTTGAGAACTTCAGCCAGTGAGTGGAACTGCTTCAGATATTACTCAGCACAGCAAGAATCTTTGAGACTCGGGGCGGGAGGGGGCGGTTATAAGAGGTTTACATTGGTCCAAGTGGACACTTTGACATGGAACACGCTAGACTGACCCATAGAGCCCAGCAAAAACTTTCTGTTCACATGGCAGTTTGTCATGGGGTTTAGTACCATCCCTACACAGCAGCACTACTAACACTCCACCGAATTGTGACTACAGTGATATATTCATTTCACTTAAATGAAAATTTCAGGGGTAAGATAGCAGACTGTTTCTGGATTTGGCATATTTTCAAATGGTAAACAACATCTACTATTGACCTTTCAGTCATGGCTTCTCAGAAAAAGACAAGATAGGAGAAAAGATGTATTTGATTGAGTGGATTCTGTGCTTCTTTTGGTTAAGTTGGTGGTGCTTTATTTAATCCTCGCTTCTCTCAGTTTTGAACCAAATGTAATAGTTAAAGATATTTATACCAAATATATGTTAAGTAAGCAAGGAATGATATTTCCATCTGGAAGATCCTATCTTTTATCCCTTCTCTTTTTATAATAAATGGAAACTTATTATATTTATTATCATGCTGTGTGTGTGTGTGTGTGTGTGTGTCTACCCACTCATGTACATACATGGGTGAGTAGGCTTCCAAAAGTTTGTGGAAAAATTCTATGATCATTTGATACCATTTTTCCACAAAATTTTTGAAGGCTCTCAATATATTTTTACTGTCCAAACAACCTGTGAGTATCTCCAGGAGTTAGATATATTTATGAATACATGGATATCAATATATGTCATGTAATTATAAGTCCATATGATATAATATATTAGAAAACTGTTCAGATATTGATCAGTATTTACATAATTATTCCAACATATTTTAAATAAACTGATTATATGTACATAGGTACATAAATACATAAATGTAAGTACATAATACATCTGTGTATACCTATGCACATAGGTATACATACTATCATCAGTCATTCATATGTATATATATTCACAAGTTAAAAAATACTTTTACCTAATGTCAACTAGATTTTCCTTTTTCAACATGAATTCTCTACCTCTGGAACATTCCTTCCTCTTCTTTCCCAACCCTATTGTCACTTCCATCATTATCATTCCCACAGGCAACATCCATTGGGCACTGATAGTATTCCAACTCTCATTTAGTCCTTACAATGCACGCTAATGAAATAATGCCCATTATTGGCTTCACTTTATAGAGAAGAAAACTGAGATCCAAAAACATTAAGGCCCTTGTCAAAGACCACACAGTATGTGGCAGAGTGTTCCTCCAAGCCCAAGCTCTCTGCCACTGGGAGGGGCAGGAGGTGTGAAGCCTAGGATGTTAGCCAAGTTAGATCTAGCTTAGCCCTCACTGCTGATGCCCATGGGTGACGGCAATGATTGCTATTGAACTAGGCTGTAAGTACACCCAGAGGCACCTCAGGAAAAGAGCCTGAGCATCTACTTTGGAAAAAAATCAGGCCCAACAAACCCGATGAAAGTACAAGTCTGACTCTGACACAGCTTGAGTTGGAATCAAGTCATCTGCAACTGGTTGGTCGTTGCTCAAGAAAGCCCAGGAGGGAGGCCTGGTGTAGCCGCATCTGTGCCTCACAGAGACAATGGGTGAGTGAACCCTGGAACCTAACTATGGGCCAGAAACAAGCACCTGCCTATTTGTACATGGACGGGTACACTGATTGCCTGTAGTGTCCTCGTTTCCACTGAATCGAAGTTCAAATTAAATATGATTTTGAAGCAGAAGCACCTATTGAATTTTCAAGAGTTTTCTGCATCAAAGGATCTTTTCTGAATTCCTCACTGTTGACGGTTTTCCCCTTTGGATTGCCCTTTCTCCTCATTTTCTCCTTTACCTATTTACATTCTTCTTTGCCAGCAATCTCCTATTTAACCTTCAAAAGCCAATGCAAAAAGACGCTCTCCTCTGAACTTTTTCCTGTAGTGTTCAAAGCTCTCTACTTCAGCTGTTTGTGCTTATCTCTGCCATCTTTCCTTTTCTGTCCTGCAATCTGTTTACTAAGTTGCCTTTCTCACTTGACAGTATGTTTTGTGAGGTAAGAGCTGTCTTAAGTATTTCTGAAGTCCATTCCCTGACACAGTATACACCGAAATATTAGTAAACTGGACAAACTAGTCTCAAAAGTCTCTCAACATATCATCGGCGGAGGGAAGAACCCTATTATTAGGGCTTTGGGAGATTGTAATGTGTTTTGAAGGTCACTCGCTGCCTCAAGTCAATGCGGAGAATCCTCAGCCCTGATCAGCTGTTCTCGTGGCCCCGGCCGTGGGCTTCTTCCTTCTGTACCCTGTGCCCAATAGGGTTCCTTCCTGCTGCTTCCATTCCCACACAGTGTCTCGCTCTGCGGGAACGTGCACCATCTACCCCAGGGATGGTCCCTCCTGCGTGGAACACTCATCATTCACTGTTACTGAAAGCAGTGCTCATCTCCAACCTGTCCCCTTCCAGTAGGGAAGAGAGGAATACTGGGATAAACCAAAGCAGAAGCTGCTTGCTGGCCAGGCCTGAATCATGGGTCATCCAGAAACACCACAGTGAAGAACAAAGTGTAATGTAGCCGTGGGACCGTAGTAACATTATTTGTGAGCTTCTCTTCTGTCCTCATTTCTCGATGCCTTTTGTCCCCTCCTCTTAATACAGTACTTTGAAAACAAGACTAAAATGTACTAAGGCTCAAAAGATATTTCCCTTCTTGGTGGTTGTCAGGGACTACCTCCGAGGAGTTTAATTTAGGGCACCCCACTGAGAAACCTGCATCAGGGTTTCAAATGAGATGCAAACCAGAAGACGACGCCTGTGCCTAGCTCCGGTTGAAAATACAGCCTCGCAAAACTTGCTCTCCAAGAGCCAAGAGCGAAGTAAATCTCTTTCCATTTGCAATTCATCTCCCCCCACCCCATATCTGGGGGTGGGGTTGAGGTCCAGAAAGGTGGGGAGAGTGAGGGGCAAGAAGTGGGGTGAGGTGCCTGCTAATTACTGATCTCTTTTACTCTCCTGCTGTGCTTAACTGTCTGGACACGTTAAAGTGGGATTTTGCTGATTTTTCAAGCGACCAGCGCATGGCCCCCTAGCACGGAGAGAAGCCGAAAGAGAAGGAATGCTTGCGTTTACATGCAACATTTACTAACTGTGTGGGTTTTCCGACATTAAAGGAAGGACAGTGACCCGGGCCACCATTTTCACACTCAAAAGAGCACTAAAAAACAAGTCTTCATCGGCTTACCTCAGGTTTCCCGGGTCCTGAACACCCTCCCCCCGGGGGCCTGGGCAGAAAGGGAGGTGGGGGGGAAGGGTTTTATGCTCCTTTCTCTTCAACTTTTCAGGCGCTATAAGCAGCATTTAGCAAATTCAGCCCCAAATGGCTCCAAATGCTCAGAGCTGCAGGGGCTCATTCTTTGTTACCCTCCTCCTATTTACACAGGATTTACACAGCCTCTCTCTCCACTGGAGAGACTGAAAGCTGGGCCATTCTCCAGGCTGGCGCCCCCCCACCCCCACCCCAGGACTTCTCCCAGGCCTGGCCCTTCCGGCCATGGGGGCCTTCTGCAACCTGGAGCTGGCCGCAGGCTGCTCACCAGCAGAGCTGATGATCCCCAGACAACCTGGCCAACCTGGCTGGGGCCAGCAGCAGCGACACAGGCAGGGATGAGGTCACCTTGCGGAAGAGAAAGAAAAGGCCAGCCAAGACCAGGAGAATATGTGTCCAGAGACCAATAACAGGCCCTTTAAAATCTGCATCTATAGGATAGGATGGAAAGTGGTGGGTGAAAAAAAAAAATCAGACTGCCGCTTGGATGAAAACCACTTCACCCACTGGTTGGAAAAATAAAGTGTAAAAACAGACAGATGGACACATATGTAAATGTGGCTGTGTTTTAGGCTTTCGCTGGCAACGTGAGTGCCGTAGTATAGTTTTTGCACGCCTGTATTTTCCATCTCATGTTGAATCCTGCTATCTGTTGAACAGAAACATCCTCAGTTTGGTCTTTGACCAAAGCAGTGCCCTCAGTTTACCCGTTAGGAGGCAGGAACTGGCTTTAGTTCTTGAGGAGCCCCTTCTCATCTTTCATCGCGCAAGTGAACAAACGCTTCCAACACACTTAGCCTATGCGACTTAATTTGGTTACTCACGTTTGAAATGGATGTATATCCAATGATTTTCCTCACAAATTTTTAAATATTCCAAGAAAGGATATTTATTCTCTTAAATCTCCCATAGAATTCTCCAAAGAATATTGACATGCTCCAGTTGGGGGGTTTGCTTTTTTATAAGTATACCCTCTGCCATTATAATTCAGTCGATTGTTTGATCTCTGTGGTCTGGGATAAAAGAATGTACTTGCTACTCAGTTACACCTGATAAGCACAGAGCAGGCTCGGAAGTTATTCACAGTACATCACAATACAGCTCTTCTGGGCACACTAATGATTCATTTTTAGTGATCTCTCAAATGCCCTTTTCCACAGTTAACACTCAGATTTTATTAAGGTAGAAGGCACGGACAAATGTCCACTCAAGTCCCAGCTCTCAAATCTGACTCTCCTTGCACTACACTACCTACAGCTAAAGCTTTCGTAATGTTCTGTTCGCCTCCCGAGAGTGGCATTTCAGCTAACAGAGTTCACAATCTCTCAGCCCTAAACACAGAAAGCTGCTATCTTCAAGCCATCCGAGGAATGTGCCAGATACCATCATCTCCCTCCTGTGATACAAAGAACCAGAGAGAGAGAGAGAGAGAGAGAGAGAAGCCCAAGCTGATCCAGTTACCCACAGCCAAGAACGCCCCTCAGAAGGCAAATCTTTGAACCACTCAATGTTATAATTAGGAGCCGTGAAGTTGGACTGGGCTGGCTATTGAAATAAAGACCCTAAAAGAGAAAGTATGAATGGAACACAGCTCTTTCACCCAATGGTTTAACACCAGTGTCCTGATTTTTATGGGGAATTGGGCAACAATCAGTGGGCTTGCTATATGAGTCTCTTCCTTACATCTCCTACAGAAGAAAAAGGGTGGTTGGGGAGAGATGTCTTCCCCGTGTCACTCAGCTATGTTTCAGTACAAATTGTGAAAAATATGCAAATAACAATTTTGGCACCTTTGCTAGAGGAAAACATTATTAAATTATGCTCTAAGTATTTTGTCTGCTTTAGTAATTACTTTCATGTAACTGTAAATATAAATAGCTGTTATTCTGTTTAAATTTTTAATCATGCAAAATATTGTCACACAAAATGTCCTTCTGTTGCAGTCTAACTGGGATTTTCTTTTTAAAAATATCCATATTTAACTGAAGTGGACTATTTTTAGCACAGTAAAGTGTTTCAGTAAAGATAGCTGGCTAACATCGCTGAATCAACAGGTCCTTCAAGGAAAGATAGGGCCTTTATGTTTACAAAAATAATTTCCTACAAGAGGCCATTAAGAAAATAACTATTACACATTTCATACTAAAATTAAAAATGCAATTGGTCAACTTTCAAGAATATATCAGCTGTATTACACCTATCCCTGTTGGGTATGAACCAACAATAATCGCATTTTATATTACATATAGAATATTAATAATTTGGTTTTTGGCACAGTTACATATCAAGTGAAACATTAAACATCAACCAATAGTAGCACTTTGAGGAAGAGTAACAAAAGAGCAAAGTTCTAAAGAACAAAAAGACACTTTCGTTCTTTATCATATTTGTCCTCTAGGACAAAACCAAGCACAATACACTTTTACGATATAAAACACTTGATCAGTCTGAATATCTTATTTTGCAACTGACATTAATAAATACTTCCAAACATACCTTTGTCTTAAGAGAAAACAAAAGTGTCTTTATGATAATAATAATGTTGACTAAAATAACTGATTTGAATGATTTGTCAACAATTTCATGATTAAGTTTTCAGGGAGCTTGTAAAAGCCAAGTAGGAAAAAGAGAACAACAGTGTCGATGGTGAGTATTTTTAAACCGATTTGGAACACATTTGCTTATGATTGGGAAATTATATTTTGCGCATTATTCAGAAAACATTTACACATACAGAACTTCCTAATATAACTTCGAAATTTTGCTTAAGAAGTTTATATGCTACGGAGCTGACATCATCAAAGGCAGCTACTTACTGTCCATCAGGCATTCCACTTACTACCGATGTTTTGTACAAAACCTAGTATTACGATGTGAAGAACAAGGTATGTTCTTGTCAGGTAAATTCAAACAAATATCCCTAATGCACAGTGAAAAAAATGCTGTGCCTGTTTTGTGAGAACAATCTGAAGTGCCAAATGTTATCATTCTTCTTATAGTCTATATACTAAGGGTTCACAAATGCAGGGGCCCTTTAACTGCGCATGACTGATAGCAAGGATGGTTGTTTTTGTTTTCATTTCGAGAGGGTGATGAAAATGTTCTATAAATAGATCGTGGTAATAGCTGCACAACTCTGAAAATATATTTATCTCATCTCATTGCCATCGAGAGTCATAACAACCCTACAGAGCAGCGATTCTCAACCTGTGGGTTGCGACCCCTTTGGGGGTCGAACAACCCTTTCACAGGGGTCACCTGATTCATAACAGTAGCAAAATGACAGTGATGAAGTAGCAACGAAAATAATGTTATGGTTGGAGGTCACCACCACATGAGGAACTATATGAAAGGGTTGCGGCATTAGGAAGGTTGAGAACCACTGTCTCTGTGAGTTTCTGAAACTGTAGCTCTTCTTCCCAAGAAGCTGCTGGTGGTCTCAAACTGCTAACCTCACGGATTGCAGCCCAACTCTCAAACACTATACCACCAAGGGTTCTCAAAGTATACTGGTACTAAAAACCACCAAAGAGTATAATTTCATTTTTTGTAATAGCATATTTTAATTGGTGAATTGTATGATAACTTAGTTATTTTCCAGTAAGATTGCTATATTTAACATTTTAAGAGCACATTTCCCCCTTCCTATATAAATATGCAAGCTGGAAGAAATATTAGTCTGGTAGCTGAATTTTAAAGTATTCATAATCCTTTTTTAATTGTTCCAAAACAATGTATTTGGTATTTTGAAGGCTACCTATGAATGTCTTCTTAGTACCTTGCATATGGACAAACATGCACTCAAAAATATTTGTGATTCTTTTATACTGTTTATGTTACAAGAAAAGAGCCCTGGTGGTATAGTGAGTCACACATCGGGCTGCTAACCGCCAGGGTCAGCAGCTCAAAATCACCAGCCACTCCCCAAGAGAAGAACGAGACTCTCCACTCCCATGAACGGTGACAGTCTCAAAAGCCTCTGGGCCAGTTCTACTCTGTACTACAGCGTCATGGTGAGTCAGAGTTGACTGGATGGCAGTGAGTTTGGCTTTTAATTTTGATTTTTTTTTTTTGGTGTTACAAGAATATGCATTATGGAAGGTAGATCGATTTTAATTCTGAAAGTAACCCTTCCCCCACTCTCCAGTCTATTTTCTCATAGCAGAATCCTGGCCCAAATAATTTCCCTCTTTCTATGGTTAGCTTAATTAACTACTGGCCGACCGTGTGGTGATTCTAAATCACCCAGAAGGGGCTCGGAAGACAGGCCTGGCAATCTTCCTGTGAACAGTTTGGGACCAGTTTCATTTTGCACTCGCGGGGCCAAGAATGAGGCGAAATGAACTCAAAGACAACTAACAGTAGCATGCTTAGCCTTACACACCTTAACTGCAGAAGACATCCAGACAGATGCAACACACACACACACACACACACACACACACACACACACACTGGAATGTGAAGCTCTTCAAGTCTCTTATCTTTTACATTATCTCTTACCTTTTTCACGTCACTCTCAAAGCTACGTACAATGTCACAAATCTAGGACGTGCCTAAACTTTCATTGAACAATAGGTAGATGACTTTCCTATTCCCTGCAATAAGCTTTTATTCTTTGAAGGCTGCCATCTAAAAATCAGACATAGAAGCTGTTTAGAATACTGGTCTCTAAGAAATTGAAAACCAGCTGTGGAGTTTGATGTTTCATAAATTCCAGAAGCATTATCCTAGAGACACACTGCCTGGAAGCAGCAGTTTATTGAAACAGACACTACACAAAGTGTCCCACCTTTGGAAGTGTGTCCTGCTGAGTTGCTCGCCGTTCTTCTTCTACGTTTCTGGTTTCGTGCTACCTCTCTGGGCAGCTGTCCTGCTCTGTGGCACAGGAAAGGCTGACTACTGACACGTCTCTCACCTCTGAAACGCCACTCCTCCCCACACGACCAGGGAGGCACCTTCCCTGGGTGATGCAGTGGAAGAGTTGTGTGCTGTAGAATGAAACATCTTCTCTGGCATTTCCAGATCTATTTCTTACTCGTTGACAGTGACCTTGGTAAAGTGCTCAACCCTGTGAACCTCAGTTTTCTTGTCTATAACATGGAAAGAACCACACACACCTGACAGGCTTATTGTGAAAATGAAATAACAAGAGGAATAGCTATTATACCAAGTGCCTTAAACTTATTACCAAACTTGGGAATTTTATATACAACATGTAGCCTCATACATGGACTGGACAACATGAAGGTGCATCAATGAATGCTAGTCATTTCTTTAAAAGTGCCCCAATATGAGTACATAAAAAATACAGTGCATTCATACAGTGGAACACTAATCAGCAATTGATACTGATATATGTAACATGTAACTGATATATGTAACATACTGATATATGTAACATGATATGTGTAACGTGTTGAAGTTCAGTCACTATGCAACATGAAAGAAGTCAGACACAAAAGACGATATACTATATGACTGCAACATATATACTAAATTCTAGAAAATGCAAACTATGAACCATGACCAAAAGTGGATCCGCAGTGATCTCGGTACAGGTTCAGAATGACTACAATGAAGTACAAGAAAATTTGGGGAAAGGATGGAAGTGTACAGCATTTTTATTATGGGACTGATTTCAGGAGTGCCCAGCTCTATCAAAACTCACTGAATTATTTACTTAAGTGGGTGATACACATAATGTTGAAACACATGATGTTAAACAAATTATAGTTCAGTGTCCTTAAACTTTGGTTGGCATAAACCAAATCTCAGCAATCTCATAGAACGTACAGGACAGAGCAGAACTGCCCGTGTGGGTTTCCAAGACTTTCAGTTTTTCAGGGAGAAGAACACTTTGCCTTTCTCCTGAAGAGTAGCTGGTAGTTTTGAACTACTGATCTTGCAGTTAAAACTCAATATGTAGCATACTACACTCCCAAGGCTCTATGTATGAGTCAGAACTGATTCGCTGTCAGTGTTTTTGATTTGGTTTTGTTTCGTAGAGTGTGCAATACAAGGAAGGGAAGTGAGAATTCTGTGATGGCAGCAGAGGTCTCCAGGTTATGGAATGATTTTGGCCAGTATCGTATGGGTGTTGGGGACGAAAGCTAAGGTGGCATTTATAAACCTGTTGACTTATACTATTTTATTTAACTTCATGAAGATAGAAAATGGGAGGGGAGAATGGATTCATGCAGAGTTTACTGTGTGATGTTTTTTATTCCACTGATCAAATCGCATGTTAAGATATGTTGTAAACAAAGAGCTATTCACATTGAAAAAAAGTGCCAATATTTATTTTAAAGGGTAATAATTTTTAGTAAAGGAATTTTTTTAAATTCTGGGGAATTTCGTATTAACCTATTGCATACAGCCTAAGATTTCCTCACATTAGTGATCATCATCTAATTGAGAAGCATCACCACCCCTGACAGTGAGTCATTAGAAATATAGAATTAACTCCAATCTGTGCCAGCCAGCTCATTCCTCCCTAGAATCATTAGAGCCATCAAATCAACATAGAAGGAAGTGGGGACTACCATTTGTGGAGCACAAAGAATGTATCAAACTGAAAACCCAAACTCACTGCCATGGGAACGACTGCAACTCATAGCGACCCTATAGGTGAGGATAGAACAGCCCCTGCAGCTTTCCAAGACTGTAACTCTTCACGGGAGTAAACAGCCTCATCTTTCTCCTACAGCGCAGGCTGGTGGTTTTGAACTGCTGCCCTTGCAGTTAGCAGCCCAACTCATAACCACTGCACCACCAAGGCTTCCCTACAAAGTATGTACCAGGTATAGTAAACCAAAAAGCAAACCACTTGCCATCAACCTGACTCTGAATCAACCCCAAGCATATCAGCACAGAACCATACTCCTTAGGGTTCTCAGCAGCTGACTGGCAGAAGTAGACTTCCAGCCCTTTTGGCTTCAGTGCCTCTATCAGTGGTTCTCAACCTGTGGGTCTCGACCCCTTTGGGGGTCAAACGACCCTTTCACAGGGGTCACCCAATTCAAAACAGTAGCAAAATGATAGTGATGAAGTAGCAATAAAATAATTTGATGGTTGGAGGGTCACCTCAACATGAGGAACTGTCTGAAAGGGTCGTGGCATGAGGAAGGTTGAGAACCACCGCTCTAGATGGACCAAAACCACCAATCTTCCAACAGGCAGCCCAGCACTTCACCGTCTGTACCACCCAGCACAGTGGGTGTGTGTTGGGCTGTGAGCAGCGAGGTCAGCAGGGGGGGACCAGCAAACTCTACTCCCCTAGAGAGTTTCGCTCTCAGCAACCCACAGGAGCAGTTCTACCCTGTCCTCTACGGTGGCCAGGAGTCAGAAGCCACTTGATGGCAGTGACCTTGGTTTGTTGTGCACCACCCAGGGAAGTCAAGTAAGACAGCTCAGAGTTCAGTACTTTTAACCCCTGTTTCACATATGGGAAAACTGAAGGAGACACATTAGAGCAGTGGTTCACAAGCTTCCTCAGCCGCGACCCTTTACTACAGTTTCTCATGCGGTGGTGACCCCCAACCATCAAATTATTTTCCTTGCTACTCCATAACTGTCATTTTGCTACTGTTACGAATCTTCACATGAAATCTGATAGGCAGGATGTATTTTCATTTTGACAAATTAAACTTAATTAAAACATAATGATTAATCACAAAATATGTAATTATATATTGTGAAATATTTATTTCTAATGACAATGAAATGAAATTTTGTCTGGAAGCATGGTGTAGCGTGGGTAACAGCTTTCATGTCCGGTACTCTGAGGTGGGCGTATCTGCATGTGGGTGGACCCGCCTGGAAACGGGTAGAGGCGAGGTGACTCGCTTCCTGAGACTATCGGAAATATGTTTTCCGACAGTGTTAGGCGACCCCTGTGAAAGGGTCTTTCGACCCCCAAAGGGGTCGCGACCCACAGGTTGAGAACCGCTGGATTAGAAGCTTCCCTTAAGTCATATCCAGTTGGACATTGAACTCCAGTCCATGGGAGCCACTGGACTGAATAAAGACTCTATTCCCACTGCTGTTGTCAGGTGCTGCCTAGTCAGTTCTGACGCACAGTGACCTACCTCATGTACAGCAGAATGAAACCCTGCCACTTCTGAGCCATCTTCTACATGTAGATGGATAATAGCTATCTATATATAGAATAACATATATATATTTTAAAGGGGAAAGAGCATCTTACACCTATGAAAGCAGGTAAACCTGGATACTTGTGAATCCTTCCTCGTGACCGAGGCTGACTCTCGTGATGTGTGACATTTGACAATGTTACATATGCAACAAAGGTTACATATGCAAAAAAGTTCATTTCATTCTCACCTTGTCACCTTTTTTCATTCATGCTAATGACCCATTGGGGGGGGGGCACACAAAATGCAAGCATTGAGTCACAACAAGCTTGAGACCTTTGCTTAAGTGAAACAAAATGTTTCCATCATTTTTCTAGCACTCGTGCTTCAAAAACCCAAAACACCATGTTTGTCACTCTGTGGGAAATAGCAGCGCATCTCATCCCCATGCATCCAATTCTCATCCAGAAACCAGGCGCTGAAAGCTATGTAATTATTAGTTTGCCATTGAATACCAGCACTCTGTCACGAAAAGGGCAAAGTCCAGGGGCAATGAGGTGAACTTGATCCAGGCACTCACTGTTAGCTGATAAAACAGGGGTCACGAAGGCCTTCGTTTGAGAGGAAAAGTCATTCAACCTTTTCCCAGGAAAAAATGGAATGAGTTTGCTCTCTCGGTAGGTTTATTCAGACACCTGTGGCAAATCAGCCTGTGAGAGAACTGACATCTTCGCCGGAAGATCAGCTCTAAAGCTGTAAGTTCTAGAAGTCCACCCTTCATATGCTGATGCAGCAAATTTCCGGGTCTTGATCACACTCGGCTAGGGAGTCATTCTTCTCCGTGATAAAGTCAGTGAATGCACTCTTGAGAAGATAACAAATTAAAAACCAGCTGACTCAACACCATTTGAGTGAGGAATTCACTGCTGACCCAGTACACACGGTTTCTACCACTAGTCACTTAATCACTGAAGAGGTGGACGACTTCATTTCATAATGGTTAAAACTCTTGCGAGCTGAGGGTCTTAGCATAGTCAAATAATTGTTCAGTTCACATTGGTCAGCTCTACTAAAAATGGCAATAATCCACCAACTCTCTATTTTCTGAGTCGTTTTTTCAATGTAAAAATTCAAAGACTTAAAAGCAAGTTAGATATGCCCAACATGTTATAATATTTAGATGATAAAGTAAAACCTATTGCCATCGAGTAGATTCTGATTGACAGTGACCCTGTTGGACCAAGTAGAAGAGGCCCTGTGGGTGTGCAAGACTGTGAATCTTTATGGGAACAGAAAGCTTCATCTTTCTTCCACAGAACCAACTGGTGGTTTCAAACTGCTGACCTGGCAGCTAGCAACACAACGGCTAACCTACCATGGCACCAGGGCTCCTTAGAGAAAGGACTATATAATTTCAAGGATTCAGTTTGTTATAGCTCATTTTAAAAATATATTTTTATGTCAATAGATTTTCTATTAAAATACCAGGCTTTTCAACAGTTGGTGAATTATTTTGGTAGAAAAAGGAGATGTGGATATCTTCCATAGATAGGTCATCCATAACATATTAAGAAGAAAATTACCAGACTAGTATCATCAGATATGCTGTAGGATCAGAATGATATAAAAGTGGAAAATGACAACTTAAATTTTAAAATGATTTTTCAGTTTTCCAATAATTATTTTTTCTAATTCTTTCTCACCTCAACTAAGTGCATAGGGTATCTGCTATCACATCCATTTTACAGATTAGGTAAGTGAACTTGTTGCTGTGCTAACTTTTTAGCTTACTCTAATATACCACCTGTTACGTATGGACTATTTACATGATTAGGTTGGGCCATATGAAATTGCTAACAGAACATTTTTAACCTACCAAATGACAAGTTAACAAAGCATTGTTTCCAATATGTTTTTGTGGTTGTTGTTTTCTACTTTCTATTTTTTAACTTGTCTATTTTTAATAGTTAGCGCTTACAAATCCCTTCAACTATTTTCTCTTTCCATAATAAGTTAATAGCTGAATGGAAGTGAAAGTCCTAGCGTGTGATAAACCAATGACTTTACATATGAAAAAAATACCAGAGAACAACTCATGGGAAGAAAAACTTTGTTACGTTTGTAAACGGGAACGTAGAAGGAAGCCCATTCACAATATTTTCAAAAGAAGCGTTTCTGTCAGTTCTAATTCCAAACATCAACAATAATAATCAGGGGAGAGAAATGATCAGAGGATGTGCTAGTATCTGCCCATGGGTAATAATGTTTACTGAGCACTTACTTTGCTCCAGACATTGCTAAGCACTCCACATGGATTACTTCATTTCGTTCTCACAACCCTGTATCGGTTTATTTTCATGGGACACATGAAGAAACCGAGGCTCGGAGAGTTAAGCAATTTGCCCAAGAAACAAATTCACTGCCGTGCCCTTTGGTACACTACAGCACACTGCTCCCCAGAGTGGTATCTCTGAGATTTCAGGGTCCATTTACCTATCCTTTTCTGCACTCCTAAAAATGTCCTCATCTTTCTGCCCTAGGGAGTCAGTCAATCACTCAACATTTCTGTTCCGGATCAATTTGAAGCAATAGGAAATTTACATGTCCTCTTGACGGTGGGCATTATGAACACAGCACTAGAGCGTTGAATAGCGTCACCATGAAACACTGCACACACATAGTGGGCACTGAACAAATCTACCTATGTGGATATATGCACACAGATCCTTTTTTTCCATGGAGAGAACGAATCCTTTTTCTCCCGGTGCTTTTTCATTCCTTCTACCATCTTGTCGGTGGTGGAGCTCTGAACTCTTGCCGTTCTAGACATTCCTCTTGACTTGGGCAACTTTCCACCCGGGCTGCAAGACCCCACCATCTTCAGCACCGAGATTGATTCATCTCACTGACAAAAACGTGATCAAAGAGCCTCCACCACAGAGTAGGAGACACCACTCCTTCCCGAACGGCTGCTGCCGTGGGGCTTTGCTTCTCTTGTGAAGAAGGTTCACTAGTCCCGAGAGCTCGGCCCAGCAGATGTGGGCCGGGTTTGTTGCTCAACAGCCCCACCCCCTTTATTACCACGGACTCATTTAACTGTCCTGCTCGATCTACCAAAAAGGGAAAGAAAAAAAAGTCCGTAATTGGTCCCAGAGGTCACCTAGGTGCTGCGCAAGTCCTAAACACACTCTTATCTCCCCGAGTGATTTGCTAGCCTTCCCATACTCCAGCCAGCACATTGGGACTTCTAAATTACATACCATAATTGACATGAAATATCTGTCCCATCAGTGAATGTCTTTATTAGCATCAAAATCACTCACAACTAGTGTTCCTCAGTGTTATTAAACATAACTTGTTCTAGGTGTTGCTTTACTAATTAGTCAGGATGAGCCCGAGGAAGAAAATCTGGGTCATGTTAAATTAATTGGAATGAGCATGAAAATTAGCAGAGCAAACGGCATCAATTTTCTATAGAGAGCCTTTCTTCATGTTGAGAATAAAAATGGATATTATGAGGCATTAGCCAAACTGCCTTCTGTGACGACTGCCAAGAGGTGTGTTACAGTAGCCCAAAATATCATGCTCGCAGATTTGCAGGAGTTAATGAGACATTTCCAGGAATGGTAAATACACGGTGTTAAAATGGGTGTGCCTCTCTGATGGGAAGATGCCAAGTCATTTCATGTTTATTCAGGCATAACAAGCTCTTCAAAACGAGCATAATTTAAGAGGTGAATAGTGCAAGGGGGGCTAACATTCAACTCATTTACCTTCAGAAAGCAAAGATTCAATTGGACACCCCCACCCCACCCCCCAAAAATGAATCGAGTTGTTTATGAATCAACAAGTCAGCCAATGGGTCGGTCAGGTAAGTCTGGCTCCACACGCACGCTCGCACGGGCTCGCCCGCCCAGCCACCAAGTTTTCCAAACATGTCCCGAAGGCAGGGCACAAAGCGAGCAGAACTGATGACAGCCCGCTCATGGCCTCCCCGGCTCAGCTCTGTTTGGCTTCCTAATGAGCTCGCTGAAAACCCAATTCATCTCCCATAACCCTCCTCAGCCCTCCTGAAATCCCCCAGTATGGAAATGACAGAGGAAACATTTCCAGGCTGGGTTCAAACCCCGGCTGGCTTCTTCAACAGGAGGGGATCTGACCCCCACAGGGCGCGCAGTGCAATGGTGTGTCAGGAGGCCCCAAATAAAGGAGCCAAGCACCACGAAGACCTTCGCTCCGAGTGACAACGATTTCTGCTTCTTCCGACACTTCCCACCAGAAATGCGGGAATTCCGTAGGTTCCATGGTACCTAACATCCCGATTGTAATGCGGAGAGGAGAAATGAGTTGTGCTGGTGACAAACAGCTGAAACTGGCTCGTGTGAATTCCCAGCCTGTTCATGAGGAAACTCCCCGGGTTCCTCATTACACAGAGTCAAATCCTCGCGGCACCTAGCCTGTAACTGGAAGATTACTGAATTGATGGATCCTTAGTTTAAAATGCAGCTGTTTTATTCTGCGTTAGTAATTAATTCGTTTTCCAATACTCTATTGATTAAGCGTAGACCCTGATAAAGTTCAAACTAGGCAGAATCTCTCGTGGCGTCCTTAGGTGCTCAGGAGAGTCAATGAAAACTTCCTACAATTCCACCTGCCTCCTCAGAGTGCTGATCCAATGAACAGCACCGTTTTTTTCTCATAAATTAGTCAGGCCATGTGGAGCTGTATTAGCTGATCGCTGCTTTTGTCTCTCTACTTGCTGACTTGCTTTTCAGTGTGCTGGCCTTTGTGCTGTGACACACAAAGTCGGAGTGCAGCTGCTATTCTGAACCCAAACCAAGGTAAAGAACAATCCGTACAAACGACACCCCCCACCCCCGTTTTATACAGCTGCAACTCCCTGAGCAGTACAGGGCCCGATGGGGCCTCCTGCGACCCAACTAGCTGAGAAATCGGTGCTAAAGCATGTAGACATATTGTGGAACTGGGGGGAAAAAACAAAAACCTATTTCTTCAAGGCTTTGCCAGGCTCTTTTTCTATTTTTTTGGCCACGTTTTTCATCCCTGGTAGAATTCGTGCTACCCAGTTTTTAGGAAGCTCCCTCCTTCGCTTTCATAGGGGACACCAGGAATGACAGAAGACAGGAGAGACAGTAACCAGGAGGCCAAGCAAGAGTCCATGTGTCCTGTGCTGGTCAGATGGCATCAGTGAGTTAGGGAACGCCTCTTAACCAAACAGGCGTGGAGTGTAACTATATATAAATGGCCCTTATAAACACAATGGCATTTAGTAATCAGAAGAAGCCCCAACATGGTGATTCTTTTCAGAGGCTCCCATGTACCGGAGATCAATGTTGGTGAGTAAAACAAGCCCGATAACAGAACGTTTCTCAGATTACAGCCCTGCACAATGGACTTTTGTTCCTGCGAAGACCATGGCTACTGCGAATGCTTTTAGAGCAATGGACCCATTCTCTGCCCAGCCCCTTCACACCCGCTCATCCATCCTCCCCTGACCCCCAACCCGATGCACGTAGGCTTAATTCTCGGCACTGAAGCAAGGCAGAGACTGGTGTTCTAACCCGGGAGCTGGTGGGAAGGACACAGTTGCTTTCCTCTGGTCACTTGCAGCCTGATTGCAAAGCATGTTGCTGTTTGTTTTCCGCTCTGTTTGGAGCTGTTGGAGTAACAGCGTCAGGCTGGCCTGATTTCAGGAAGCTTTCAAGTGTGGTTGTCCCATACCTATCCGTGAAATGCTAACACGGGGACTGTGCTCCATGTTCTGTCCTGGGCCAGGGCTGAGTACACCCCCCACCTTCACAGCATTCCTTCCTAGGTCAAAAGGTCATCACTGACTGCCCTCTCCAGCAGACACAGAGTTGTCCAAAGGCTGCATCACGTGACCTGTGCAGCTCCTGCTAACACAGCTTCCACCCCCCATTGGGAAACAAACTCGTTGCACGTCTAAGTAATTCCTCCGTTAAACGTGTCTTTAGCTCCCTCCATCCCAACACCCTGCTCTTCTTCAGTTTCAGGGCAATAAGGACAGTGGGCTCCAGGCCCAACACCCAAGGCTCAAGGGATCCCAAGGGTCTGAATTGTAATGGGCTGAGCTAGGAAAGAAAAAAAAAAGATAACTGGCAAAGGTGATTCTGATTTCCTGCTTTTCAACCAAAAAATAGAGATCTCTTTTCCAGGGGAATTTTGTTGTTGTTAAGGAAAACCCCACTTTTAGAACTATCACCTGCCTTTGGAGGCCGTCAGAAATTAAGAAATAGGATATTTAATCTAGAAGAACAGATGGCCTTGTAGGAGCCACGGAGTAGCTAAGGTTACTTTTTGGACTAAAACGTATTCGATTACATTGGAACGATCAGCAATGGACAACAGTGCACGACCAGGGGTAGAGCCCACATGGAGGGGAAGGATGAAGCGGGTATGCTCAGCATTCAGCACTGAAGCTGGCATCCAGTTTGGCACAGCGATGTCACCTATGACAGGTGCCAGCTACTACAGGGGCAGGCTCATTCCTCCTCTTCCTTCCCCTTTCCTCTTCTCTCATTTCCTGCTGCCTGAGACGGAGGCTGGGGCAGCCGTTCTCTCATTGTCGTGGATTGTTACTTAGAGCAGCTTGAAGCTCTCACATGCTATCCAAAATGAGTCATTTATTTCTAGTAGGGAGTCTATCAACATAGCTTCTATTTATAAATATACATTTAAGAGTAAAGTAAAAGAGTCATGACTGAAGTGTTACATATCGGAGATAAATGATTAGAGACACTTTCCAATTATTAAGCCTGGTCCTAAGCAAGGCAATCTGAGGCACTGATCATTTCTATAAGAACGAGGGGTTTGGGGTCATTTGTTTATTCAAAAATGCTTAATTCCATGCCCTCAGAAGTGAGATCCAAGTTCTTCATGTCTTTAGGGTATTAAAGCTTGCCAGATATACAATATTTTCCTAAATGCACTGTCTTCTTTTTCAGCTGCTTGAATTAACTAACCTGCCCAAAGTACTCCCCCCACCCTCCCCGCCCTAAAAATTCATCTTCAGTGCATTCACATGTCCTCTTTCAGCAGCCTTGGCTTAATAGAAACTGACAAGGGTGCCTATTTTTGAGGATGTGTGCTGTTTCACTTGGTGTAATCTACAAACTTTAAAGACCTTGGTTTTATGAGCTTTCTTTAGGGTAGGTAGGCATTCTCAGTGTTCCAAAAACAGTGTTACGGGCTGTTAAATTAAGCACATGTTCTACATTGACATTCTAGTTTCAGGTGGTGATTGTGTGCCAAATTTTCCAGTTTAGTATCAGTTAACCCTGGGACATGTGCTCTGTGCCTTTTTCATGAGGTGTTTGGAACATACCTGAAACTAAACAATTATGACGCAGACTCAAACAGAATTTGTAAAATTACATGGAAGGAGAAGTTGGGATTTGAACTTTTCATACAAGTTTGGGTGTGATCCAAAAAAACAAGGTGAATAAAATGAAAGTGTTTATGATCTTGTAACGACATAAGCTTATCACCACTTTTGTGAGCGTGAACTCGATACGCAGCATTTGGCATCACAACAGAATGCAGGGTCAACGACAGTCAAAAATGGTCCCAGAAAGGGACCTTTTGGTCAGAATCATGTTTTCTCTATCAAAGGGATCTGGGTGTCTGATAATATCTACTAATGAAGAGGCATGGCTTTAATTACTGTCGACTCTGAGGGTCTCACACTGCTTGCCACCCTATTAGTCAAGCGAGAAAATGTACCCAAAACAGGAAGGACTTGTTTCAGAGTATATAATGCAGTTATTGATACTTTAAAATTAGCGAGTTACTTTCCAGCACAGGTTTGCACCAGATCTGCTTGGGTGGTGTGACCCCTTATAGCTGCATTTCTCACCCCTGTGACTCTTCCGTGCCTATCACGCCCAAGCTCCAACACTCTCTCACAGCAAAACTGACCACACATTCTTCGAAGTGTTACGTGTAGCCAGGGGACACACAGTGGGGAGATCGGAGTTGAAGGTGTGATGGTAGAGAATCCCCAAAGAGGCAAGCCTCACTGCTTTCCTGCATTCTACTTGACTGTGCGCTTCAATGACCATGGCTTTGCATCTTACATGCTGATTGAAGCTTTCTGGAAATCTGGAGTTGAGCAAATCTACTGGCGCCATCTTTTTTCTCCCAATGACCTGTGCTCAAGAATCACCTTTTGGTAATTCTCACAATATTTCAACCTTTTGCAGTGTAAATATAACATCTGTATGTACGGGCAAACAAAAAAATTTCAGATAACTCACTCTATTGCAATATTTGCTTTATTGCCGTTGTCTAGAACCACACCACCTTCTCTCAGGTATGGCTGTCTATCCTGACGTGCTAAGGAGAGGCCACCCAGTCCATGGCTAAGGTGTTCGCAGGTGGAGATGGCTCATTTACATCTCACCCAGGAAGTAGAGTAGAAGATACAGTCCATAATATCCTACAAAAAATGATTATTGTACCCACACCCGAAAATATCGTTAGCATATAGCTCTTCAGGTAAAGAAAAACCCGAATCACCAATGATACGTCAGGGTCTTAGCTGCAACATTATCCACACTCAAGAATGAAGACGGCTTCAGAATAGCTGGCTGCCATGTCTACCTAGTCAAGTCACTCATTAGAGGGACTTTGAACTGGCTTCTAATCTTTCAATATTTGCATTCACCATTAAGAAAAATTTCACGTATGATCTTTTTAAAAGCTAAAAGTGACCAAATTACTTCTTGGAGCTAGATGACACAGGGAGATGGGCATTCTGGAGCTAGGGGTGGGGTGGGGTGGATGGGGGGTGGTTTGAGAAACTAAGATTTGTAGTTACAGAACCAGTTTCTCTGAAATCATTCTCGATGAAGAGTAGCATTTCTTCTTCTGAAGCCTTGTCTCACTCTGAGTAACATGTAACTGTCAGCTACCTACAAGTAGCAGGCAGAATTAAAAATTTAAAAAAACTTAAGATGTTAAGTTCAAAATTAGGCATTTTATTTCTTCAAGTAACTTGTTTGAAATTATGGGAGACATTATGGCTAACACTAGAACAGGGGGCTCCTGATAGTCTAGATCCAACAGCTGGGGGATGATCTGCTCAGAAGCCTATTAAAACATTTTTCTCGGTCTCAGTAGCAACATGTTCTAATAAAAAGCACAAGAGTTTTCCGTAGCCCTGGGGGTTCAGGATGAACCAGTGGGGCACATGCCCCAGAGCTCTCTGATCTTCTATTCAACACACAGCATGTGGGCCCTAACCTAACAACTCCGTACTGACACCCTGGGGGTCATTCTGATGGCCAGCATCGGAACCTAAGGAGCCCAAGTACCATTACACGGTGACATGATTCTACCTTGTCTCCTTCGAAATGAAGTAGAATTGTTACAGTCGACCTGGGGAATTATTTGAGAATGTCTCTCCATCAAAAGCAAAAATTGTAATAATAAGCAGTAGAAATCATGGGGCGTTTCACTGCAGAACAACAAGGCCATACAAGGCAGAGGACAAGAAAGCTTCCCTAGAAAAGGCTAGAACGTGCAACTTTACTCTTTTCCTGCTCCACCAGCTGCTTTGCCCTATGATCATGAAAATGAAACCGGTCAAGACTTAAAATCAAAATCAATACCCACGTTCCTCTTTCATAATTTCTAGGAAGAAATTCTGATGTGATTATTCCAAAGTTCTAATTTTATTTTTGTATTATAGATTGAATTGTGCGCCACCACCCCCCAAGCCCCCCACCAATAATATGCAATGTAAATCCTAACCCTGTACCTGTGGTTATAATGCCACTTGCAATGGGATTGCTCTGTCATGTCAATGAGGCAGTATTAAGAGTAGAAAATATCCTGAATCAATCCCTTTGAGGCATCTAAAGAAAAGATTCGGTCTAGAGAAGAAGAGATGGCAGAAGATACATGCCACAGCACATGAAGATCACCAAGGAACAAGGTCCTTCCCCCAGAGCCAACCCAGAGAGAAAGCATTCCCTGGAGAGTTTGAACTTCTAGTCCCCTACGAGAGCCCCTGCTGTAAAGAATAAGCAGGGCGGTTGTTGTGACGGGAAAACCCTTCCTCAACCCAACTTTCCTGGCCTTTCTCTCCAGCGCCGTTTTCTTTTGCTGTTTTAAGGAGACTTCTCTCTGAAAAGCCTCATGCTCATCCCATAGCCTTTGTGAATATCTATCCAGGTTACCTCTGTGGTACCCCAAACAACAGTCACCATACTCTTGGGAGGCGCCCTCTGCCCTGCATGTAACCGCACCCAGCTGATCCCCTCAGCAACCTGTTTAGATGGAACCGCTCTTCGTAAAGGCACCCTCGTGAGACAAAGTCAAGTTTATTGCTGAGAGAGCTCATCTGCAGCCATCCAGGGATGGCAGAGACACGTTTAGACAAATTGTGCCTGGAATAAACCCAGTATGAACGAGGGACGCCTAGCAGCGGTACTTTTTGACTCGCCCGAGTAAAGCAGTCATCGGTAGGTACTGGTTGGGGGAATGATGATGCATGCTCCTGCGATGGCTGCCAAGGCAGGTATACATCACAGGTGCTTTCCTGTGATCTACAGCTTACTTAGCCATTGACATAATAATCAATTAGAAGAAGTCTCGGGCTATAATACAGATGTGCTACTAAACAAAGCTGGAAGATACTGAGATCAGATTCCAAACAGCTCTCTCAAAGTTTATAAACAAGAAATCAGCTCACCTATAGGCTGAGATTTTCTCTTCCTTCATAATAAATGACATGTAATAAAGGGGCCATGGAAAATGAATTAATGTAAACAGAAAAAATATTTAATCAACATGTATTACATGACAAGATCTGAGTGGACTCTCTTGCTTTAATCTAATAGTTCTTAGATTAGAACTGATCAAAGTTTGAAGCAAAATTATGTGTTGATGTTCAATATACAAAAACCTGGCCATGGTCACATAGTGATTTCGGAAAAGAGGATTCACTTGATCAAAAGAAAAACTAAGCAGATCCTAAGACTAGAAAAACGACCTCATCTGTGTCTCCATATGATATATCAAAGAAACAGAAAACCCCAGAAATTAAAAATGCCTTGGTAGCCACTTATTCTCAGGACTGAACATATCAGTCCTGCTAAAATAGAGGGTCTACGTTCAGTGTATCAGGCTAGTAAGTAATCTTCCATGTGTGAATATGCAAAAATATATAACATTGTAGTATGTTATAAAGCCTATTTATAACATAGTATAAATATCCATAATTGTAAGCAAAGGCTAAATCATTTACAAAAGTTTGGCAGAAAAGAAATGTTATGACCCATATTCCAAATCCTTATAGTAAACCACGCACACAAAGCAAAGCATACCTTCACAGGTATAATAAATGGAGAAGTAAAAAATAAATTTAGGTTAATTTCTTACTACTGTGGAAAATTAAATATTAGTTTTGCTTTCAGTAACCCATGAAACTGAATAATTTGTCAAGTCACCCCTTAATTTTTTTGTTGTTGTTGTTCCATGTGGGCTTTGTTGCTTCTGAGCTAGATGGCCGCTTGTTTACCTTCAAGCTTTTTTTATTATTATTATTATTTTTTAACATTTTATTAAGGGCTCATACAACTGTTATACCAATCCATACACACATCAATCGCCACTTAATTTTAAGCCTGGGTCCAGCATCAGCATTGTCCTGGGATTTAAGAAAAAAGTATACAAGAACACTTACGCATGGGAAAGTTTTATTGGATTGCAGTATCAAAGATCATTGTCTTTAAGAAATCCTGAAACTCTATAGGTTTTAAGAAAGTCAGGATTAACTTCTCTTTAAACCACAAACCCAATCCAGTGAGGAAAAATCAACAAACAAGTGCATTTCTAAAGCGGGAATAAATTATCCATTGTCCGGTATCATTTCTTAGGGAACTAATTCCCATTGAAAGGTGGAACGCAAAGATAACTAGATATTTACGAGATGCAAGTTTTAGCGTGACTTTCACAAAAAGAGACCAAATGGCACTTGAGACATAAGAAGTAACATGACTTTGAAATCAATTCTTTACAATCATTCACATTCCTATGATCGCTCATGATCTAATACGGTGCAGAAGTTTTTGAGATCAGGTCAACCAGAAATGAGAACTACTCACATGGTCTCAATTCAAGGTTTAAAGTGCTTAACAGTACATTCTCAAAGCCTCTAGGCACATTGTAGCTTAAGCACCTTATCTTGTGCACTGCTGGCAATCAAACGTGAGGTCGTAGCATTTGAACATGTGACTTCATGTTCTTGACACTACTATAGGCCCTGAGATACATCTCTGGAGATTTGTCAGAAACATCCCTCTAAGTCAAGAACTAAAGACAATGTCAAGAAATCCTTTAGAGAGAGAGCAAAGAAACTATTGCCAAAGCAAGAAGAATTCCTGATTGGCTCTTTTTTATTCTGCAGTGGGGCAGTGTATTAGTCTGGGTACTTTAGAGAAACAAATCCACAGAAATTCATGTCTAAATGAGAGTTTTATATAAAGGTTAAGTGCACATCAAGAAAACATCCCAACCCAGTGCTGCCCAAGCCAAGTCCAACTAACCCATTAGCCTATATATCCAACAAATCCACAAAGTCCTCCTCCATCTCACAAAACAGACGCAACAATGCCAACTGCAGGAGGAAAGCCAAGGCAATGAATGTGTAAGTATCTTAGCGCTGGCAGGGGTGTGCAAATAGCTGCTCCAGCACCCAGGGCTGCATCACGGTAGATCCACGGGGCTTCTACTCAGGGATGTCTTGCAGGAAGTGAGCCTGCCTTGCCAGCTGAAGCAGGGAACTGGCTAAGGCAGCTGCACCCTG
>NW_022103915.1:93763332-93800789 GCF_000313985.2 Echinops telfairi
TATGTCCAACACCAATCCACAAAGTCCTCCTCCATCTCACAAAACACACACTATGATGCCGACTGCAGAAGGAAAGCCGAATCAGTGAACGTGTAAGCATCTCAGCACTGGCAGGGGTCTCCACATGGCTGCTCCAGCACCCAGGGCTGCATCACGGTACTTCCATGGGGCTTCCTCGGGGAGGTCTTTCAGGAAGTGAGCCTGCCTTACCAGCTGAAGCGAGGAACTGGCTAAGGCAGCTGCACTCTGGTTCAACCATCAGAAAGCAAGAGACCCGAGAACTAGAAAGGCAAGGCTCAACGAGCCATTTATCTCTCCACCCTTCAGTTAACCCCACATGTGTTCATAGGCCAGGTTGGCACAATAAACTAGCTCACGCAGAAAATAACACTCTCAATACTGAGGATACCTTCAGGTAATGCAGAAGCTCTGAAGGTTTCTGAGCAGTGTACATGACTGACACTTCGGTTTGAATATTGCAGAATAGCCTTCCAATGAAAGGGTGCAGGTTTATTTTATTGCTTCAGTATTTTCAAGCCAGACAAAAGCAAGATACTAAACCAATTTAGAACTAAAAGTGCTAAAAAGAACTCACCTTGGCTCAATCTTAAGCCTATCTAGTGAATGCTTCTAGTTGGCTGCAGAAGTGGTTAAGTGGTGGTGGGGAGAAGATTAAAAAGGAACTTGAAATAAGTGGCTTCAAGAAAGTCCTGTTTTATTCACACCAAAGTATTTTTTTTAATCCGACATATTAAATATTCACCAGCTCTCCAATTTTTTGATCCTGTTGGATGTGTTACTAATGGAACTGGTAGGGTTTTTGTTTGTTTGTTTGTTTGTTTGTTTGTTTTGAGTAACAGAATCCTTATTATCCTGATGGTGCAAAGAGCAAAGACAAAAACACAAGTAATCATTATTTAGTTCCGCATGAAGCTGAGGACTATGAAATAATGAGAGTTTTTGGAGCGTCCCAGAAGAAATGAAGTGTAGTTATTTTAGAGTTCGGCACTGTTTGTGTTCTTTGCCATTTTTAAGTATGAGGAGAAGCAAACCAAGCCTTTAGAATGTGCCAATTTAATTTCCGGCCTCTCCCCTTTCTACTCAAAGACAGACCCTATGAATCTGACCAATATAAAAGGGAGGTGGGGGGGGCGGGGGAAGGATGGGAAAGAAATTGCCTTTTCAAAGCATAAATCACTGATTTTAAATCTTTAACAAGTGCCATATGATATCTGGGGCTGCAGTTTAAGTTGAAGAAATAAAAATAAAAGGTTGTAATAAAGAAATAATAGAAGGGTGTCCGCCTTTTGATTAGAAGGATGACATGGGGGTTTTAATGACTTTCTCAGGACAGTTTCCTTCATTAAATTTTACATCATTTGTGAACTGAGTGTCTTTTTATGCAAAACTCACTTTGCAGGTAAAGAACAAGGAAAGAATAAAATGGCTTTGCTTCTTTCTTCTACTTCCTTTCTCTAGAGTGATAGCCAAGTAACTCTCTCTCCACAGGCCCAGCCTCTCCTGTAGAACATGGGGATAACCCTGAAAAATCCAGTGCAAACTTACCTAAAAATGCACTAAGAACCCAACATGTAAAACGAAGTATACGGTGTGACTTTGTAGACATGATTTGGATTTTCAAGGATGTGATTTAAAAATTAATAGCTATAGAATGTCAGAGTTGGAAAGACTTAGGGATGCTTTAACATCTTCATGGCACAGAAATATAAGGTAAGATCATAGGAGCTTAAAGTGATGATAGTATTAATAACCACTAACGTTTGATGGATGATTACTATATGCCAGGCATAAATGATCATTTTATGCATTCCACGAAACTCTCATATGAGGCAAGAACCCAAGTTCCAGGTAGTAAGTATCAGAACCTGGCCAAAGTTCCCCCATGCTGCAATCTGAACTCATATCGATAAGTTCTACCAAAGGCACTGCACTACACCTTCCACTGCGTGGGTTAATCAGCAGTGCCATGTTCAGGCTTACACCCACTGAGCTCACAGGACTCTAGCCTTCAGGGAGAAAATAAAATTGGGAAGTTCAAAAATGGGCAGTGGGACAATACTAAGCAGCTGGATTAAGGTGTCCTTGGACAAAGAGCTGGCCGTAGTAAGAGTACAGCATCAAAGCAGAGTATATAGGAAACAGAATTGGGGTTTCCTATTTCTTCCCAGGTTCTACCCATCTCCTGAGCCTCCTTCTCTCACAAGCCTTGCCCATTTATATATTTGTATGAAGGTACCAGGACTAAAGGAAAATAGAACACCAACTCATACTAAAGTTTTATTTTCTTACACTGCAAGATCATACTGGACTGTGAAATTGAAATTCATAGAATGGGATGTGGATTTAACATTCAAGATATTAAAAACTAATGAAGACTCAATGGTCATATACAGAATTATTATCATAATTATCATTACAATTTCTATTGCCTCCATTTACGGAGTGCCTAAGAGTTTCAAATATACTATCTAATTTCATTTTCACACCATCTCTATGAGGTAGGTGTGGTAAACCTTAATTTATAAATGAAGAAATTGAGGCTTGGAGAAGTTAAATAAATCCTATAAGACCATACTGTATGGGGAGTCAGGTAATAGACCTAGATCTAGCTAACTCCAAGGCTTAAGATCTTAAAAATCAAGTAGTAAGGTTTGGCTTACAGCAAAATGGTGGACTAAACAGACACACTAAACCCGCTACCACAAGGACACAAGAGACCGAATGGTGCGGGCACAATGATAATCCTGGAACCCGAAACTTCGGAAGAAAGAACAGAGAGGTGGATGGAATACCAACTAGGATCAGTAGAAAAGAGCGAAAAGAAGGAATTACCGGTAATTACAAAATAAAAAGAGGGGATAGAGTAAATTACTGAAACTTGGGTGAAGGAAAAGGCATTGAGAGAGTCCAAGAGTTAAAGTCAACATGGGTAGATATTGTATACACAATCCTTCAATAGCAATGATACATGCAGGCTAAATGGATGGGGCAGGGATAGTGAGATTATCCTCAGGAATATATAGTTTACCAGAAGATATGTGTACATAGGTATTTAACTTTGCTGCAAAGATATCTGTGAATGAGGTGAAGCATACAAGGGAGAACATGATAAAAACTCTTTAGAATGAGCTAACACTTAATGAATTGCTGGACGGGAGCCTCAGGACAATAGTCTCAGAGGGCACCAATGACAATTCCCACGATCTACTTAATTGTACATTCCATGTTGGAGCATAGCGACTGGCGCATGAGTACCCACCTAAGGTGTAACGATTGGTCTCTCCTTGTCTAGAAGAGGAGGAATGAAGTCTGAAGACACAGGAAACAATCAGTCCAATGGACTAATAAGAACGAGATGGTATCTGTCTACCATTACTGTCTGTTCTGAAGGGGATCACATGAGAAGATCGTGGATAGAGTGGGAAAAAGCTGGAATAAAACTCAAAATCACAAAAGGGACCAAGCTTGTGGATCGGATCACGACTGGTAGAACCTTTCAGACTATGACCCACAGGCACACTTCAAGTATGGAACTAAATTCACCCCTGTGGCTCAAATTTTAGCCAAACAATAGAAAGGTTCATAAGAAGAACATTAGTTAGGTAGGCACACCTTAGAACAGCTGTTCTCAACATGTGGGTCACAACCCCTTTGGGGGTCAAACGACCCTTTCATAGGGGTCACCTAAGACCATCGGAAAACACATATTTCTGATGGTATTTGGAACCGAGACACTGCTCCTCTATCGTCTCCAGGCGGATCCGCCCACATGCAGATACGCCCACCAAGAGTACCCGGTGTGAAGACTGTTATCCATGCTACACCATGCTTCAAGACATTTCATTTCTTTGTCCTTAGAAATAAACATTTCACAATCTAGAATTACATATTGTTTTTGTGATGAATCACTATACTTTCGTTATGTTCAATTTGTAACAATGAAAATACATCCCGCATATCAGATATTTACATGACAATTAATAACAGTAGCAAAATTACAGTTACGAAGTAGCAACAAAAATATGTTATGGTTGAGGGGGTCACCAGAACATGAGGAACTGTATTAAAGGGTCATGGCATTAGGAAGGTTGAGAACCACTGCCTTAGAATAATAGACCGTTTGAGATTTTTTTTAAAAGGCAGCATTTACCCAAAAAGAGTCCAGAAGGGTCGAGCAAGATAAAGGAAGAATTGAAACAGGAAACACAGAAAGGAAATGATATATGTGATATTACACTGAAAGGACTGCAATCAATGAGCTAAAACAAAGTATCTATGAATTGTTGACTGTGAAACTGATGATCGGCTCTGTAAAACTTAGTTCACAATAAAACAAACAAAAGCTCCCACCATCACTACCAACAACAAAAAACCAAACAAGAATTCAAGAATTTCTTAAATTTTAAATCATGAATTTCCCACAAAACAGAAAAACAGTCCCTTAACTGTGTAGGTAAGAAAGGGATCTCAAAGCATGCCATGCCCCTGTCTTCATGCACCATGACCATCGATTCTGCTTAATAAATGCACTGTAAATTTGATGAGTAACACTTTGAAAATTCAACCATCGATTCCAACTGGAAAACTAAATTCTAGATCAATGCTAACAACATCTACTAAGTGTCTACCCATCATTAGCTATTAAACAATTGTCAAATAGCAAAGTAAAATCATCCAACCATGTCTATCTCTTACTGTGCAAATCCTCACAACTGAACAGTAAGTAACAGTGATAAACAAAAAAGAAATTCAAACATTTCCTTTTACTTGGATCCACAATTAACACCCATGGAAGCAGCAGTAAAGAAATCATTTGATTCATTGCATTGCGAAAAAGCTGCTACAAAAGACCTCTTTTAAAAAGAAAAGATCTCTTTGAGGATTAAGCTGGCCCTGAACCAGGCCAGGGTATTTTTAATTCCCTCATGTGCATGTGTACGCCCAGACTGCCCCTGAGGGAGGATGATGAGACGTCCTCTCATGTACTTGAACATGTTACACGAGGGACCCGCCCCTGGAGGGCATCGTGCTTGGTCAAGTAGAACCAGCTAACAAACTCACTGCCATGAGTCAATGTTAACTCAGAGTGACCCCCACCTGAGTACTGTTGATGGGAGTAGGGATCCCAGTCTTTCTACTGAGGAGCTGCTGGTGGTTTTGAAGTGCAGACCATGCAGATTGCAGCCCGATGTGTAACCACTGCACCACCAGGGCTCCTCTAGGTAAAGGAGAGGGTTAAGAAGCAGAAAGAAAACCTTCGGCAAGGTGGATGGTGTAGCATAGTAGCTACAATAAGCTCAAACAGAGCAATGGTTGTGAGGGGCAAGACCAGAGGGTATTTTGTTTTACTGCACACGGTTGCTATGAGTCAGAACCGATTCAGTGGTACCTCACGACAACATAGAGAGTATGAGGATAAAACGGAAAATTAATTGGGAGAGGAGCCCCCTGGAATGCAGATGGCTTCTTCACTTGTTCTGTTTCTTAACTCATACTTTCCAGAGTAAGGGGCCCTGGGGACAGTGTCCTGTAGAGAGATTCAAACCCACCAGCCCCCCACAGGAGAAAAATGAGACAGTCAGTTCCGATTGAGATTTGCAACACTTCAAAACCCCTCGATAGGCTCACCAGGAGTGTGAATGGATTTGTGGGCAATCTTTTTTTGGGGGGGATGGGGGGGTAGGGTTGGTATGGGTGAGGGTGAAGGGAGGTTGTCAATGGCACCATAAAAACTCAGCAAATGCTAGCAGGTCACTCGGCTAGAAAGAGGGCAGTAAACTTTAAAATGTGTTTAAAAGAGAGAAGAGAACTTTCATGCAGAATTTTGTTTTTCGGTTTAAAATGTCGCCTTTTTAGAGTCTACTCTCTCTAGAGTGAAGATGAAGAGGCAAGAAGCCCGTTAGCTGGGCGTTTTCACGCTCCAGCTACAAAGGAACAGGCGTCAAGGTGCTGAAAAATGTTCAAAGGGATGTTTTTCTAAGATTCCTGGGTCCAGGGCCTAACATACAGAACAACACAAGAACATAGAAGAATACGATAGACAGCCCCCTTTAAATTTAAAAATGTCTGACACGTGATTTTGCAGGGCAAATTTTTTTCCAGCTAAGATCCAATTGCCCTCCCCCCACCCCTTTTTCTAGATAAAGACAACTTAATATTTGGCCAAAAATTCACAACTAGAACTCTTGTTATAGCCAGAAGAAAACCCTCACTGATTCATTGTCTGACAACTGGGCTGAAGTATACAACTCATGTGCACAGAAGCATCAAAACCTGGATGAGTAAAAAACAGGAAAACCAAGTCTCTACTTTGCAAGTTAATTATGGATGTTAAAGGCCATCTGTTCTCCCAAAACATCCATGTTTCTATCTCCGAAAACATCCTTTAAGGAGTGTTGAAATTTTGTGAGCTAACTTCTATATAAAACTTCAAACCTTTATGGAAAATATACAAAAGGGGGAAAAAAGACCAACAACTTAGTCGACAGAGTGTGGTCAGGCCTTCTCACCACCAGCCTCTTCTTCCTGGTCTCACGGCTAGAAAAGACAAAGCGTGCCCAGCCTGCTTCTCTCTGCCACGGACAAAAGGGAATGACACTCTCCTAAGGGCAATCCCTCCACAATTACTCAGGACTGGAACAAAGGAACACAGAAAAGTCCCTGCTCACTCCAAGACCTGGAAGTATCATAAATCTGGACCTCCCGAATGTTCTGGAATACGGCATACATACCTCTCAAGAACCTCCAGCCCTAAGTAGGAGCCAGGGAAATCTGCATTGCCAGTAGATGCAGTTCATGCCTGGTGGCAACTAATGCTAACATCCTACTAAATTTAGGTTCTCAGAAGAGAGAGCAGCAGTCAGGTTGAGGCTGCGCAGCTGTTTCCCAGAAATGTCCCACCCAACCCACTGCATACGCCATCCACTACTAAATGAGGAAAGATCACATTTTCCCCCTTCTCCACTCCCCTTCATGGATATACCACCCAGCCTCCAACCCAGTGACCACTTAAAAAAAAAGTTTGTGTTTGAGGATAAAAACAAAATACCCATTTATAAACTATCAAGGGCTCATGCGGGAGGAGGGAGCAGGGAGGGAGGGGAAAATGAGGACCTAATGTCGGGGGTTTAAGTGGAGAGAAAATGTTTTGAGAAACGATGTACAAATGCGCTTTACACAATTGATGTGTGTATGGATTGGGATAACAGTTGTATGAGTCCCTAATAAAATGTAAAAAAAAAGACTTGATCAACCTCAAAAAAAAAAAAAAGTACATCATACACTGTGCATAAAGTGAAGTATTAATCTGACCCAGGATTAATACAGAACAGGAGTCAGAGTCCACCGAGATCCTCTCTTACGCATTTCCATGGGGATAGCTGAATGCTTACCATAGACACCAACACTCCGGGTAGTTGGAGCATATGGTTGGATTAATACAAGGAGAGCTTGGGCGAAAAGCAAGGGTAGCTAAAATCCATGAGACTTCTGACCATAGAGGAAATTGCTTTTTACACAACTGAAAATTGATCCTGAGCTCATGCTAACCCACTTCTTAAATGCACAGTGAAAGGAGACTCCCGACGACATTAAACTCTATCTGAAGGGACTTCACTGCAAGAAGCTGAAATGATGACAGTGTGTTCCAGAATGGGTTTTGAAGAAGGTTGGTCCCCAGAGATGATGTAACAAAAAGAGGGTTTCAATGAGAAGTTCTGTGCCTCCACCCCTTGTAGACTTAAAATATACATTAGCAAGTTAAGTGATCCAAAAATACTTATGTTAGATTCCTCCTCTATGACAGCATTTTAATCTATTTAACCACAAGTCCTTTTTCCCCCCTTTAATAATGTCTATTCAAGTATTCTTCAATCTTAGTTTCTAAATATTAAAAAAGGTACGGTTACTGAATCCTGTTGAATCAAGTCAACAGGATTATGCATATAATTCTCTATACATATAGTGATTACAAAAATTTATAAAAATTCCTGAAAATGTGTCCCTGTTTCTAAAACGATGTTCCAGACAGATCCTACACGAGTCATAATAATTTAAATACATAAATTCCCTCAGAGAAAGTCCATTTCTTTTTTTAAGAAATTTGACATTTGCTTTTTCATCCAAAGGAATATCTACCCTCTCAAATCAAACTTGAAAAAAAAATATTTCAAGTCCGTGTCACAAGCCTGCTACTTTCACCATAGAGATCCAGCAAGGAATTTGTCATTAGACATTCAAACGGCAGGCAATTATATCACTACCCTACCTATTCACGAGTCCTCAATAGATCTCTATTACCTACCAGATCAAGCACAAACTCCCCAGACTACTCTTCAGTATCTTCACACTATGGAACCAATCCTCCTATGATAATTATTATAATTATTGAAGGCTTTCTATGTCATTGTAGCACAAAGTGGAAAAGGTGTTTAAGACATGGAAATTGACCTCATGAATCTTCCAGCGAAGCAGGACAACAAATAAGTCACGTAATAAAATACTATGATGGTGTTAGCTGCTGTAGCTGCTGTCATGAAGGGCCCTGTCTCATGTCAATCCCATGTGTTTCAGAATGAGGTGCTACACAGAGGTTTTTTTTTGGCTGTAATCTTTACAGATATAGGCCGCTAGGCCTTTCATCCATGGAGTGGCTGGGTGGGTTCAAACCACCAACCTTGAACTTGAGCTGATCTCCAACCATTTGTACCACCCAGACTCCTAACAAAGTATGACAACGTGATGAAATGAAACAGATGGACCAGAAGAGAATTGGGGAAATGGGCAATGGGACTTGAGAAGAAGGCTCCCCCACCGCTCCCCCCAACTAGGGGAAGGCTCGGGGCTAAGAGCTGGGCTCAGAACAGGAAATAATTTGGTGAAGCTATTTGAAGGGTCCTGGTGATGTAGTGGGTGTACTCATTGGGCTGCTAACTGCAGAAACATCAGCCATCCAAACCCCCTTGCTGCTCCTTGGGTGAAAGATGAGACTGCTCCCATCAAGATTGACAGCCTGGAAACCCAAAGGAGCCGGTCTATTCTGCCCTATAGGGTCCCGATGAAACAATCTATTTAGTGACAGCGGGTTTGAGAGTTATTTGAGGATTAGGTACATGCTTTCCCCCTTTGGTATCTTACACCTTTCCTTTCCCAGATATGAATGTGGGGACTTTTTTTTTTAGGTTCTTCACTAGGAAGTACATAAATTCTCAACTATTCTCAAAGCAACTTTTAAATAAGAAAAGTATCTATACTACTTTACCAACGATGGCCCAAACATAAAATTACAATCATTTTACAGAAACCACCTTGTTTAATCTTTATTCCCATTCTCTAGCAGGCTAGGTATTATAGATTACTCTCATTTTACAATTGATGAGGAGAAGAGATTCACTCAATGTAAGTGACTGATTTGAGGATTTGAAAGCAGACTGGTCAGTCCCAGAGACCATACCTTTAACTACTATGTACCCTGTGCCCCACAGGCAATAACCATGTACATCTTGTGCCCCTGGAGGAGTCATTATTGACCCAATGTATCTCACAGGCTTCCACTTCAACAATTTCGCATAGGCAAATGAAATATTCTTCCTCCTTTCTCTACTGGTTGTTGGACTTCCACACTTCAAGATTCGTGGTGGGGGAAAGTGAACTCTCTGGGCGATGGCACCACCACACCACCCAGAGATCTCCATTTCATTCTGGACTCTGATCTGCTCCCCACATCTAATCAACTAGAGATGCTATTGGCTTTCCTCTTAAGTAGCTCTACATTAGCCCCGTTCCCCTCCATGTCTATTGTCATTCTAATAACTCAGCCTTCCCGTCATCGGGATGATTCTGGATTTTGTCTTGCTTCTCTTACACGTATCCTCCACATGCTACCAGAGTCATTTCTAAGTTGAAGGTCGCACCCTCCCACCTCCCCGCTTAAAGTCCCTTGTATAGGTTTCTCTATATCTGCGAGCAGGACTTCCTGGAGCATGTTTTCTCTGCGCACACCTGCTGGATGTCGTTCCTCGTTTCTGTGGTTTCACTGTCCGACTGAGAATCTGCATTTGCATGCACTACGAGGCACTGCTGGGGAGCTTCATGGAACTGTTCCCCAGAGAAAGAAATGGCAGTCTGTGTCTCTGAAGATTTATAGCTTCAGAGACCCTATAGGTGCTGGGGGAAGGGGGGGCAGGTCGCATTCGTGCTGTAGATTCTCTACAAGTGGGAATGGACTAACGAACACATAGCAACAATAGGCACTTCTGATCAACCGGCATGTTTGGTAACTAGTGCTGCCCATGCTGAAGGGGAAGCTTCTCAGGGTGGTAAGCTAGGATCTTCGTGAGATAGCCCAGCCGATCCACCCCAGACTCCATGGGTGGCTATTTCTCTGTCCTACAAACAGCAAAGTCCATCTGGTTGCCGTACCCTCATGTCCCACGTCTGCACCTTAGCACTGGCATTTCATCTGCTCCCTCGCCCTGCCTGCCTTGTGCACCTGGCAACAACCTTCAAAGGCCATCAAAACACTGGACAAGAAAAAAATCATAGGACACCTTTCAAACATCCCCTATTTTGTGAAGCTTTCCACAAATATCCACACTTAATCATTCCTCTTTGAAATACTGATAATCTGTGTTTTTTACAATATTAGAAGTGAGTCTACTTACCTTTTCACACTGCTGAGCTAATCACTACAGAGATAAACTCTCAGAAACAGGGACCACATTGTATTAGCATTGTGCTCCCAGCCTTTGGAAGGTGCTTGGCATAAATGCTATGTTCAATAAATATTGAATGAAGAGAGTGATTTTGGGATGGCACCATTTGCTGATCATCAAGTTAAACTTTAAAAAATGCAAATGTTTATTTAACCCTAACAACTACTTTATGAAATGGCTGTTATTCCCATTTCTCAGGTGAAGAACAATCGCGGCTTAGAAGGAATGGGATGAATATTCGTATATACCTGATTCCCACACTGCCACTCTCGCTACAAAGGGCAACCTTCACAACATCCACCCTTCCTCAAGCCCTGTCCCCTCACACTGAGCTATTTGTGTATTCTCCACAGGAAAGGGTCCTCATTTCCCTACTTGTATCCCAGAATGCCTTGTGTGACAAAAGTCTGTACGTATTCGATTTTAAAAAGCATGTTTTCAGGAACTGGAGATAAGGAACTAGGGGTACCCTTTCAATGTGTACAGGGCTTCATTTCGGGGTGATGAGACTGAGAACTACGAGAGAGGCGGTCATGGCTACGTAAAACTGCCAGTGTACTAAGGACTGTTCACCTTAAAATGGTCCATTCTATGTGATGTGACATTCCCCCAAAGTTTTCCAAAAAACCACCACAACAGAGACTTAGAAGAGGGTCCTGCGAGATTGAAAGCCTACTGCCTCCACACCAATATGTGCCTCCACACCTGCCTACACCTCGTCTGTCCCGCGGACACACGTAAAGGAGCTCGCTTTCCGTAATCCATGGCTTTTCAGCTTTCCGCCATCACCCACATTTAGTATGCAGATATTGTGGGGTCTTATTCTAGTGGATGGCAGTTCTTATCAATGTTAGCTGGAAGGAAAACACATGACAATTTACACTCCTAGTCTACTTCAGTAAATTTTTCAAAACTAAAAAAAAAGGGCATGATTTTGACTCAACAGTAACATCATCTCCAGCTATTAGGAAAAGAGAAGGAGAAATTGTTTTGATTAAGTAAATATTGTGTTGGCTAATGGCTAAATCACCTATTAACCTCTCATATAAATTTATCAGTCTTAATATAAGTAGAATCCAGTTAAATACATCTGTCGAGTTCTTCTGAAAATTACTTAAGGCATTCTGGAATGATTTGAAATATATTTCAGGAGAGGACTGAGTCTCCGTTTCCATGAATATCTAGTATCTTAGTATTAGTAAAGTATAAAAATGCTGACAAATAAAAACAAACTCACTGCCATCAAGCCGGCTCCAACTCATGGCGGCCCTGGAGGACCAGGTAGGACGGCCCCTGTAGGTTTCCCAGACTGTAATTCTTTATGAAGTAAAAAGCCTCATCTTTCTCCCAAGAAGCAGCTGGTGGTTTCAAACTGCTGACCTACGGGGATGCAGCCCAACCTGTAACCATTAGAGTGCTGATTGATTAGACAAAGGATAATGGAGAATTTACTCTGTGTTTACAGGTACACCTCGTACTTAGCCAAATGAAATAGTCCACTGCTAATAAGAACGCTACATGAGGTAGCCTGAGCCTGAGTAGAAGCAGCCCGGGTGGTAGGGTGGGTTATGCTTTGGGCTGCTAACCCTAAGGTCAGCAGTTTGAAGGCACCAGTTGCTCCTTAGGAGAAAGATGAGGCTTTCTGCTCTAGTAAAGAGCTTGACTTGCTGACAAGCACGGGAGCAGTGTTACTTTGTCCTCTAGGATTGTCAAAATGAGTCACAATGGACTTATTGGCAGTGAGTTTGGAGTTTTGGAAATCTGGATGGAAGCAGTTACCATTTTCAGGAAATAAACTCTTAAGCCTAGTTATTTTCCTGCCAACCGAGAAGACAAAAGCTCTCCTGTTAAAGAAGCAAGAAACCAACCAAGCACACAAAACCCCAATAATAATAATAACAACTTCTCACTACATATTATAGGTAGCCTGTAAAGTCAAGGAAATAAAGATATTCATGTTACACCAGCACACCACTCTCTAGCTAGGTTAAAATATAAAATGCCTAATTGGGGGAAGAAGAAAAAAAGACCACCGAATGTAAACATTAGACTCCTGGAGCTTGAACTTAAAAGATCATCTAATTCAATCCTATTTTACAGATGAGCAAAAGCCCAAAGAGATTAAGGGACTCACCCAAGGTCACGTGGCTAATTAGCATCAGCCTAAGACAGGGAAGAAGGGGAAATTTAAAACAACTAAGAGTTACTCATTCCAGGCACTGTTAAGTGCTTAACACACAGAACATCACTTACGATAATCCCCTGGACCACTTTGAGGGTAGGTAATATTTTCCCCATTTACAGATGGAGGTCCTGAATCTGGCCTAGATTGAGCAAACCTGGGGCTTGAACTCTCCAGGTTCCAATTGCAGGATCCCAGAGCACAGGCTCTTGACTCACCGTCTCCAAAATTCTAGATTCTGAGCGATGCAAAGACCGAGTAACTCATGAATTGGTTGGCTTACTGGCATCACCCCAAATTATTATGTTTGCTCATCAGCAACTATGAAAAACTAGAGGACGTATGTAGGAAATCAACCAAAGAATGCTGATCCTAAAAACACTCCAGAATTCTTTCCGGACTCCTTTACCTGTGTGTGAAGACCTATTACCTCCCCACAAAGTCGGTCCACTCCTAAGAGAGGTGTGCAAACAATATGATTTTATCATGGGAAATCACTGGTCACATAAAACAATTTTCTTACCTCAACACTCGATGACACTTAAAGACATGTATCTATCCACGTTTGTTTACTGTCTTATTAAGTGCTGCCAAGTCCATTTCCAACTCATCGTGGCCCTGTGCAAGAGTAGAACCGCCTCATAGGGTTTTCTAGACTGTAATCTTTGCTAGGTTGGGTTGGTTTGTTTTTAAACCCTGGGAGCCGGTGTGAGTGGGTTTAAACTATCAAACTTTCTGATATCAGCTTAAAAGATCGACCATTGCACAACACTTATGTCCTACTAAAAACAAATCAACAAACAAACTCAACCCCACTGATATTCAGTTGATTCCAAATCACAAAGACCCTATAAGACAGGGTGGAACTGCTTAATTGCAGTCCATCTTCATGGAAGCAGACTGCCACCTCTTTCTCCTGCAGAACGGGCTGGTGGACTCCACCTGCTGGCTGTCCAGTTAGCAACCCAATATGCCAACACCAGGAGAAGAAAGCTTATCTCCCAATGCTGGCCATGCGTGCATAATTTAAGACATTATCAGCCAAATAACACAAATCCCATCTTAAGAACTAGCAGCAAGGATCTGGAATGTAAGCAATTTAAGTACTTGGCTCCTGAGGAGTTGGCTGCTCAAACTCACCAGCCACTCCGTTCACCCTTGTAAGGGTTGAAAGCCTTGAGAATTCCACGGATTATGCTACTCTATGCCATAGGGCTGCTATAGGTTGGAATCGACCGAGATGCAATGTTTTTCTTCTTCTTTTTTAATCCTCTATTAGGGGATTTCAAAATTTGAACTGATGACTGATTTATTTACGGTAGTACTGCCTACAACAAAATTTCAGCCAAACGAAAATTTGCATGATCCCTTAAGGATGTAACAAGAGTGAATGTGCATAAAGTGCTGGTTAATTTATCTACTTTAAAAAAGAGGGAAAGGTGGTATGTGTAGATCTTTGTCCCTATTGATTCAGAGTGCTTACTGAGTGTTAAGAGAGGTGGGTACAGTACGTGACAATCCCTGCCTTGGAAAAGCAGGATGAGAGGGACCAGAAACCAAATAATCGCAATGCCATGTGCAAGAAAAGTGGCAATCAGGGTAAGCACCCATCATGATGCTAACTGCTAGGTCAGTGGTTCAAACTCACTAGTTCAACCGAGGGAGAAGGATGAGAGTGTCTGCTCCCATAAGGAGTCTCAGAAACCCAATATAGGGTCACTGTGAGTTGAAGTCAATTGTGTGGCATTGAGACTTGGGGCGTGCAAAGTGCAGTGTCACCAGCAGAGGTAGAAAAAGCCACTGGAGTACAAGAAGGTACCAATGGACTATGCCGGGGGAAGTCAGTAAGGCTGCCTGGAGGTGGTGATCTTCTAATTGGATTCCCAATAAGAATTCCGGGGGCCAAAAGAGAGGCAAGAGTACATGTCCCTTTGTATTTACGTCACTTTTCAAGACCTTCCTTTCCAGCAAGCTGAAAGACACTACGGTTGTATAGCAGGGTAATGAGAACAGTCTGCCCTCACTGCCAGGAGGAGCTACCCTTTGCTGAAGTCATTCTTGCTGGTCATTCAGAAGTTGGTGATTAGCTCCAGATCGACTACCGTGGGATACATTTGGTAGATAAAAGTGGTTTATATTACTGTCTGCTGCGACATCAAAAATATTTTTAAAGGATGAATTAAAAACAAATGTCAATCTAGGAAGATGAATAAAAAGTTACCCCTCCCTTTAGTCTCCTCTCGCCCCCCAAACAATAAGAATTTCAAAACACCCTCTTAAAGTAGAAATAGGAAGAAGAAAGCAAGTGGGGAGTGGTGGAAATAGCCTGGTGTCCTTACAGATGATTCTTCCAAAGCAAAGTAAAGACAACCAAGAGAAAAATGGAACATGTGTATTACAACGTGTAGCACCCTAGGGCTGTGTCTGATGCTCCATGCTCCAGAGGGCTTCAACAAGGGCTGTTCAGCCAAAACTCAATGGAAAAATCAGCATGATAACGGGGCATGAGTTGCCCTTTAATAGCCTTAAGACCCCCAAGGCTATGCATGTCCCTTTTCTCTGCACATTACTCGGACCCAAGGGGAGCCTCACTTCCCCTCCTTGAGTGCTGTGCCCTTCTGAATGTCTTACCTACTGCCTTAACCTTCCTGAGAAGGGCCACCTGGCCAGGAAGGAGGGTGTTTTAAAGAGGTTTTTAAAATCTTGCCTTCCGTTCTGCTTTATTCCTGAGCTCTCTAGGCATTTGTACTCCAATTCATCCTGCACTATCTTAGACTCTTCCTACACGATGAAACGATGAGCAGCCTAGCAAGCATTACATGTTGAATGGCTTCCCTAACATACATGGAAGTGACCCTTAAGAAAACCACCATACTGGCACATGCACATGTGACATCCCCCCCGCCCCACAAATATACGTTGACTCCTATACTTTCTTCCAAGACTACATCTCAATATTTCTTCAATCACTTCCTCCCAATGTCTGTGGTTTGTTCAATTTATATTTCTACTTGGCATTTGGTGCAAACCCCCAAAGATAAGATGCATCTGTCCCTCGAGTCACAAATCTTGGCATTTCTACCTTAACGTCATCATGAGAAGTGATTGGTTGGAAATTACCTTGCTTATTAGCAGGATTTCCTCTGAAGAAAGCATTTTATTTTCAAACTTTGGGATGCGACCTGGGACGTACCAACATGGCAGTGACATATCAAAGCACAAGGAGGATGCATAAACACCCCAGTCTGTGTGAGGGAAGAGAAAGCTAATTGGGAGTCAGCTTCCCTGTGATTATCAGCTTGTTTATGGGAAGGAGGGCTCTTCAGAATGGCACTGTAAATTCATTCCCGATTACAGCATGAAAACCAGAGCTCGTTTCCACTAGCTTCCCTAAAGCCACCCACCCACCCTGCCCAGCCCATTTTGCTTAGTTCTAAAGGGTGGTGCACAGTTTTCAGAGAATGACAGTTTTCATGCTTTGATTTTCTTCAGTTGAGAGGGAGAGGGGAGAGAGGGAGGGAGAGAAAATTAATCAGTTGCACAAGCCAGTTGTCAGATTTCACTTCCCTCATGGCAAAAAGCGCACATATTCATTGTCTGCTATAAGAATAAATTTTAGTAATTTTCCCCATGTCAATATGAATATTAGACTGACCCAATTAATATGAAATGCTTCTAGGCTGCTGGAACAGACAGTGCTACAGAAAGAGCCATTTGCACAACCTGTTCACGATTATGGGCCATAAGGACACAAAGATGGCACGCACATTTGTGGACCATCTGAATTCTCCTACGGCGAGGGGAGGGGAGGGGGGGAGCGGCGGGCGCTGGCCCGACTGCTGTGGGTCATGTTGTTCCTCCGGAGCACTGGGCATGGAACACACGAGCTGATCGTTTGCTTTAATCACCTTCGTGGTCTCTGTCGAGAGCCCCGCGAACAGAGAGAGATGAACTGCCTCTATCTACCATGCCACTCGAGCCTTCCCGTAACCGTCTGAGAGCCGATTCCAACAAGAATTTAGTCTGAGCAGAAAGGGATACATTTAAAAACTATGTGCATTAACTATACTTTTCCCCATAGAATCCTCCCTTGGCATGAATAATTTACCCACTCTTATGCTAATGGGATCATGAAAGTATCCCTCTGTCTTCAGTGCAGCTATTCTCAGCTTTCAGTAATTACCCCACCCAGTGAAAATAACATGGCTTCTGCAGGAACGGCCGGCCGGTACCTGACAAGTCCAAAGCCCAGGGCTGACGGGGGAACAGCCCAGAACTGGACGGAGACACCCGGGTCGCCAAAGGAGGCGCGGGGACAGAAGTAACACTGGTCCTGGGTGGGCAGGCAGTGGCTCAGCGGCAGGACAAGGGGGGGAGGGGGGAGGGGGGGGACCCTCCCTTGTCAGGCTTGCCTTTCCCTGACTTACAGCCAAGGTTTTAGGTAAGGAAAAATAGCTTCTTTTTTCTCTCACGAAGTGAAGAAAACCTTCATCGACTGGAATACGTTGGAAGGAGAAAGGCTGTTATCTTTAAAGCACATCTGCCTTAGTTCCGTCATCAAGATTCGAACACAAAACAACAAAAACGTAGGTAGTGAAAAACCCTCTGCAGGTTGCCTATTGGGGGGGGGCGGGGGGGGGATTAAAAGAAAGAAAAGGAGAAGCGAGCAAGAAACAGAACTCACGTCTGACCTCTGTCCACAAAACTCTGCGCTAGGTAGTTCACTGTGTAAAAATTATCAGGCTAAAACATCTGGGAAAGAGAGCTATGAAACAGCAGGGAACGTGGCTGGTTTATTGTTTATCTTTTGTTTATGAGGCAGTATTCAAGTTTAATTACTACTCTAAATTAAACTCTAACTGGCATCAGGAGACATCCCTTTACATACTAAGTTAAAAAAAATCTAGAAATTCCAACTCCAGGTTTTTCAAGTAAGTTGATACATATAGGAAGAAATTACTCAAAATTAACAGCAATTAAAGAAAGCTTTTAAGCATTTATGGGCACGATTACATGCTCCCAGATCATTTATTTATTAGAAGAGTTTAATTTTACTTCTAATGGTTGCTGCTCTAAAAAGCCCTAAGAAAACCAACAGAAATCGTTTGAATGTTCACTGATCGCGCTAATGAATGGCATCTTTTCCATGTTATGGGGGGCTGGGGAGGGGATAGGTGACAAAGAAAACAATGGAACATAAATGTTCCATATACACAGCTTCTCCTGTGGTATTGTTTAAGTATCAATTATATTCCCAGAGAAAACGTTTGATACAATTAGAAGACAGGAAGGAAAGGAAACGTCATTGCGTTTACCCTAACAGTAAGTGACCAGTTTGGGATGAACTTAGCTCTAGGAAAAATAAAAGTTAAAAGCAACTAGCAAAAGATTACGCCAGATGGCATCTGTCATATTGTATTTAGGGTTATTTTAAAGAGGCCGCCGCCACGATGAAAACATTCCATTGACAGAGTTTTCCTAGACTGAACAAGAAACCCCAGTAGAACATCTTCAGGATCCATAGAATGCAGGGCTTAAGTTTTTGTTTGCCTCTACTTTAAACCTATACATGGGAATTATTTACGGAGGGGGGTGGGGATACTTTTTAACTATAGCACACATTATAGGCCATAAGCCCAAATAATATCATACTATTTTGGACACTCATTTTGCCCATCCACACGTAAGTCCATATAAGAGGGGTGTTTGTAGACTTCAACACCCTTATTACTGAAGAGCTGTGTAATAAATAAGTAAATACCTAGCGATCGAATTCTAGCCTCAGTGCCTGGCCGTGGGAGGAGAATATCAGTGAAAGGGCTTGGTAGGTGACAGAGTTGAGGGCCCTGTGTCCTGAAAGATCAGACGCAGGAAGGCTAGAAAGCGAGTGAATTTAGGTTAAACTGGGTCTGGCAACAGTATGGTTAACGTGCGTGTGGGGTGCAGTGTGAGCTCAGCAGTTACTGGGCCAACTGTCTCGGTATTTCTGGGAATCCTGCCTATTCACAGCGCTGGGATTGTTCAATTGCTGCAAAATGTACAAAATGAATTTTACAAAAATGAATTGTAAGGAAGGCCCCATTACAACGATTTTACAGCAAAGATGTCAACATCAATTTTTCTTTCATGCATAGCTAATGATTAAAACGGCATATTCCATTTGCCTAAGACAATTTATTTCATATTGGCAAATCAAAATATTGAAACACAAAGTTATCTTTACCTACCCTTTTTATTCATCGCTGCTGAACCCATACCATTGTTCAAACCAGGGGAAAATAAAACAAACTTGGCACAAAATACTTAAAACAAAGGCTCATCAATATTCTCCAATTTGTCAACATCTCAATTACAGCACTGGAAAAAATGTAAATTTCATGTGCTCTAAACACTGAGGGGTCTATTCTCCTGCCAATTCACATGCGTAACTCCCATCAGCGTTAATGGGAGCTACACAAACCCATCAATAATAATAATACTCTGCACATCTATTGTGCCTTTCATCGAGGGCTCTCAAAGTGCTCTATGAACGAGGGGGCTGCTTCCTCATCTTTACTCTGGAAAAACACACAGTGAAGTACAAAGCAGCCTTTGACTCAGCAGGTACAGAATTAGGGACCCCAAGCCTGCCTTATTATCAAGCCCCATTGTACTGATGGGAAACCAGATACAAAGAGAGCCAGTTACTCCACCACCCACCCACCCCCGAGTCCCAAGTCTGCACCCTAATTCTAGCGTTGAAAAAGCAGATGTCCTTCCTCATTTGAAGATGACTAGCCAGGCACACGCCCTCCTTCGGCTGACCCTAGTAGCTGAAATCACGGGGACTGAAAAGTCTGGTTCATATCGATATAGCTGACGGCTAAGGGTGTGCTCTTTGAAAGGTGCAGTGGAGTCAGGTTTTACAGTTTTACCAAGTTTATTTCTGATCTTATTTTTAAATGTCAATTGTCACCCCCCCCCCCCAATTCCTTTCAGTTTGCTGCACAAACATGAGGAAACGATGACCTTTCACCTGTGTAACTGTAGCTCATTCACTATCAGGCCATAAAATGAGGCATTTTTTGGTTCCAAAGTAAAGATTTGTATATAACCATTATAGCAGGATGTTCACAGGAAGTATAAAGCAACATAAATGCATGTATTGTTTTATAGCATATGGCTATTAAAGTTTAATTTAAAATGTGTATGAAAACATTGTATTTAGTACAATTCCTCTCTATTTTTTCTGTTTATCATAATTTGTTTTGAAACTGAATCGTTTTACAGTTTTCCATATGCCTGTTGTGCTAATAAATTCTGAGTAAGCAAGAAAACTCTTTTCTAAACTCCAAACTTGGTTTTCAATGATACATTATAATGTATTTGATACGAAGCACCTGAGTTTTCCCCTCTTAGGTTTTCCATGACACTCAACTCTAAGATTTAACCTAGGATAAGCACATGCGCTTTCAGTCAATATCTCTGTTGACTTTGCCCTGGAGCAGATAATTAATCTTGCCCACAGAAAGCTGCTCTGGACAATTCGGTGGGGCCAAATACCAAAATAACTGGGAGAAATGTTGAAAAGACGAATGTAGGCATGAGTGTGACAAAATACACTCATGTCTGGACTCTAAGATTTACAGAGTCCTTGATTGAAAACAAAAACAAAGCAAAACAAAGCCAAAATGCCCACACACATGTTTTTGGAGCCACTCATGTAGGGAGTAAGCCAGGTAAAGAAACTCTCCATGTCAAATCATTGTCCATTTTATAGGAATCATTCCTGCTTTTGAAAAATTGTACTTCCCCTCAAACTGTAATACAGTGAGAGGTCTAACTCCCTAGTACTCGTCCAGATAAGCTACCATGTTGGTTCTGTAATCCCGTGGAGATATGATTAAAGGAACAGAATCCTGCAGGGATCAAGTCCTTCAACATCGGATAAGTGGGTGCAGCTACCCACAATAGAGAGGTTTGTACATATTCTTTTAACCCAGAATGTCCATCCATCTCAGAACCCTTTCACCTTCGGGACCAAGACCAAAAATTTAGAAAAATAAAAACTCTTAACAAAATGATAAAACTTCATGCTTTGCCTGTTGCCGCCACTTACTCTCTGTCCCCAACCACAAGGTCTTCCCTTTGCCTCCTCCCCTTCCCCCTGGCCTTTTCCTGCTATCTCCCAGGCCATAACTCAACTAACCCAACAGAACCAGTCAGTTTTAAATTTCAGTTGGGACCTCGGTGACCTGTTAATGAATCTACAGAGAGGAGAAAAACTCACAGTGTTGAGTTATGCCTGGTGTTGCTAGCTGACTTGGAATCAGAAATGCTTGAAGCGTTAACGTAATTGCAAGAATGTGAAAAATGAAGCTCTGGGCTCCTGAGCAAAGTGAAAGGTCAAAGCGAGCCTCGCTTACAACAAGTCTCTGGAAGAGAGCCTCATTAGACCACTAAGTCTGCTTCTCCTGTTCCCCTCTGTTGTAAAATGTTTAGGGTATTTTGGTTTTTAGTAATAGGTGCGTTTCACCTTTTTCTTAAATCGTTATTTGCAGTGGGGAGGAGAGAGTGGACTCCTAGGAAGTCTTCCAGATTTAGCCAGCTCCCCATCACCAGGACTTGTAACTGAGTCATGGGGTTGCCGATCCAGTTATGTGCACGTTATCTTCCACGTGTCCAATAGCTTTGTTTTCTCATGTGCAATCTAACCAGACTAATGGAAACAGACAGACAGCCTAAATGGATCCAATTCACCACTTCCTCCCTAATTTGCCCTCTGACAGCACCCATCTCTGTGATCTTTGCAAACTGCTAAAACCCAGATTCTGATTCTGTACCCGTTTAAAGTCAGTGACATCTGAGAAAGGACATGTTCTAGACTCTAGAAGAACCCTAGAAATTCAACACCCCCCCCCCCAAAAAAAAACTTGGGGAAGTGAAGGCCCACCCTGCATCCACCTCCCTGTTTCGGAGAGCAGATATGGCTACAGCTCAGGCTGTTAAACTGTCCCGGGCATGGAAGCCTGTCTAATGTTTAAATATTGTGGCCATAAACACAGTCATAATAGAGATGGAATAGACCTAGGAGATCAGACACCATCTAATGTAAAATATTAAAAAGTAAAATCTATACACTTTCCTGGCCTGCATTCAATAATGTATCTCCCTTTAAATGATCATTTTAGCCATAGAGGAGTCCTCCCTACCAATAGATAATTGCACTCTTTGCAGTAGGTGAGTTGTAAACGGTCACATGTATTCTAAATTGCACTAGGCTTTCTTGCCATCTGCAGATGTTGTCCCCCTTGCCCTCTGATTATTCTAATTTTTAGGATTTGTGACAAAAGTCACCATGTCAGCTGAATAGAAATGGGAATAAATAACATTCTAAGAATTTCAAAGACCATTTTCCCAAGATAAGATTCCACATAAAAGTTGTACACTTGTCCTGGAGCTAATAAGAAGAGCTTTGTGTGTCTCGTGTGTTTTCTAGGCACAGTGGCTTGGTTACAGAGAATTCTGACAGCTGATGTTACAGGCAAACTATCCAGTACTCAGTAAAATTCACATGACTGCATCCTAGCAGCAAAGCAGGTCTCCGGTTTTATTTACTTACATACACAGAGGCAAAGTGTAGATAACCAAATTTGTAAAAGAATTGGCAGAACGAATCAATTATTATTGCAATGTCTACTTAAAGATTAGACAGCTCACGTGGATTTGATTTTTTTTTAAATAATGTGGATTGATAAGAGGAAATTGTGTCTCTCTAAAGAAGAGCTGATGATGCCTCTTAACCTGCGATTCTTCTCTTCACACTAAAGAAGATGTACTGATGACAAAATAGTTATTTTAGTCATGCGGACTTAACACAAGGAAAATGCTGGACCTTTTACCTTGTTCGCTGCTGTTGTCTCCACTCTGAGAAGCGTGGCCCCCACTGGAGGGCCCTGGGGTGCCAGCTGAGTGGGTGGAAGTTGCGTCATCATGGTCTCGCCAAGAGGAAGGGTTCTGATGTCAGCACACCGAAGAATTTTTCCAGAGCGACCAGTTCAGCCACAAGTGAGGAGCCAAGAGGGCAGGGTCAGAAAGAAGGGGTAGGGGGAAGTGCACGTGTTAGTATCGGTGGAACAAGGCAGAACCAGATGCCATTCTAGACTGCAGCATCTTTTCAGCAAGAGATACATTATTACATTTTGTATACATTATAACATTTCGTATAAGGAAATATAACAAAGTTTTCTAGAAATCCAACATACACTTTTTACTCTTACTATCCTAAATAGGGCAGTTTTCAAAACGAAAAAAAATATAGTCCCCATCACTTCGATACTAACATGTCAGAACATTAACTAGCTACAACATCCAAGGGCACTCTTCAAAAAAAAAAAATAAAGTAAACACAGACTTGAGAACGTGCTGGACAGTCCTTGAAGATTTCAGACGCATTGCCCTAACACACTCTCCAAATTATCACCACGCTGATTAAATAACCAACAGACACAACACTATTAATCACTGCCTCGATACCTAAAAAGATGCTCATTTATCTTTTAATTTTTACAAACAGCAACCCAATAAATAAAGCAGACGCAAACCGCTAGCCTGCTAGGAAACCGATAGACCTTTCACTTGCGCCACATGGAAGCTTTACATTCACCGAGCAATTCTTGTTCCTGGAAGGACTACTTGTTTCAGAGGGCATGCAAGGCAAACAGAGCTGTAGCTCTCACTGCTTTGCTGAGCGTATTCTTCTCCTGTCCCTCCTCCCCTTTCCTGATCATTCCCAATACCCTGCTGTTGCTTAAAGGAAAACAGGAATTCTAATGCACAGGAAGGACTTTATCAGCACCGCACGAAGGCAGGCGAGAGCTGGAATTTCCTCTGGCAGAAATGGAGCAGGAACACGTGAGACAGGCCAGCCTTTAAGGGAGAGCGACACGCTTGTCACCTGTATGTGACAACTCCAAGGAGGCCCACAGACCCACTGGCAAGCACCTCGGGGTGGGGGGTGGGGTGGGGGCAGAAGGGGGAAGGAAGAGAAAAATTGCAGAGCATCATCGATTTCTCAAAGTATGCCACTAATGCTTACAAGAATTGGTAAGTCAGGATACAGACAGACAGACACACGGACAACACACATACAAACGTCACGATCATCTGAAAGTCATCTTGCTGTGTGTCCTGGGCACATATGTCCAGGGGTGGGCAGTAGTCTGGGAGTCAGGTTACATTTTCCCCACCATCAACTGGAGAAGCGCACAAACAGAACACAAACTTTCACCAACAAAAAATCAAGAAACAAAGGTAAAGACCAAACGAGAAACTATTCTTATTTGGGACAGCAACATCAATAACAAAAACTTGTTTTTTCCCATTCTGTGAGCCCACTGCAAACTGATTGTAAATGATTACCTGGCGTGTTTGAGAGGTGAAATAAGCCCAAATTCTACAGATGCATAACATCCTTTTCAAATAATGCTACCGGCACTGCCACCAGGCAAGCAGTTGATTCCCAGTGAAAACAAGGCGCAGAATTCCATAGCTATACACACGGCACAGGTATGGATTCCTGAAATGCTTTCGAAGGGATATGAGGAAATGACGTTGTACAGAATAAAATGCAAACCGAGGCTCTCTGCTGCCTGTATTAAGACACAGCCATGTGTGTGAGCTCTCTTTTTATCAAAGTGAGAAACCTTTCTAATAGTTTCAAGTTGAAGGCAAACAGAGTACAGGGAAGGGGCTCTTCCAGCTCTGCCAGCCTCTTCCGCCAACTGTTGGCCGGACGGCAGCAGATAAAGAGCTAGAAGGGTTACACACAAAACGAAAGACACAACAGCATGCCGCGAGTTTTGTCCTGCACCAACACTGGCTAGCACTTTCTTCTAGAAAACGCAGTAACTGCAACACGTTCACTGTCCTGCACCAACACTGGCTAGCACTTTCTTCTAGAAAACGCAGTAACTGCAACACGTTCACCTAGGCTAAACTTTTCAGGGTACACAGCAAGTGACGTTAATTTTATGCACTGCAGGCTCTTTTATTAAGCCAGCTGCTATAAAAGCTCCTTACCCCTCATGAAAATTACAATCATTAACCACTAACACCTCAACTATGTTTTAAAGCAAATGTCATCCAATAGCTATCATATAATCGTTCAAATGAGGCTGGCGTAAGCCTTTCTGTTTGGGCACTGTAGTGATTGGAAGGGATCACGGAGGACTTCCTGCCACTGGAAACACTGGTTTGCCTCTGTCACTCAGCCCTGTGCTGAGTTTGAAAGTCAGGCCTCTCTTCTGACAGTTTTCCAGAGGAGGGCTTTTCTGAAAAGGGGAGCTGGGGGTGGGGTGGGGGTGTAGGGTTGGGAAGGTCCGACAAATAAGCCATCTGAGCAAAGCATTACCTTCAAAGCAGCTGCTTCCTTCGAATGTGTTGGGCCTTGGCTTTTCAGCCCAGTCCCTGTAGTAGTACAAGTTTATTTGCTAATCTACATGTCCCCAACTGCCTTCCTCTTTCGTTGCTGTTGTGAGTTGTCCGTGTGGCGTTGAACTGCTCCATAAGGCAGAGCTGCTGCTGTGCATGTGGCCTTTTGGAAGGAGACTGCCAGGCCTATCTTCAAGGTTCCTCTGGGGGGTTAGAAATGCGGCTGTTTGACTGGTAGTGGAGCACGCAGTCAGCAGGGGAGCGCAGAACGGTTTGTGTCTCTCAGGCGCCCCTCCCTTGTCCTCAAAAATGCTGTCCTACAAACGTGTCGTAGAACATTTATTTCCACGGAGGGCCCCACGTTTCACGGTCCAGTTCAAGAGACTGATTCACACTAAGGCCTATCACATGTTGTTTATGGAATCTGAAGGGAGGACATACTCCTTCCCTCCGGGGTTTCAAGGCCCAGGAGTTATCACTAAAGTTGTCCAGATTCAGCTGCTGTACAGGTGACACGAGCATATGCAAGGCAACTATGGATAGTCTAGTCAGTAAAACACCCCCCTGGCCGTTAACAAAAATCATAACTCACAAGGACACACAAAACATAACCCACTACCCAGAACATTGGCTTTTCCCTTAGATTAAAATATTTGTAGCATACGGCTTTTCTTCTCCTTTTATTTATTTATTTATTTTTTCTTTCCCTAGATAGTTTCCAAGTTTACATCCTTCAAGAATAACTGCCTGGCTTTCTGCCAAATGAGATGCAGAAGTTTCATGAATCCGGAAGCCAGCGTGGCAGAGGAAAGCATGTAAAAATACATGACGTACGTAGAAAAATAAAGAGACACACTCTCTGTGTGCAGGTGTGTGGGAGAGTACTCAGATACATGCATTCCATGAGATCTGTTCCGTTCTCCAGCCCACAGCATCACGGAGACACCAGAGGGCAGGGAGTGAACCTGCTTCGATTCCCAGTGGCCTTAATAATTGGGAGTCAAATTTGGTACTTTTGCTCTTCCGTAATTGCATTAAAAGAGCAGTGTTACCGGCAGAAAGGCAGGGAAGACCGAGTGGAGCACAACAGAGGGAGATGGAAAATAGCTACAAGAAGCTAGGTCTCCAGGGGCAGTATTTTCTATTTGCTGGGCTACAGACTCACAGCTGATAATGCAAGTTGTAATTAATATAAAAGCAGGAGACAATATGGGAAGAGCTTGTAGTAGTGGGGCCACAGGAGATCACTCGGCTGCTCTCCTCTGTTTCTCATTTACACACAGCTTCCCCTAGAAAACACAATTCTGCCAGTGTTTTCTCCCTTGAAAGTTAAAAAAAAATTGATTTAGCACCATCATTGAATTTTGCTAAATCTAGAAAAGAGCACAGAGGACGGGAGTCTCTAGGCATGAAAAGCAAATCCTATGCTCACCTCTTTTGTGGAAGTGGCAGATGGGGTGGCAACGGCAACCTTTTAAACAAGGGATGCCATTTCCGAGAGGGCACCTGGCTGTAGGGTAGCACTTAATAAATCCTGAAGAAATCAGTAGGGTTATTTTCCCTGTTTAAATGGTTCCACGCTGCTGACGGTTCTTGCACTGACAAAACGCAGTGCGGTCAGATGTATGACTGTAGGACTTCTAAATAAATACAAATCTGAGTCAGGACGTAAAATGGATAAGACTTCAAGGAGGCAAAAAAAGAAGGAAAAAAAAAGGAGAAGGGTGGGTGTGGGTGGGTGGGGTGGGTGAGAGAAAGACCATACCACCCTCAAAAGTTCAATCTAAACTCACCTGAAATTCATTTTTAAATCCAAAAGGAAAAAGGGGATTCAAAGGGTATGTGGACTAGAAGAGAGAAAGTGGAGGGGAATTAAGGCTCCCAGAGACCGCCTCTAACAAACGCAGCACGTGACCTTAGGCAAGGGATGCCCTTCCTTTCGCTGGTACTGAGCACCTGCATCTCTGTAACATCAGATTGAGTCCAGATGATTCCTAAGATCATTTCCAGTTCTTCTTAATATTTCTGTTTGTTTGTTTGTTTAAACGCTTACAAATAAGCATTCGCTTCTCTAGCGCCTACAAAATGAAAACATAATGTGCACGCTCAAGATAAAAATTATATGTGAGCTTGCAAACCACAGTAAAGTAACTCGGAATCGGTGCTTTTAGGTAGAGAAACAATAAGCACAAATAAAGATATTTTAATCAGCAAAGGAAGCATGCCAAACTAATCTGACTTGTTATATGTCAGCAATAAAAGCAAGATCTACTTATAACTTTACACGCAATTAATAAGAAGCCACCTTTTCCCTTTGGCTTCCTGGCACTTTAGCTCCTAATTGACATGACGCTAAAGTTACAAAATAGAGAGTGAGGGCCCCTCTCCTGAAGCACTCAAGTCTATGAGCAGTAGAAAAATGTTCACTGTGGGGTTTAAAAAATAAAAAAGTTGGAATTCCTCCTTCATTATTCTAAAGTTGGCATAAGAACTCAGGAGAACTCTGTGTGCTTTCAGAACAAGGACTCACTCCTTAAAAATGTAAATACAGCCCCGGTCCTTCCCTCATCTCCTCCCCATGTCCATCTCTCTATTGAGCTCCAAGAAATAACATGTGAGCTACTCCCAAGGACGTGGCAAGCACCTTTTTGCAAACGATTTCTCCATTTAACGGAAAAACTTTGAGAAAAGACAAAATTCTTCTTGTAGCTTTGGTAGAATGCTATCTTATAAAAAGGGTCCTGTCATTTTGAAATGTATGGTGACACCCATAGAACATCTAGGCTAAAAAAAAAACAAACTCCAAAAATAAGCAAATTTTCATCTGGTGGTGAAAGCCTACGTGGTTGACAAGTGTACCTTTAACTTCATTCATCTCCATCACACTTACCCTGAAAATAGACTCCAAGGACATTGCCTGGATGATTTAAATAGTATAATTAGCCTTGATGGGGCATTGACAAGAAAACTATCAACCACTAGAAACTAGGAAGTAGTACAATGAAAGAAAACCCATGCCCCAGCTCTGTCTCCAGGGCACACAGAGCTCAGAGGGAGGAGCACTTTACTGAGGGGAACCCTCACAGATCTTGAATAACACTAGATAACTTGGGTAAGACTAGAACCTAAGAAGCGATCTCATAAAAGAAGTCAACCTTCTTACTAATAACCTTACCAAATCTCATTATTTCCCCTTTGACAGTATGCCACCTAAACGTATTCCGCTCTCCGCTGCCCACCCCTCCTTAAAATTTTTCTGAGAGAAATGGAATTCATCTGTAAGTCCTTGGGTGCCTTCCATTGGGAACAAGGTTCTGGGGAGTCTCTCCTCTAACCTAGCCCATTAAAAAAAAAAACACCTATAGGTATAAATAAACTTGTGCATATTCAGATATGCAGAAGAAAATACCAGCATATCTTCATCTAACTTACAACTGTCAACATAGAAATTAAAATAAATTTTTTTCTTAGTGGTGCTATCAGAGCGAATCAAGTTTAAGACACTTGTCATTAAGGTAATAGTCTCGATTATATTGCTTCTCTGTCTTAATTCTTTGAAGGAAAATAAAATGTAGGATCCTTATGAGCATGAACCAGGAATAACACTCTAACTACATATGCAATGAAAGCAAATACAACTTAGCTTGGAAAACACATTTCAAACAAGTGTATCCTACATCTCTTTTTTCTGAAGAGCATATTACAGTTACGCAGATAAACAGAATGGATATGATCTAGCACTCATGAATACTACAGACTAGGGTGGTCATCCCACACAGTTTTCGAGTCGAAACTCTAAAACAAAATCCATTTCTTGGCATATTTAATTTTAACGTGATAAATTTGAATGTCTGAGAAACAACATGAACTGCTATTTCCTTTCACCATCATGTATTTTTCTCCCTAATATTTCAAGGACACTATAGTAGCATCCCTTACCTATAACTATGACGTGTACAATGAGGGTATACGATAAAATATATTGTAATACTAAAGTATATGCATTCATTTTGAAGTTGAAGTTACAAAACACAAAAGAATTATAATAGCTAGTGTTTCATTAAAAAAATTTTTTGTTATCTCATTTCCAAACATCTTTTCCTCATAATGCCCACCATGTAAGTATTAATAACAGATGAATAGATTCAGTATCGTCATTGAATATAAAGCATGGAAAGTAAGACTTATGGTTGTCTTTTACAAGCAATACAGCTATGCTTTATATCAGGTTATTTATATAAAATTATGGAATGTGTAATTAGCACAAGTAATATTGAGTATATAAAATTTATTCTTAAAAGTCTGCCAATAATACTTGCTTTCAAGATGTTTATATCAATTGCTGTGATTCATTTCTATTTTCAAATTCTTTAATAAGAAAATCAAAAGCTATTTTAGTCCCTAATATGTTGCTTCTGACGCATATCTCTCTGCTTTCTACTACACAGAATTACACACTTATTTACTCCTTTCTCTCTTTCATTCTCTCCCTCCTTCCCCTGCACCCTCCTTACACACACACACACACACACACACACACACACACACAATGTAGCTTGATACCACTTAATAAGGATAGAGGTGTATATGTTTTGGGGGTGTCAAACAGCTGTCACAAACTGTCACCTCCACAAGAGAAACCTTGGCACGCAACAAATTAAACTCCCCTTCTTTTTTAGCTGTCATCATTCATAGCCAGTAAGTTGAAATGCTCTCAGCATTTCACGTGCAAATAAAACCACGAGGAAGCTCAGTAGATCAGAATGGTGGGCCAACAGAGAAAACAACAGGCTGTCGGGGTCCTTCTGAAGTGGCCCAGCATCACCCATACACCAGCGTTCACCAAATGAGATCCAGCCTGGGGCAATGTATTAAATATGCATATCAAAGCAAATGAAAAAATAAACCTGGAGATTCAAATTGGACACATTTACATGCTGAAAATGTTCCACTCAAGCCACTTTCCAGGTAGTGATGCAGTAGTATTTTCACTTTTGTGTGTGTGGCTGAGGGTAGGTGCTTGGGGTGGGGGTGGGGGTGGGGAGGGGTGTCTGGGCATGAGTCTTTTAAGGACCGGTTGAAGCACAGGAGGCGGCCTACCACAAAAACCATCAATATGAACGTGGCCCAATCTCTCCAAGGTTTTCTCTCACCTCCTGCATAAAATACAAGTCTGTGGCAAGCCTCTCCAGTTCCCACTCGGTGAGCTGGAGGAACAAATTATTGCTTCCTTTCAAAACAAATAGCAGGGGGCTGAAGTAAAAATGTTATAGTTCAGATCTCTAGGAAATAAAAAGCTTTAAATTATGACGCCCAATGAGGTGGCAAGCCCTCATGGGTTCAAAATAAATCAGTTGTCATATTCACTTGATCGGGGCCTGAACGGGGAGCAACAAATGTTACAGCGGACTCTTTCATGCAAGGCTGATGCCTATTAAATGATGAAACCACTAACCTCTTAGATACAAATTCCTCCTTGAGTATATATTTAAATATTACAATAGTCCTCCCATGGGCATTTGTCTGCCAGCCAGTACTCTAAACAGCCTACTTTCTCTATCTTTTCTGTATAAACATCAGCATGCTCTAGATCCATACATCCGCTCAAGAAACAGTTGCCAAGAAATCTCTTCTAGAAAACCTGGAGTTGAGATCCCTGGAAAAGGCAAGCTTCTCTGGCTATAGACCTCTCTCTCATCCTACAAACCATGGAAGTAGAAGTCTTTCCCTTCCTCCCATAATGCTGATGCATCTGACTTTAGAAACAAGAAATGAGGAAAACAAGCAAACAGCCCCAGAAGCAAACGCTTCAGAGAGAGCGTGTCAGGTCTTCTGGATTGCAGTCGCACCTCTTGATAGCCACGGTTCAACCCATTAACTTTTCATAGCTGCTACTGCAGCCAGGAATCCTGGTGGCACCGTGGTTAAGCACTGCTTGACTGTTAACGGAAAGGTCAGTGGTTAGAACCCACCAACAGCTACGCAGGAGAAAGACCTGACTGTCTGCTTCCATAAAGATTACAGCCTTGGAAACCCCGTGGGGGCCTCTATGAGTTGGTCCTGACTCCATTGCAAGGACTTGCAATTCATTTGGTTTGGTTAGCTGCAGCTGCATGCACCTCTGGGGTTTTGCTTAATGCATTCAACATAAAAAGGGTGTCCCAAAAGTCTTCCTTCCACCACAGAAGAAGATACAAGCGAGGATTTTTAACACCAAAGTATTTATTGTGTGTCAGAGCTGGACATCGCAGAGTTTGGGTTTTTTCCTATCTTGTTTAAACACCTGTGTTCTTAGATTGGCTTCCCATACAGCATAAAGGTTAATGATTACACCGTCTGACTGCATCCTATCAAAAACTTTTGGTGAGATGAGAGAAGAAGCTCAGAGAAGGTCCCTTCACTCTGCATCTCGACTCAGGTTGGCAATCTTGACATTTCCATTGACACCTCAACTCTTGAACACTCAGGAATTGGGGGTGACAAGGACACAAACTTCCTCCCGTCTCAATGCCTGTGTACCTCCACACCCGGTGTTAAATTAATATTTCAGTCCCAAAGTTTTTAGACGGTAGCCTATGTCATTTAGGTTTGAGTTCAACTGACTGCAGTATCTATAGACAATCTGTCCCCCACCCCCAGGCTTGAGCTCCTATAAATAAACTGTTCACACCCACTCTTTTTAACCTCACCACTCTTGCCTCTCCTACCAGCTGCAATCTTTCTCCTCTTTGCTTCTTTTTCAAATGTTCAGTCTCACTACATATGTTTTTTTTTTTTCTGATGAGCATCAGACTCACTAGATCAGTTCCAAAATAGGATTGAAAACAGAGAGAATAGAGAAAAATCTCCTTTCCTGGCCTGGCACACAGTCATTCCTTAACTATACCCTTCATCCTCATTCACCAACTGTTAAAGTGTTAAAATTCAGCCACTAACCTATGGTTACTCAATCATAACTCCCTCAGCTTTCTGTAATACATTGTTAATAATTGGTTCATCAAGGTTACTGTCCTTTATTATGAAGATGCTCCAGGCACTTGGCAATAAGTCCATATTCTGGCAATAAGTTTCCATACAGCAAAAGCCCTGAGAATTGTAATGTTTTCACTCCTTCCTTTATTTCTAATGCAAGGCAAGATTGCCAATAATTCTCAGGGTTGTCACCTCTGTGAGAGACTGGGAAATCAACCATCAGACCCCAGTTCTCATTCCTTCAAGCCTTCTTCTCTCTCTACCATCCTGTCCCCTAGCTGAATTCTTTCCCCTTTCTACTCCCAGGGCTGCACTGATGACAGAATTGGAGGGGGAGGGGGGATAAAAGGGTAGCAGTCATCACATCAAAGAGACAATTTACTAACAGGCAACATCACCCAAACCCAAACCAGGTAACTTTTCACAATAAGAGCACAACCCACTGGGCCACCTCCCTGGTTTGTTATGCTTCCCAAGATAGAAGTTACAAGTTTAAAAATAATAACAACAATGGTTTTTGCCCAGTGGCCTTTAAAGAAGGCCAAGGCTCTCAGACTTACATGGTCAGCGAGATTTGTGGAGGAGCCTGAAAGTTCCTCGTGGTCTGATTTGGAGCTGCCATCTCTTTCGTCAATGACGAGGTCGATGGGCATTTTCCCCTTCAAGCAGCTAATGTACCGGTGGCAGAAGTTATCACACAGTTCGTGGACCTAGGAGGAGGGTCACGACGGAGGAGTCAGCTCCCATTGTGGTGGTGGTCGTGGTGGACGTATGGTTTCATTTTCAAAGGGGAAGAATGTCAGGTTGTAAGGTTAGGTTAGGGAAGAGCTCGAGTGTGATGTGTTCCAAACTAACTCTAATTAAGGGGCGTAATAGTTGAAGGCAAGGAAACAATAGAGCAATTGTTGCCGGAGATATTATTCTCCAGAGACTTCCCTGAGCAACAAGTCACCACGGAGGGAGTGAAAGGAACAGGGACTAGAAATAACTGGGTTCAGACTGGGGAGTCCAGGGAGGAAAATCCGATTTGATGCTAACATCCAAACACTACACACCGGAATGGGGACCAGCATGAGCAGCTGCGATTCAATAAGCCACAAGTTTTGTATGTTTCCAGGGGAAAGTGACTGAGCTGCCGAGCTATGGAAAGACACCCAGCCAGGACGATTTTTCCCTCAGTCTGCACCTAATGCAGGCTGGGGCCGAAGCTGAGCTAATAGAGTCAGCAGGCTGAGTGTCCTGTAACAGAAATGGTTTGCTGCATTTCAAAAACAATCCTGAACACCTGGGGGGAAAAAAAGACGGGTGGGGTGGGGGCTCCTTAAAAAAAATGTCTAGGGCTGTCCTAATTCGCCCTTCCTCTGAGGCCCTGAGTGGAGGAGCAATTTGAAGGAAAGAAGTGTGGCTCATAATCAATCCCCCAGGTGCCCAAGACCTCTATCTCTTTAAAAACATCCCAGGTCCCCTAGGAGAGGGACACGCTAAATCCAAACGGGAGGTGTCCTTTCCTGCTTACCTTTTCTAACTCCAAAAGATGAAACCTTAGCACTTGGATTGCTTGGATCATCTGAAAGAAAAGTTTACAGGGTGGAGTTAGGGCACTGAGACGGAAGTGGGCTCTAGAAAAGCAGGCAGGTGGCCGGGCCAAACCCACACATCAAGAAAATACTCAGCAAAACCAAGTGATTACAGATCATCTCTGCCTCATTGGCCACGGGGTTAGGAATCTGTCTCAGCCCAAGCCTAAGCATTTAATTCCGCCCCCCGCCCCACCTCCGCCTCCCACGTTCACGGGACTTTTGTCAGGACTGTTTCTAGGACCAGACCCTCTTTCTTGGCCTCGGTCCTCTTTAAACGGTCTCCTCCCGCGACCTCAGGCCAAAAAAAAAAAGAAAAGAAAAGTGGCTTCATTGGCGAGAGGAGGCTTTTAGAGCAGCACACCCTGCAAAATCCGTCCTTCCTAAAGAAGGAAATACTCCAGCTGAATGGCGAGGCAGGCCTTTGAAAGCGGATTTAAGTACTTTTAATATTGAAATCGTGCAAATTAGCACCTAAAAGTGGCCTGCGCGGGGTCTGCCCCTCACCCCCCCCCCCCACGGGACCCGCCCCTCCGCCCGGCCGGCGGTGACTTCCTCCGGCTTGGCGGCCCGGGGCTCGCCCGCCAGCCCCGCAAAGCCGGGAAATCGCTGGCTTCTCCAGCAGCTTCCCTCGCCGGGCCGAGGCCCCAGCACCGAGCCCTGCCCTGGCGCGCCGGCCCCGCGTCCCGGCTCCCCTCCAACGGGCACCCCTCTCCCCCCCAGACCCCCAGCTCCCCTGGGGGCTGGAGGCGAATCCCTCCTAGCCTGTTGCCCTGGAGCTCCCCAGGGCCCTGGGCCTCAACTCCCAGGAGATCGAGGAGAAAGAAGGGACCAGTGGTGGGTCAGGGAGGGAGGTGAACGCAAGGAACCGAGTGCCTTACCAAATTGTCCAGCTCTGGGTTGGAGGAGAAAAGTGGCTTTTCGGCGCGGACCTAGAGGAAGCGAGGACAGTCCGCGTAAATGGAAAGCCCCCGTCGGCGAAGCAAAGCCCTGCCACGGACGTAGACGGTAGCGAGTGACCGGGGCTGGGGCTGTAGCCGCAGAGAGGTGGTTTTCGGTAACATGAAGGACACCGACCAGTGCCTTCAATTAGTGGGGTCGCCTGAAGAGGCTGCTGGGCCTTCTGGCCCTCGCCCCACGGGGTGGGGGTGAGGGCCTGGAACCGCTAAACTGGTGGCAGCAACTCAGGGCCCTTCTTTGCGCCCCAAGGAGCCCCTCACCCGGTTGTCCAGAGGCTGTGACCCCCGCCCCCCACCTCTGCGCCCAGTGGGGACAGTCAGAAGCGAGAGGCGCCCGTTTCCTCCCCTCCAGGGCACTCCCGGGTGTCCCGCAGCCCCTATCCCCAATTCTCCCTCAAGGAGCTGCGGGGGGGTGGGGGTGGGGTGTGTGTGTGTGGGGGGGGGTGAAGGCCAAGCCCCAGATTAGGAGCAGGTCAACTTTAATTCCAGGGTCGAGCCCCGGTATTCCTGGCTTGGGGGGCGGGAACAAACACCCATATTTATCTCCGCTTCCCAGTCGCCTCCAGGCTCTGCGATGGGGGCAAGGCCAGGCGTGCTGGCTGGGCCGGAGCAAGAGATCGGGTGTCCCCGCTTTTTCCTCCTCCGGGAGGAGGAGTGAGGGGCTGAGGGCGGGTGAGTGGGTCGGGAAGGTTGGACCTGCTTGGCGAAGACTGCGATGTCCTCGTTGAAGGAGTCGGAGGAGCAGACGTCTCCGCCGGCCACTCCGGGTTCCCGGGGAGTACAGGTCGCCAGCTCGCACTTCTCAAAGACCAGAGCTAACAGAGGAAACAACGGGTGCCTAACGGGCAGCGCCACGCAGAGACACACACACGGAGACGGGGTGCAGAGGGGAAGGAGCAAGAACTGTAATCAACAAGTTTGGAGGGTGCGGATCCCTTCTGTAACACCACAGGCACGCACCACCCTTGACAACCCTTCCGCAGCCAGCTGAGCCGGGCCAGAAACAGAAAGGAAAAGCGGCCGGGCCCTTTCCCGGGGTTCAGAAGTCCCTGGGCTCCGGCCCGAGAAGCCCCCTGCCACGTTAGCCGGCCGAGAGAAACTAGCCTCCATGGGAACCGACTGAGACACCCAAGACGCTCGGGCCACCTGGAGCCCCATCCTTAATCCAGAGCGACGCCCCGCATGGCAGAGGCCGCAGGAGCCACCCCTGCGACCCAGCCCTGACCTCCGTCCCCATCCCCCAAGCCCAGGGAAACTGCAATGAAAAAAGAAATTGTTTTAACTTGGCGTTTTAATGAGAATTTCAAAGGAGGCCCAAGGCTTCACCTACAGGCACCCCGGGAGTGACAGTGCTCAAATCGGAGCGAATGCGCCCCTAACCTTTCCACCCCCTTGCCTTATAAACTTGTTTGCTGGCCTTCTAGTAAAGCATGGGTGTGAGGGCCAGGATAACAGGAATGTTAAACTCTGAAGAGCGTCCTTCCAAAGACCACATTTCTCCCAGCGTTGCAGCAGACAAAAATAAATCCTGTGTCAAAACTTGGAAGTGTGCGTGCGCGTTTGCCCTTTGTGTTCCAGCCGGCGGTTAGCTGCACTTTGGGATGCTTGCGGCCTCTGGCTCCGGGCTCAGTGGGCCTTTACGGACCGCCCCCCCTCCGGGCACCCCGCTGCCTTCTCTCCGGACGGACCGGGCGATACCCGGGTGTCACGGCACACCGCTGTCCCTCCCCAGGTTCTCTCCGAATAATGCATTATTTTCAACCGTTCCCCTTACTCCTCCCTCACGAGCAGCTCTTCCCAAGCAGAAGTGCCTTCCACCCCGCTGCACTTCAAGGTCTGCCCCTTTATTTACAGAGAATTAAGAAGTGGGTGATTAGGACTTCCTGGCCGACAGAGGCAGCCCTGATCTCAGTTCAAGCAGCGTTTACTGACTCCCAGACCCCGGTAGGAAGCAGAAGAGGGGGGAAAAAACATTGCTCCTCTTCGCAGGAAAACTTTCCCCTAGTCCAGGCCTCTGCGAGGGGCCCTGCAAGGGCCAGCTCTGCGTCCTCTGGCCAGGAATCCTGCCCCGGGGGAGGAGGCCCGGCCAGTTTCCGAGGACCCAGGCACTCCGGGCTAAGGGGTCTAGAGTGACCCGGCCGTGGGAGTGGAGGAAGCCATAGCTTCCGGAACTTGCACCGCAGCAGCAGAAGAGCAGGCCCCCTTCCTTGCCCTTTCCACCACCATCCCCAAGCAGAAATAAGTCTCCACTGAGTCACCCACACCCCCCTCCCATAGAAACACACACACACTCGCACTCACACTCCAACACAGAGCTGGGTCGGGGGGTGGGGGGTCGGTTTACCCATAGATCGCGTCCTTGTCCCGCTTCAAGGCGTCGTTGACAGCGGATCCCATGCTGGCGGGCATGACATTGGGGTGCGGGGCGTGCGCTCCGTAGTGCTGCGTGGCGTGGAGCGGCGGCCCGTGGTTCAGGTGGTGAACCGGGGGGATCGGCCGCGGCGCATGAGGGTCTCCGTACATGGAAGCGGGCACCCCTACTCCGTCCATGCCTCCGTAGTGGGGTAACTCATCGTACTGTCGGAACCCGGCCGAAGTCAGGGGCCAGAGCAGAGAGAAAGCC
>NW_022103915.1:93804610-93818173 GCF_000313985.2 Echinops telfairi
CTGCGCCCCGGCCCTGGGTCAGGGTCCCCGGCCCGGAGACTCGAAACCAGACGCTTTCCTCCCCAACTTTGAACCACCGATTGGGAAAGCAAAACGTAGCGTGTCCTCTTCGCGCGCCTTTGACCCAACTTCCCCGAAGAGCCGAGCGGGCAGGGCAGAGACACGGTCGCCTGTCTGTCTGAGAGACGCGCGCAGAGAGGAGACCGCAGTGGGGAGACGGTGGGGTTTTGATTGTTCTCTCCCGCCTCGCCATCTCCCTTCGCCGGAAACTTTCGGGCAGTTCAAACTAGGGTTCGGTCGCAGCCCGCAGAGACTTCCAGCAGAGCCTGAGAAACTTGGCCCCGTTTTAATAGGGCTGGGGAATGAGCTCCGGAGGTCAATAAAGCCCTCCAAAAATGATGAATGATTGAGCACCTGTGATGATGATAGTGATTACCAGAGCAATTAAACAGTTTGATTAAATGAGCCATCATAACAATGATGTCTGCGGGAAATCGGCCCTCACTTATAAAGAAAGATAGTGAGGAGGGGCTGGCAGAGGCGCGGGGACGCGACGCCGAGGAGCCGGGCTGCGGACGGCGAGGTATTTGCCCGGCGGCCGGGCGCGCAGGGCTTCGGGGCGCAGAAGCCACCCCGGCTTCCAGCCACTCCCCCGCCTGGCTCCGAGCCTGCCCCTACCGACCGCAGAGTTGGAAACCTGAATGTCCGGGCGGGGGTGGTATTCCCCACGCCACCAGACTTTTTTTGTTTAATTCCTAGAAGAACTCCCAAGATTTAAAGCATCCTCATTTGTGGCTGATTTGCTCGCCGGCATATGTATTTTTTATTTTAAAAGGTGAGTAAAGACAGAAGAGGCGTTTGAAACAGGGGGAAAAAAAGGGAAATTTGGTCTCTAGGATTTTCGTTTTATGCGTCAGTAATGCGGATTCAGCTTAGCCGGGGCGGGAAGGCTGAGAGAAAAGCAATCGAGTGGCGCTCCAGAGCCTTTTGGACTTTGCGGGGATCTGATATTGTTAGGTCCATTCTCCCGAACTGAACTGTGGCGCTGGCTGAGAAGTTTATACTAGGTCTTTCAGTTCGTACTCTTCCAATTGTTGTGCTTTATTTTTTTTTCAATATAGGTACTTATTGTCCCCGGAAAGGGTTATAGCTGCTTTAAATTCCCTGTTAAGCATGCGTCCATTATCTTTTCGACAGAAAATCCTGAATTTCCTTAATTAAACGCATCTTGGTCAAGCTCAGCTTGGCGCTGAACCTGTGCATCCTTCTTCTTTTACCAGTGGTTCTTCGTCGTCATCAGCCCCCTTTCTCCATATAGACTGTGAAGTGAGTTGGCATTTCTACAACTTTCCTTTCGACAACCTCAGTCACGTTACAAAAATAAAATGGTTCTTCCGTGACAGTGCGTCTGGGCCAAAACAATTCCGGCCGATTGATGGATTCTAGATCTCAAACAATAATTAAACCAATAGTGGGTTGATTGGCTGGTGATAATCTAGAGCTTTATCATTCAAAACGGGGGTGGGGGGGAGTCAAACTCTTACTTTCCTCACTTTGGGCTATGCGGAAGGCAATTTAATGTGATGTTCTTACTTTCTAATACTACGCAACTTCTTTTGCTGTTAATTTCGTATAGCAAAGCAAAGGGCAGCAACGATCTGGCTAGGTGTGACAGGGAGAGAGAAATAGGGAGTTTCGCAGTATTGTCAAAGAAAACCATCATCTTCCACTTAAAAGACCCCTAGTTAAATGTGAGTATTGAAAGGATGGTCTTGCTGGAAGAAAGTCGCCGTCATTTTAAAATTGAGCAGCTGCCTTAGGGGAGAACCCTGAATTACAAGCGACCCAAGAGTTTTTTCCTTTACCCTGTTGTAGGTCATGCATGCAGCTGTTTAAAATAGCAATCCCAGTGCTTTGGATTATACACAAGATCAAGTTGGAGGTGATTCAGGGTGTCGGTTCTTGTTCAATCTGATGAAGTCAGAAGACTATCGCTTTTAATCAGGAACTTGCTGATGTTTTATTAATAGAGCTGGGCACGGTGCAGCTAACATTTAAGGCCATCCTGGGCTCCCCTCATCCTAGATGTTGCCATGCAGTAGAAGGGACTGCAAAGAAGTGAGGTGCCCACCCCTCCTGCTGCCTAGCCTGGGAGTACCCTGTGGGTGCCCCATTCTCAGCCTGGACATCCCCACCCAGGTTGTAGGCCACGCTGCTCTCCCATACTGGGGGTGAAGGCAAAGTAGGTGGGGCAGACCCCGGGGACAGGCGAGAGATGGGGGTCACAGAAGGCGGCACACACCTCCGTCAACAGTCAGCTCCTTTTGCCCAGGCTGGAAATGGTTTTAACAGGCGGTAAAATTTCATCTTGCGGTGTCAAATTGGGGTCATTTTGGGGTTAGAGCTCTCAGTGTCCGAGAGGAGCTGTCCAGCTGCGTGGGGACTCATTAACTGCAAAAGATCTGTTTCAGTAAAAACAATTCAAAGACAATCAGAGGGCTAAAGACCCTCTACAAATCGCATTTTACAAGTGCCCCAGAACAAATATGGATGCTGAAACCTATTTCTGCAGAATCCCAAATGGACTACTTAGCTCTGGAGTGGGGGTGGGGACGTTGAATAAAAAAAATTTTTTAAGAGGCGAAAGGGGGTAGGGGTGAATGGAAGGGGGACTCAGGCCTCTCAAATTTAAGAGTCTGTTTTTAATCACCTCTTTCTTATTGAAGCATCCCCAAGACTCCTGAGAATTGCTTCTTTTCTCTTTTGCTTTTGCTTTTTCTGTTCCAACATGTACTGCTATTATAGGTAACACTGAAGATTTAAAAATAATAACCGAATCCCAGGATAATTCCTTAATTTAAAGAGCGATGGCTTTACGGAGGGTATTTAATTTGAAACGAGCATTTATGAACCTAGATTCTATTTTAGGTCATTTTGCCCAGCCTTTTTAAGGAGCCTGTGTGCCTGTTTCTATTCAGCTGCTGCTGCTGCTGCTGCTTGTAAGTTACAGATCCTCCACACAGATAACATCCTCAAAATGGTGAGGCCCTGCTTGTTGATCTGTCTATTAAAACCGCTGATTCAAATTGTTTTTGTCTTCTTAACATCTGGACAATGATGCTCCGCTAGAGAAGTAAATAAATCCAACCTTAATCTTGTTTCTAACTTGGGTTAGGAATGTTTTTGAGTTGGAGTATTTTGAATCAAGCAGGGGGGTTTGTTTTTTCCCCTTGACTGTCAGGTACATTTTCACCCGGGGATTCTGCTTACTGGCTTGAAGAAACCTGGGTTTTCCCTTTGATTTGAACAGATTCCTTTAGGTAGAAGATGCTTTAAAATGAGATGCAAGCTGAATGGTGATGCTAGGGATTTTAGAATACAAAAATAAAATGGATACTATAGGGTATTTCTGAGAGAAGTTTTCCTTCTTATATTACTGAACTTAAAAATGGTGATACACATTTTATTTGTCACTCGGTGCTGTCCCTGATAGCAGCTCTGCTCTTCTGTGGAGCCAGTGCCTTTCTCTGGGTGCCGAGCTGCACACTGCATTTTGTAGTCCAGCACGCTCCCCCCACCTTCCTGGGCTCTTTCTCAATTGTTGTCCAAGGAGTCTGGTTGCAGCCCAGCAGACACAAGGTCCCTGGGACAAAGGCAGGACCCTCTCTTCTGCTTCAGACCTAGCGAATGACAGTTGGGGTTTTTGATATATATTTTATTTGATGCTTCCAAAACGTGTTTACCTCTTCCCTCCCACCTCCCCCTCATAGCCAGCCATCTATTACTTTTAAAACATCTCTTCTCTATAAACCTTGGCTCATCCTGGTGAACTGTTCATGACCTTCCAAGCAGCTCCGAAAGTTGGTGTTGGAAGAATTTCACTCCATTTCTTCCCTGTAAACTTCCTCTCTCTCTTCCTAATTGTCATCACTGGCGTGTAGGGGACCTTTTTTTGTTTGCTTGCTTGTTGGCTGGGTTGTTGCTGGGGCTGGGGGTAGGCGAGAGGAGAGGGGGAACGTTTTCTCCCTTACTCTTTCTACAATGTATTTTTTTCTCTCCCCATTGAATAACAATAACTTATGCCCCCCCCCTACATAAAGTTGTGGCTTAAACAGGATGGGGGTAAAATTCATTGTATTTTCTTCCCACCTTCTCTTCTAAGTAATTTTCCAAAATTTAGCTACTTCCACGTCTCGGAGAAGGAAAAGATTTCAATAAGTAGCCCTCTAGCGCTATCTGGCGGGGCTCCAAACGCGACGTGCGCTCGCTCCTGTTCCGCGTACTCTCGTCCTTCCTCTCTCTCCTCTCTCTGCCGCTGTTTCGCTCGTCTCTTCTGCAACCTTGAGCCTACAGACTCCTTTCTTTCTTCTTTTCCTGCTGCCCTTCTAGCTCCACCACCACGTCCCACTCAGATGGCTCTGGGAACTAGGTGACGCCCCAGGCAGAGAGGGAGCGCTTCCAGGGCACCCGCTGTTAACACAACTTGGGTCGCAGGCAGGTCCTTTGCCTTTGATCACCACGTTTGAGCTGACCTTGGTTCCGAGGAACTTCGAAATCCCCTTAGGAAGTTTGGAGAAAACAAGTCGGCCGCTGGCATGCTAGGCCAGGGGAGCCCAGCTGAGTCTCGGGCGCTAGGCCGGGTCTCCGTGCGAGCTTTGGGGAGCTTGGAACCGCCCTGCGCGGCGCCTGCCTTTGCGCGGAAAGCTGTGATGGACCCCGCACGCCTTCTGTCCCCTCTCGAGATCACCACAGGCTGCAAACGGGGTCGGTCAGAGGTTTTCCTTCTTCTTTAAACTCGTTTTCATTTCCTCTTCAGTCCGGAGAGGAGTGGGGAAGAAAAGGGGGAGTAGGAAAGCGCGCTGGAAACCCCCCAGGGAAAACCGCCGGAGCCTTACCAGCCGGAGACGGCAGAGGCAGGCTCGCCCGAGAATGCGCACGAGCATCATCCCCGATTTCTCCCAGAGGTTCCCCTTACTAATTTGTAGATTAATATTTTTATTCATTTTAGAGCAATGGCTTATAAACCCACACCCGCGCATGTGTGTGCTTGGGCTGGGGAGGGGAGCGCAGAGGGGATAGGGCGGAAGAGATTAGACCTAGACTGGGTGTTTTAGATTGGATTGGCGAGGGACTGAATAGATATTCTCTTCAAATTCTCAGTGTGTCTCTGTACACTCACTCACACTGAAGAAGGAAGGGGTCTCCTATCGCCCCTTTGATCAGATCTATCCCTTGAAGCAAAGGAAGGGTTATGGGACAGGGAGGGTTAGCGTCACTCAACTTTCTAACCGCCTTTTCTAAAAGTCACTTGTGACCTTGCAGGTCAAGTGAGGACCACATTTCCAACACACGCCTAGTGACGACTGGAGGTGGGGAGATCTCAGCCTGCCATGTCTGGAACAACCAGACAAAGATGCCTTCCTAACTCTGAAATCGTCCTCCACCCCAGACACCCGCGAAAATAGAATAGAAAAGAGGAGGGGTGGTGGTGAGAGATGACACAAACATAAGTCTGTTCCCCAGGAATTGCCCTCCCATTCCACCACGGAGGGAGGAAGCACAGTTCAGTTGTAATTAATTGAAGACTGTTATTAGGTCATCATTAGCCAAGATGCAAATGATTGCAGTCCATTTTCCCTTAAAATTGACCAGCCCCAGAGTGATAGATCGATTTAGAGTATAAAAATGATGTATCAAAACATCAATGTCGATTATTTGAAATATTGTAGTCGAATTTTTTTATTGCTTCATCGGTTAAGTGTCTGAAAGTGCAGTGTTCAAACATATATTTATGTTGTCAATTCTGTCAGAACTGTCAGTTTTACTATACCGGATTTGTACTACGTTTCGAATTTGCTCATTTACATAAAATGCCCACTCTAGGATTTCCCCCACCGCACCCATCTTCCTTTTACCTCCCAACGCTGGAAAAGCCGTGTCATTTCTTCAAAGGATTAGCTATTGTTGCTTATGCTCAAGTGTGCACTACTCTTTTTGTCAATTTTTCCATAGTGGATTGCAATTGTTTCTAACTTTCAAATGGGACCATCTCTAGTCTTCCTTTCTTCTCCGCTCCACTTTCCCAACCCTTTCGCTGAAAATAGGTTAAAAGACTTAGAAATACTTGGGTTAAGTAACCACCTCCGGACCCTTAAGTCATCCATATCTGTAGGAAATTGGAAAAACCGGACTTCACAGTACCTCCTTGGCCGCGCTCTTGTACGAGCTCCGCAGGCCGGGCGTTCTCACTCACTCGCGTCAGAGCCCATCATCCAATTACCTGAAAGATTGAAGTCCCAGGGAAAATGAATTTGGAAATATAAATACCTTTTCCTGTCTTTTTACTTAAAAGCCGTGATAGGAGAGAAAGAAATAATACATATAAATGATCGGCACGTTTTACCTTTAAAAGCTTTTGAACTCAATCGAAAGACACAAGTTGGAAGCTGAATTGACAGTTTTAATTCTCCCCATTTTCACCTGGCACGTCAGATCAGAGGCAATCACTTATTTTATGGGGGGTGGATGAGAAAGTCGGTTAGCGTGGAGCCACTGCAGTCTCTATTGTAAAAATCACAAGAGAAGTTAAAGTCATGTATTGAAACGCAAATATCCTCACCTCCCACTTGTCTATACTAAATGAAATTGTATGGATTCACTTTGGCTTAATTTTATTCTCCCCCTCCCCTTCCAGGATTCCCTCCAACGTCTGATAGGAAAAACAGAGCCACTTCTGGACTCGTTGTCAGGATGTGTTTTAATGTCTCTGACACTTGAGCATTTTGTGTAACCGTTTTAACGCACTGAAGTTTACTGGAACCGGAAGAGAAGTTGTACATTCACAGGTAGCTTGGCTTTCTTTATACAATCAATCCTAATGTATATAGTTAATTACAAATAAAAATAAAACCAAGACACTTTGCCATATCCATGCTTCCCCTTAAAAAAAAGTGTGAAGCCAAAGAAAGTATGTCTTCGTGGGCAGGTCTATAAACATCTCCTTGGTCTGTGATTGCGTGTTAGCTCCCTCCTGCCGCACACTCAAGGCAGAGGCATCCAGGGATGGCCCCCAGAGAGCTCTGTTTACTTAGGGGTTTTTTTTTCATCTCGCCGCCATGTATGACAAGTGTTACTTCAAGAAATTCATCAGCCTCTACAGATACTTCCCGTTTTGCTTTAATGATCTGCAGAAGAGAACTGCCATCACGTTCTCACATCCCAAGGTGTTGCAGGAACTCGGCGAGCGGGCCGAGGGGCTGGAGCGCTTAATTACCGCGGGGGAGGGAGGGGCGCCGGGCGCCGGCGGAGGCTGGCCTGGGCTGCGGGGACCCCGGCTCCGGCCGGCTTTTCACCTGGAGCCCGCTGCCAAGTTGCTTCACTCGGAATGTTTGGAAAAGGTAAGGGTGTCCTTTTTTTTTTTTTTTTTTTTGGCCTTTGGCGAGAAGTGATAGCCCAGTGTAACAATTAGCTCAGACAATAAAAATAATTGGAAAATTAGTCGGAATTTCTGAGTTTTTAATTACGTTTAATTTTGTGCTAAGCCGTAAAATTACGAATGCCCCTCAATTAAACACTCTCCTCTTGTAAAGCGTTGAACAATTATTCCTTAATCAGTCTGAATGTGAGTCACCACTGATGCTTTTCCACATCAAAGGGACGTCCTTCGACGTTACCTTTTAGTCATCAGTAAGAGGATTAATGCCTATAATTAGAGGGATAAATATGTGCATAAATATACCTCATTCTCCCCGTTAAAACGCGCGTGCGCGCGGACACACACACCCCGACAGCACAAAGTCAAACACTCCACTCTGAGACGTGGCCAACTCCGGCGGGGTAGAGGCTTTTAACCCTCCGCCTTCGCTCAACCTCCCGTGGCCCGAGAAGCCCGCGGCCGCTGGGGCGGGGGAGCGGTGGACAGCGGGCCCGAGTCTCCGGGGACGATCACCCACTGCATCTGCCTGCGGGTCCGACGCCGCAGCCCCAGGTGGACTCCTCAGGCTCCCAAGAAAAATGGAGCATGACCTTTGAAAACTCCTGTGTGACTATCTCATTTACCTAATGACTCGATGTCACCTCAGAAGAAGGTCAATTTCCTCTTAGCCTTTCCCCCCGCTGCTGCAGTCAGCATTCTTCCCTAATCAATGGTGGCTGGAATAATCAATTCCCATTTTTAGGATCGCTGACAAACTCCAGCTCTGGGCGGGGTGTCCGCGCGGCCGGCTCGCTCGGGCCCGGGCCGGAGGTCTCTCCGGGTACGCCCAGCTCCGCCCCGCGCCCGGGGAAGCCGCTCTCTTCCGTCGGGTTCAGAGACCTTGGCAAACTTCCCTCCCCCAACCGCCGGCGTGACTTCTGAGTTGTCACTAATCCGAACCTGATATTCACCAGAGCCCCTCCAGTCACCGACAACCTCCCCGCTGCTGCTGCCTGCCTCCCACCCGCCCCGCCTCTGCGTGTTTTCATTTCAAAGTTAGTTTACCGGCTGGGATTGCCCTGGCCCAAAGAACTCTCCCTCTCTCTCTCTCTCTCTCTCTCTCATTTATTTCAAATTTTGGCTACATCAGCCTGGATCTTTCTGCTCGTTCACTATATCTGAGTCCCAACTAACTTTGCAGAAACAAAGCGACAGACAGAAGCTCCAGAGTGGGTGGATTCAAATGGGAATTGAAATCAGCTGGAAGATCTTTCCTTCCCCTTCCTTTCATTGTCCATTCTCCTTTTCTCACCTTCCTCATCCTCCTCCGCACCCCGCCTCCACCAATAACCCCCAATCCCCAGCCAGATTCAGTGCCATCAACTCTGGGTTTCCGAGAATGTAACTTACATCCTTCTTCCGCTGGTGGTTTCGAACTGCTGACCCTTTGGTCAGCAACCAACGCTAGTGTAAACACTAAGCCACTAAACCCAAAATGAAAACAAAACTCACTGCCATAGTGACCCTATAGGACAGGGTAGAACTGCCTCTGCGGCTTTCGCACACTCAAGACAGTAACTCTTTCCTGGCGTAGAAAACCCTTTCTTTCTCCTGGAACTAATGGCGGCTTTCGTCCTGCGGTCTTGAGTTTAGCAGCCTAACGTGTGGCTCGCCAAGCGACGTCACCTCTATCTTCAGTTCTGCGGTCCTTCTCCAGTCTAGGAAATTCTGCGGGAAAATTAGGAGGCCGTAGAGAAGTGGAAAGGAGCCCCCGCAGCATCATAGTTAAGCACTGAATTGCAAACCTACAGTCATCCGTTCTGAACCCGCCTAGCCACTGCAGTACAACATGGACCTCTCTCTCGGTCTGCTCCATAAAGATTACAGCCCGCACAGCCCTTCGGAGGCAGTTCCAGTCTGTCAACCACCACGGATGGAGCATAGATTCCGACTCCGTGACTCTGGTTTCGGAGGTTGGAAAACTTGACCGGAGCAAGGCAGCTGGTGGGTTCAAACTGCCTCCAGGGCTCTGAATTCTCATCTCGCTGCTATTGAGTTGATTCAATGATTCAATGCCATTGAGTTGATTCAATGATTCAATGAATCAATGGCAATGATTCAATGCCGTTGAATTGACTCAATGCCATGAGTTGATTCCAACTCACAGTGACCCTATAGGAGAGAGTAGACCTGCCCCTGTGCGTTTCTGAGGCTGTGCATCGTGATGGGAGTGGAGAATCTCATCTTTCTCTGAGGGAGTGTGGTTAGCAGCCCGATTCAGAACCAGCTATGTTACCAGGGCATTCTGTCAACAACTCCTAAAAATCAACAACAGAGAAATTGAAACTTTCTTGCCCACTAGCTGTGGAGTAAGTTCACCATTCTTTCTCTTTGGAGGACCTCAATATCAGCCCCTTACTCGTCTTAATTTGTCCTAAAGTAGAGATGGGCTTTTACTTATTCCCTGAACCTACATGAGAGGGGAGAAGTCCTGGTACCCGTTGACCATTGATCTCTCACATTTCCTTCCCCTCATTCCACCTGGTGGAGTCATGATCAGAAAGGTGAGCTGCCAGCCTGCCACTCAGTGGCAGAAAGATGGGGCAGCCTGCTTCTGTCAAGGATAACAGCTTCAGAAACCCTACGGGGCACCTCTCTGTTCTATAAGCTTGTTATGAGTCAGAATGGATTCGAAGACCATCGAGTTTGTTTAGTTTCGTGGTGCAATTCACCCCAAACCTCATTTTCATTCAATAGCCAAGTACGATGCCAAGAAAGTTGGATGATAGCTACCTACCTTGCCAATTGACTGCAAGAGATCTATATTTGTGCTCATTTAGAGTGAAGGGGATCTTCAGAAAGTATCAAATGATATCATTAATATCACAAACAAATAAAATTTTGCTGAAGTTCATTAAAAAAAGAGTTGTATAAGACCACATGGAAGAAGCATACCAGCCTGTGCAATCATGAGGTGTCGACGGAATCAGGCAACTGGCATTAGAAGACCCCAAACAAGCAAACAAACAAACATTGTTGAGTATGAGGGGTGTTGGAGCAGAGAGCCAAAACCCATCTATAGACAATTTGACATCCCCTCACAGAAGGGTCACAAGGAAGGGATGAGTCAACCAAGGTGAAGCACAGCACTGATGAAACACACAGTATTCCTCTGGTTCCATGAGGTTTCCTCACTCCCCACTATTATGACCCCAATCCTGCCTTTGCCTACGGTCTAGACCAGAGCAGGTACACAAGTACAGATAAGAGCTCAGAACACATGGAATTCAGGTCAGATAAACCCCTCAGGAACAGAAACGAGAGTAGCAATACCAGGAGGGTAGGCGGGAAGGTGGGGAGAGGGAGGTGGGAAGAAAAACACAGGGGAAAGGAGACAGTAGTTAGTGTAAGATATGAAAATAATAATACTTTATAATTAAGGGGTCACGAGGGGGAGGGGAGAGGGAGGGTAAAAAGAAGATGTGATAGTAAGGGCTCAAATAGAAAGCAAATGTTTTGAAAACAATGATGGCAACATATGTACAAATACCCTTGATACAATTGATTAAGTTATACGAGCTGTAAGAGCCTCCAATAAAACTATCTTAAAAAATATTTTAAAAAAGAGAGAAGAGAAGCGAAGCAAGCAGAGGAGGGACCTCAGCACCACCAAGGAGTGGAGTGTGCACCCCTGCTCTGAGTACCCAGGAGAAGACGGAGGCCAAGCACATACAGTCCTCCAAGAAACCGTGGGTTGACAGATGTTGACTGGATGCAAAGGCCTTCCCACATAGCCGGCAGAGAAAGCCCTGGATTCAGACTTCTAGGCTTCTAAACTGTGAGACAATAGATTTGCTAGTTATAGCCACTACTTGTGCTTCTGTTCCCGCAGTGCTAGATAACCAAGACACCAAGGTTATGAAGATATCCTCCTATTGTGCTAGTTACATCATCACGTGTCAACTTGAGGCTATTAGGAGTGAAGGGGTGGAGTCTAGCCTGTCAATCAGGTCATAGCCAATGATGCCTCTGTGTGGGCGTGGCCTTCTCAGAAGGATTCTGGGAATGTCCTCTTTTCCTCCCTGGAGGAGGGCCACACACTTTCTCTCTCTGCTTCACATTCCTGTTGACAAGCCACATGGAGCCTTACTGATGGTTGCCAGAGCCCTGGAGATGCTTCCACCGCCACTGCACCCACAGGATTTCCCCCCCACTGGCCTGTGATCTTCCTGCATTCAGCATTATTGCGTGTGCTGTGGGAGTCTGAGAGGAATCCCTGGGCTAATATTGGACTTATGGACTTGATCTGGACTGGGCTGGGATGTTTTCTTAATATATAATTACTCTTTGATGTAAAGCTATTTCCTATACATAAAAAAATTCAAATTAAATTTTAAAAAATGTACCAGTACATGGGTAGGGGACAGCTAGAAATTTAATTTCTGATGTCAGATGGATTTTGGCTGAAAGCAGAGAATACCAGAAAGATGTTTACCTGTGTGTTATTGAGTATGCTAAGGCATTCAACTGTGCGGATCATCAGAAATTATGGATAACCTTTTGAAGAATGGGAATTCCAGAACACTTCCTTGTGTGCATGTGAAATCTGTACATAGACTACGAGGCAATTGTCCAAACACGTGAGAATATTGCATTGTTTAAGAAAAGAAGAACGTGGCACCTGGACTGGAGGAAGCCTCACTACCAAGCTTTGAGATGCAGATGATACAACCTTGCTTGCTGCAAGCCAAGAAGACATGGAGCACTTACTGATGAAGACCAGGCTGCTGCCTCCTGCAGGGATCACACCTCCACATCAAAGAAACAAAACCCCACAACTGCTCTAACAAATGACATCACAATCAATGGGCAAAACATTTTAATTTTACTTGGCTACACATTCAATGGAAATCAAATGACATGTTGCATTGGGCAAATTTGTTGCAAACACCTCTTCAATGTGTTCAAACACAAAGCTGTCACTTTGAGGACTAACGCAATACTGATCCAATTGCCTCGTATGCATCTGAAAGCTGGACAACCAATAAGGAAGGCCAGAAAAGGATTGATGCCTTTGAATTATGGTGTTGGCAAATTATGTCCAATATACCATCGACTGTCAGAAGAACAAACCAATCTGTTTTGGCAGAAGTACAGCCAGAATGGTCGTTCGAAATGAGAAGGGTGAGATTTATTCTCGGGAACTTCAGACCTGTTATGAGGAGAGACCTGTCCCCAGAGAAGGGCATCATGCTTGGTAGTGTATAAAACCCAAGCTAAAGCAAACCCACAGCGATCGAGTCATTTCACACTCATAGCATCCTTATAGGACAGACTAGAACTGTGCTTCATGGATTTCCCATACCATAAATGTTTACAGTACCAGATAGCCTCATTTTTCACTTGTCTACCTTAGGGTTTGCATCCCAGCATATAAAACCACTGTGACATAAGGGGTCCTTTGGTAAATGATGACTCATAGGGACCCTACAGGATAGGGTTGAATTGCCCCCTGGAGTTTCCAAGACTAACTGCGGGAGTGGAAACCCTTGCCTTTCTCCAGTGCAGTGGCTGGTGGTTTCAAACTGCTGACCTTGCACTTAGCAGCCCAATGCCTAACCACTATGGCACCAGGGTGCCTATAAAGCTTCTTATTAAACGATATAAAGCATCCTGCTTAACTAGCATTCACGGATAGGAAAAGAACTTCTAGTGGAAAAGATTTCCTGAAACATGTGTTTTTGGAGATTTCTTATAACAAATCAACACCCCAATATTACATTGACCAGCTAGTTAAAACTGAGTCAAGAGCTTTCCTCAAAATGGTCCCTTAGGCTTGCCTTACCTAGTTTGATGACCTTTAAAATGATGATAAATTTCCCCCATTTCTTAACTCATAGGAACTCATAACTCAGTGTAGATATTGGGACAAGGCTTCAAAACTTCTCACACAATCAAAACCAAAGATGTAACGCCTCCTCCTGTTAGCTCCTATTCAGGTTTTTAAAAATTATTATTTTTCAAGGCACTTGTGTTAGTCTAGGTACTTTCAAGAAACAAATCCACAGAAACTCATGTATAAGGGAGAGTTTTATATAAAGGTTAAGTGCACATCAAGAAAACATCCCAACCCAGTGCTGCCCAAGCCC
>NW_022103915.1:93819783-93820915 GCF_000313985.2 Echinops telfairi
AGCTAAAGCAGGGAACTGGCTAAGGCAGCTGCACCCTGGTCCAACCATCACAAAGCAAGAGACCTGAGAACTAGAAAGGTGCAGCTCACCGAGAGCCATTTATCCCTCTGCCCTTCAATTAACTCCACATGTGTTTATTGGTCAGGTTGACACAATAAACTAACCACCTCGACTATTCTTGGGAAAAGAAGGCTTCTTTAATTTGCTTACTTTGGAGAGCATGTCACAAAAAAATCTAAAAAAATAATCATACGGCTTATTGTCTCTCCTTAACTGTCTAATACAGGTTATTCCTACCAGTGTCCCATTCAGTGTCATAAATCAAGATGACATCTTGGGATACAAACTATCAGTAGTGGGAAAGGAAGAACCATAGCCATCACGAGCCTTTTAAAGAGGACTGAGCCTCTGCAAAGCTGGTGCTCCACGTGGAAAGCCATCTCATGCAGACAACTTCAATGAAGAGGTTGACATTGTCATTCCTAAAGTGGTTTCTAAATCTGGAAAGACAAAAGGGATCCTGAGGTCTGAGGAATGACACAAGTCAGGGCTCTGGAGTCTGATGGGAAAGAGGTAGATTCTGGCTCCATCCTGGGCTGCATGTAATCGTAATGAAGTCACTTAAACTCTCTGGACTCCAGTAACCTTGTGCATGCGATCAGGATAACAATACTTGAGATTACTGGAGATCCTGGGTGGCCCTGCCAGATCCAGTCTTTGCCTCTGCACTCTGCTTTGTGCCCCTGGGAGCTGGGATGGGTGGTTTGAGAATGCTCTCTTGGCCCTTGCCTTCCTGTTGGGTCTGGTCAGAGTTTGGTGAGTGAGTCTCCAGTATTGATCGCCAGGGTCTCCTTGGGCTGGTTGTAGCTGCAGCAGCTCTGATCAAGTAGCTCTCTTGGGGTTCCATTGCTAACATCGAACACATATTTTTAAGATAGTGCATTAGTAAGCTCCCCTCAGATTACCCACTTTGATATACCATCTGGGTTCTTCTGGCCCCTGTTTGATACACCGTGCCAACCTGTTTGGAGGATTATCATGAAATGAGATAATATATGTTAAGTACATAACACAGTCCCTCAGATCATAAGCTTAATAAATAGAACTTTTCATTATATTTCCAATTATCCAA
>NW_022103915.1:93822633-93849070 GCF_000313985.2 Echinops telfairi
CCCCTTCTCAAGTTGACAAGAGATTATATATTCATGGTATAGACCCATTTTCCCCTTCCCATACTCATTCAGTCTGCATCATAGTTATACAGCTACTCATAGATCACTGCTATTGCACGATTGTGTCTATATTAGTATTTATCTCTGTTGTCTATAGCTGTTGTACTCCTCTCAGTTCTTTCTTTGCCTTCATCATTCTTTGCTGATGTCTTAGGTGGGGTTCTTTACAGAAGCAAAACCAGTGAAGCTTAAATATGTAGAAAGGTTTGTAACAAGGAGATAGTTGTGCAGTTGTGAGGCAGGCAGGTTCCAAATCTATGGGTTAGATGATTCTCGTCACTGTGGAATTGATGAGCCGAACATTGGCAGGTCAGACAAGAGAGCTTTTGGCTAAAGAAGTGAAAGAATCCAAGGTCAAGAGGCAAGATGGCATGCTGCCAGTGGGGTAAGATTGGCAGGCATTAAGGCAGGCCACTGGCTCAAGTCTAAAGAATTGTTGGTCAACAAGTTTGATGCAGGATCCAGACCCAGCAAAAAGCAAGCTAGGGTTTCTACAGGGTCTACTTATGCTGGAATCAAGCCACACCCTCAAGGAGACCTCATCTTGAGGTGTTACTACTGAGAATCCCAATCCAGTCAAATTGACATAAACCTTGACTATCACAATTCACCTCTCTCTTATTTTAATTCCTTTCCCTGTAACCTAAGTTAACATATGGAACCCCCCAAACCATGGCCTTCTGTCATCCTTGAAGACTGGAACTGAGCTGACCACCATGGCTTGGTTTTAAGACAAATAACTAAGAAGTCTGTCAGCTGAACAATAACATTGCACTCTGAGGTAGTTTATTGTGCCAACCTGGCCAATAAACACATGTGGGGTTAATTGAAGGGCGGAGGGTTAAATGGATCAGCGAGCCTCGCCTTCCTTTCTAGTTCTCAGGTCTCTTGGTTTGTGGTGGTCGGACCAGGGTGCAAAGCTGACTTCCTGCAAGACATCCTTGAGCAGAAGCCGCATGGACCTACCCCGATGCAGCCCTGGGTGTTGGAGCAGCTGTGTGGAGACCCCTGCCAGCGATGAGATGCTTACACATTCACTGACTCGGCTTTCCTCCTGCAGTCGGCATCATTGCGTCTGTTTTGTGAGATGGAGCAGGACTTTGTGGATAGGTGTTGGACATATGGGTTAATGTTGGACTTGTGAGCTTGGGCAGCTCTGGGTAGGGATGTTTTTTCTTGATGTGCACTTAACCTTTATATGAAACTCTCTCTTATATATGAATTTGTTTCTGTAAAGTACCCAGACTAATACACACTCCTTGGAACAATCAACCATTTGAGATCACTATGGTAGCCTCGATCCAAGTGCAAAGTTAAGAAGGCAGGCAGAAAGAATAGACAAGGACCATAGAAAAGGAATAGAAACAAGAAAAATGGAGGAAGTGGGATAAGTGATATTACAACGAGGGGATTATAATCAATAGTTTGAAACAAGAAGTGTATACGTTATTGAATGGAAAGGTGACTTGCTCTGTAAACCTCACCTAATTTTTAGTAAAAAGCAACAAAAAAATTCCGACTTCTAGTTAATCATTCAAACAAATATTTACTGAGATGATATTACCCAGGCTCTCTAATGGAGGTGACATGTATTGTTACTGGTACTCCAGTTCATGTATGCATGGGTTTCTTCCAAATGAAACATGTTTAAGCATCCTCTGTAATCAGTGGAAGGCTGCAGACAAATTCTCTTAGTAACACATATGTCTTAGCCTCCTAGGGTGCCTTCAAATAAAAGACCCAATCAGAACTGAATTCTCTGAGCGCATCTATGGAGCCAGCTACATTCAAGACAGAGAAATTCATGGTGACTGTTATTTGGGATTCTAAGGGAGTAATCTTTTATTTTTTATTAAAAGAGCATTTTATTGGGGTCTCTTACACCTCTTATAACATTCCATACATCAATTGTATCAAGCATATTTGTACATATGTTGCCATCATGATTTTCTAAATATTTACTTTCTATTGAGCCCTTGGTATCAGTTCCTCTTTATTCCCTCCCGCCCCCAGCCCCTTGGTAAATTATAAATTATTTTTATTTTCATGTCTTACACTGACAGCTGTCTCCCTTCCCCCCTGGCTTCAGTTGTTTGGCCCTCTGAGGTGGGGGTGGTGGTAATTGTGGTGATCAGTTCCCCCTCCAAAGGAGAAATTATTTTTTATTTTTAAAGTCATTTTGTTGGGGGCTCATACAGCTCTTATCCATCCATCCATCGATTGTGTCAAGCACATTTTTACATTTGTTGCCATCATCATTTTCTGAAGGAGTACTCTTGTGTGTGTGTGTGTTTGTGTGTGTGTATGTGTGTTTGGTATATTATCTTTTTTGTTGTTAAATCATTTTATTGGGGGCTTGTACAACTCATCACAATCCACACATACATCCATTGTGTCAAGCACTTTTCTACATTTGTTGCCATTATCATACTCAAAACATTTGCTTTTTACTTGAGCCCTTGGTATCAGCTCATTTTTTCCCCTTCCCTCCCGGCTCACCCCTCCCCCATGAACCCTTGATAATTTATAAATTATTATTTTTTTGTCATATATCGTCCGACATCTCTCTTCACCCACTTCTTTGCTGTTCATCTCCCAGGGAGGAGGTTATATGTAGATCCTTGTACTCTGTTCCCCCTTTCTCCCTCACCTTCCCTCCACCCTCCTGGCATCACCACTCTCATTACTGGTCCTGAGGTGTTCATCTGTCCTGGATTCCCTCTGTTTCCAGTTTCCATCTGGGCCAGTGTACATCCTCCAGTCCAGCTGGATTTGTAAGGTAGAATTGGGATCATGATAGTAGGGGGGAGGAAGCATTGAAGAACTAGAGGAAAATTGTATGTTTCATCATTGCTACACTGCACCCAGACTGGCTTGTCACCTCCCTGTGACCCTTCTGCAATGGGATGTCCAATGATCCACAGATGGGCCCTGGGTCCCCACTCTGCACTTCCCCTCATTCAAAATGCTGTGATTTTTTTGGTCTTTGATGAGTGATACCTGATCCCTTTGACGCCTCATGATCTCACAGGCTGGTGTGCTGCTTCCATATGGGCTTTGTTGTTTCTCAGTTAGGTTGCTGCTTGTTTATCTTCAAGCCGATAAGACCCCAGACTCTATGTCTTTTGATAGCCCGGCAGCATCAGCTTTCTTCACCCCATTTGCTTATGCACCTGCCTTGTCTTCAGCGATCGTGCCAGGAAGATGAGCATCTCAGACTGCTGAATTGTTAGAACAAAGTGTTCTTGTGTTGAGGGGATACTTGAGTAGGGGCCCACTGTCCATCTGTTTCCTTAATACTAAACCTATGTACATATATAAACATATGTATATAGATCTATTTTCCCCTTGTTGTATATAAAGATATTTACATCTGTACATGCCTGTATTTAGATCTCTATAAATGCCCTTTGCTTCATACTTCTTTAAAGGAGTATGCTTAACAGATTTTCTTGAAGGACAGGATGACCATATGGGCTTAAGTTGAAAATCTTTAAGAAAATAGAAAACTGCATTGCTGAAAAAGAGGTCAGAAAAGTTGCTTGGAGAAAGTTTGATCTATCATACAATGCACTTAACTATCCTTCCAGGGTAGCAAGAGCTGTTCTCTGAAGCTTCGTTGATAAGTCTTACCTCATCCAGGATCCAGCCCTGATTTTGCTCCATCAGTCTTCTTTTGTTCCCTCAAAAAGCTTTTGAAAGGAACAGGAAATGAATCCCTGGAGGATTCTCAAACTGGTGTTTTGATGTGGTGTGAACCGAAGGATTGTATATATATTGCTATTTACGGTATCCAGAATTCTACAGGAAAGAGTTAAAAGATGCAAACACTGCCTTCAGAAGTGTATAGACCTAGAAAGGGCTAGGTGAAGAAACAATAGCTTAATGTTTTTATCTAATAAGTATTTCTATGATATTTATAGCAACGCTTTTTGACTTACCCTTTTGAATTATACTTAATTATTGTATGTATCAATGACAATTGAGATAGAAATGATTAACTTTTTAAATTTATTTTTAAAATGCTTTTATTGGGGGCTCTCACATCTCTTATCACAATCCATACATTCATCCAGTGTGTCAAGCACATTTGCACACATGCTGCCTTCATCAGTTTCAAAGCATTCTCTTCCCACGTGAGCTCCTGATATCAGCTGTCCATTTCATCCCCCTCCCTTGCCCACCCGCCCTCTCTCACGAACCCTTGATAAGTTATAGATTATTTTTTCCATATCTTACATCATCCTTCACCCCTCACCCACTTTCCCATTATTCATCCTCCTAGGAGGGGGTTCTAGGTTGATCCTTGCGATCGAATCCCCCTTAGAAATGATTAATTTTTGATGAACATATGGAAATAACCTGTTGAACTTAAGTTGTGTTATATTTATTAATGGATTCTTTGGGTTGTGCAAATGGTCATGCAACAAGGCTGTGGTTCAGGTCCACCCCAGAGATGCCTCAGAAGGCACGTCTGGGGTGTGTTTCTGAAAGGTCACACATTTTTTTAAAACTATCATTTTATTGGGGGCTCTTATAACAATCCATACGTCAGTTATATCAAGCACATTTGTACATATGTTGCTATCATTATTTTCAAAACATTTTCTTTCTACTTGAGCCCTTGGTATCAGCTCTTTTTTTCCCCTCCCTCCCATGAACCCTTGATAATTTATAAATTATTATTATTTTAATGCCTTACACCATCCACTATCTCCCTTCACCCACATTTCTGTTGTTAGTCCCTCTGGTGTATGTGTGTGTGGGGGTGTTGTTACATGTCCACTATTGGGATTGGTTCCGTCTTTCTCTACCTTCTCTCGCCCCTTCCCCGTACCCTCATGGTATCGCTACACCCATTATTGTTCCTGAGGGGTTTATCTGTCCTGGATTCAGTGTGTCAAGAGATCTTATGTGTATCTGTGTACATGCTCTGGTCTAGCCGGGGTTGTAAAGTAGAACCTGGGTCATGATAATTGGGGGCGTGTGGGGCATGGAGGGGGTGGGGCGGGGAGGAAGCATGAAAGACCAGAGGAATGTTGTGTGGTTCATTGGTGCTGTCCTGCACCCTGGCTGGCTCATCCTTTTCTGTGACCCTTCTACCTACAGGTGGGCTTTGAGTCTCCACTCCAACCCCCTGGTTTGCATCAATATGGTTGTTTGTTTTGGATCTTCTGCTGCCCAATACCTGACCCCATTAACCCCTCGTGATCACACAGGCTGGTGTGTTTCTTCCATGTGGGCTTTGTTGCTTCCCTGCTAGATGGCTGCTTGTTTACCTTCAAACCTTTAAAAAGGACACACTCTTGAATTCCCTATGAAGTGCAGTTCTGTTGTGCACACTTGAGGCTGCCATGGATTGAAATTGATTTGAAGGCAAATAACAATAACCCATTTATTCATATGACCAATTAAATATGAATGCACCCTCTGCTGCATCCATAACTCACCTTATTTTTTCTCACCTCAGAACCTTCCTTCTAATTTCAATGCCTTCATCCCACCTCAGCCTCCCTTTTCTCCCCCTTTATGGTGGCATAGTGTTTATGCCTTGGGCTGCTAACCTCAAGGTCAGCAGTTCAAAACTATCAGCGGTTCCACTGGAGAAAGAAAAGTCTTTTGATTCTCATATAGAATGACGGTCACAGAAACCCACAGGGGCAATTCTATCCTGCCCTCCAAGGTCACCCTGAGACCAAAACAACTCAAGGTCAGTGAGTGTAGCTTTATCGACTCATTTGAAGCAGAGACTTTATTATGTAAATCTCTATACAAGGGTCTACTACTAAAATATATTTAGTTATTTTATTTTTAATAAAAATGTTATTTTACTCAATGCAATCTTTTGGATGGCTTTTTTTATTCAACAGTGCATATTTTAAATTATTTCTTTTGTGTGTAGCTTTTGTATTCCTGCTTGATATTCCACTGTGTAAAGGTAGCACAATTTATCTTGTTTTTATTTGGGTTGTAGCCTTTTGTTCATTGTTATAGCTTTACTATATGTCTCTTGATGCTCAGGTGAAAAGATTTTCCTACATTTATAGTGTAAACCTAGAGTGAATTGCTGGATTTCTGGCCTTTCAGATGTTTGGCTTCAAAAGATAATGTGAGTTATATTTCAATTTAACATATTAATTTATACTTCTACCAGTAGAGTATCTCTTACCAATTCACATCTTCTCCAACAATTGGTATTTTTATTTTCTTAATTTTTTTCTTGCCAATCTGTAAGTGTAAAAGGGCACTTCCCTTGTGGTGTTTGACTTGAATGTTATGAATCATTAATGAGGCTGAACTTTTTATATACGTATCTTTACTCTGGTTTTTACTTCTGTAAAATACCCATCGATGGAATTCTCCTGTATCCTATTGGGTTGCCTACCTGCTGTTCATTGTGGAGTTCCATTTTGCAAATGTCTTCTCTCAGTTCGTGGTTCGTCTTTTCACATTCATTTCTAAATATACTTTGATGAACAGAAGTTTTAAATTCTAATGCAGTTGTCATTCTTTTCTATATTATTTGTGCTTTTCTGTGTCTTGTATAGAAGATTGTTTCTTATCTTGGAGTTGTAAAAGATTTTTCTGTAAAATTCTTTGACATAGTGGACTGCATTTCCCTTGTATGCTTAATTGTTTAACCAACAGGGAGCTGGTTTGCTGTATGTAAGTGTGGGGTAGGATATTTACTTTCATATTCTCTGTATGGATAACCAATATCCCAATTTTGTTACATCACAGTGCTCTTCAGTTCACCCTTTTCAGATATCAATTTGTCTATTAATTATCTAGATCTTTGATGTAGGTAGTAATATAACCTGTCGATAATAGTTTTATTTCTATCTTTCCAAGACTGTGACTTTAATTACTTTTCTGTCTCCTCCTTCTCTTACTTTGTTCTTTTCATTTCTCCTCTCTACTTTATTGCGTCATTTAGGACTGGATTTATGGAACAATTGGGAAGGGAGGTATCTTTAACTAGTGAGCATCTTTTTTTTATTCCTAATCTGAAACCAAGTGTTTCTAGCTTTTCTTTATAAAGAATGTTGTTTACTGTAGTTGACTGATAAAAATTTTCATCAGGTTAAGGATTTTTTGTGTGCCCCCTAAGCTTAGTTTACTAAGAGATCCTTAAAAAAATGAGTGAATTTTCATATTTTTATGTGTCTACTAAAAGATCATATTTCCCTTTTACTCCTATAAGAGATTAATTGTATTTTTTCCTAATAGATTATTTTTGTAATTTGGAGTTAAATTCAAGTTGATTATGATACTACCTAAGTATCAATTAGTTGAGATTAATGATATTTTGTTTAGGATTCTTGAATTTCTACTCATGAAGTATAATGACCAACCATTTATCTTGTTCTTAGAAATGTTGGCATTGTTTTAGTTTAGTCTAGGTAAAGTTATATTGTTATCCCATAATAAATTAGTATTAGGGAGTTCTTTAAAAAAATTTGTTGATAATTGGTGATAAAGTTGAGATATATATTTACACTTTCATGGGGATAGTTAAACATAAAGAACAGCTTCATAAATGAAGTTTGGGAAGACATTAGTTTGTAGATATTGCAACAGTCACTCTATCTGGAAGGCAGAGTAAAGTGAAAATGATGTTGCCCTGGGAGTCAGATAATTTGCTGCTAGTGGTGTGATCATAGGGAAGCGTGTCCTTTAGCTGTTTTTTGGTTTGTTTGCTTGTTTTGTTCTTTAGATAATACCTAAATGATGCTTCCAGATCTATGCGTGTATAGTCCAGTGCAATGGGGAATTTTCTGATCTCTTTCTTGTTCAAAGAAGTGCCGACACTCTCAGCTTCAGCACCCTAAGAAGTCTGAGGCCTGGATAGCCGGGGACAGGGGGTGCCGAGAGCAGAGTCAAACAGATTTGGTACCAGGAAATGTTTGCTGACTTTCAAATGGAAATTTCCTATTTTGAACATGCAAAGCATTATCAAGAGTCTTCCGAGTTCAAGGAAGCCAAGGGAATCCATATAATGTCCTGGTGGTGCAGCAGGTTAAGCATTGGATTGCTCACTGCCAGGTCAGGTGTTCAAACCGGTAGCTGAGGTTTTCTCTGAGTCTCTTAAGGAGTTGTTCTGCTCTGTCCTGTAGGGCCACTCTGAATCACGTGACAGAGACCTGAGAAGACAGAATAGAACAGAACTACTTTTGAAGTATTTCAGAGATTATAAATCTTTATGGAGGCGGACAGCTTCATCTTTTTCCTATGGAGTGGTCAGTGGGTTTGAACTACCAACCTTGCGGTTAGCGTTCCAATGCTCAAACTGCTGTGCCAAAGGGCTCCTCTCATAGAAATGCAAAATATAGCTTAAGGTCATCACCACATTTGTAGTTTATAGGTATCAGGTTATATTGGTGAGCTAGAATTAAAAACTTAAATAAACCATAAAATAATCTTCATTTAGGTTTTATGATATTGAATTATATGCATGTAGCGCCATTTAATTTTAGGTAGTGATTTTTCGAAGGCAAGACAAAATAAAACCAATTACGAAACAAGTTGCCAAAGAGTCAATTCCAACCTATGGCAAGCCCATGTGTGCAGATTAGAACTGCGCCCCCTAGGATGTTCAAGACCTTTCAGAGCATCTCGACTTGTCTTCTGAGGTCTACCAAGTGCCAACCTTCTGGATAATAGTTGAGTCTTTAATAGTTGTGCCTCCTTAGTCATGACCAACCAATGCCAAAGAGTGGGCTAAGCATTGACTATGCAGCATTGCAGTTTTCGACGGCAATCTCAAGTAGCTCTTATTATGTTGCTATTTCCCAGATGAGGAAAATAAGGCTTTTAGAGATCAGGAAATTTGCTCAAATTTACCCAACCAAGTTAATAGCAGAATCAAGGTACTTGCTCCTAACAGTGTTCTATATTCTAGGGTGGAGTCCTCGGATCCATGGCTCAGAGATCAGGATGTGGTCAACCAGTTTGTGAACTGTACAACAATAACATCCAGTGGAGATCTTTTCCTCCGTGGTAGTTTTGGGTAGCATATGACGAGTTCCAGTCAATACGTGATATTTATTTTTTTAAATGGAGGGAATCGTGATTATATCAATAATAATAAAGAAAATGATCGAGTAGGAACTCTTTTGCCCCAAAAGGCATTTGTTTAAATATCAGGAGGCTACAAAAAGTTTGTGGAAAAAATTTAGTGAAAGATAGTTATTTTTTTCCATGAACTCTTTGAAGCCCTGTCATATACAAAAGCAATACATTATCATTCTTTCTCTACTAATATAAAAAAAAGACTCTCCCAAACCAAACCAAATTACACACAAATGACTACAAAGAGGACTAGTTAACGTTGTAGTAGCTTTTAGAAGGAGATTATAGGAGGTATGTAAACTCCACAAGAACTTTGTAAAAAGAAAAATATAAAGATACTCTCGCTGCCATTGATCCATGCTTAGTCATAGCGACTCCTGTGAGTTTTCAGGACTGTGACCGAAAGCTAGTCATTCTCCCACGGAGCTGCTGGTTGTTTGGAACTGCCATGGATGGCAGCCCAATTTGTAAGCACGGGCTCCTATAAAGATACTACAGAGGGTGAATTGGGACCGATGTCCAGTCTTGGTGCACAATCCTCTACTTCCTGGGCGACGCGCTTAATCAGATGGAAGCCGGTAGGTGGCCAATGATTTTTGCATAACTCAAGTGATGGCTTGGGATTTGAGCACGACCCAGATTCAAGACCCTCATGTGGATTGCATTGTAAATGGTATGGACCATCTTTTAAAGTTCAGCTATTGGCATAACATAGAAAACCTTGGAAATGCTTGCTTTCTTTTATTTTTTGGCAAGGCAGGGCATTTAACTGTTTGGATTTTCTTAGAAATCCCAGTTGAGTCAAAAAACCAATTACAAAAAGACAAGTTATTTACACTGTGGTTTCTTGTGTGTTCCCCCCCACCCCTCACCCCACCCCGCAAATACCAGCACTTTCTACTTTATCCCTGAACAGGTTTTGCAAGGACCTCTGTCCGTTTTGTAGGTAGGTGGCTCCCTCCTCTGCTGTTTCAGACCTTCCTTCACCGCTGACGTGCCTGCCATCTACACAGTCCTGGGAGTCTCTTTGAGCTCTCGTCCTCTGAAAGACATCTCAAAGGGGTTTGAGTGCTTGGGAGAATTAGGCTTCATTTCTTGCATTCCACAGTGTAAGTGGAAAAGTTGATCCACACTGACATGAAGGGCTCCATTCCGCATGAACTTTTTGTTTTTCCACCAGAAATAATCCATTTTCTCTTTCTTGTTTTTTTTTTTTTGTAAGACTTGAGCTCATCTAAAAACTGTTGATTCTTTCCCAGACACACAGAGCCCTGCAAACCTAAACCCAGCCCACTGGAAGTGACAGCAAAGACATGGCTATTTTAGTTCTTAGAAAAAGGTTTACAGAATGACTAAACTCAATAAATAGTAAAATATAGAGGTGGTGTACAGAGATCAGAGGAGTCAATCAGCAAGCACTCCTGTTGTTGTTAAATAGACTTACTATGCTTTTAAAGGAATATTATTTAAATAAGACAATACACAAATAAATACAAAACAAAAGGGCAAATGTAGAGACACAATGCAAGTAAGCATGCATACCAAAAAGGTAAGTGCAAATTAGATTTGAATATTCATGAGTCACAAATCATTGACAGTTTGAAATAATGCAAAACAGCTTTATAAATGAGGTTAAGGCAAGGGACATCAAAGAAATGCACCGCTAAATCAATAGCAATTTGATTGTGCATATACTTGTAAATTGCAGTTACAATTTTTGTGACATGGGAGAAAAAAGACTGTGTATCTGATGAAGGAGGAAGACACATAAATATTCCTTTTGTATATTGTATTTTTGCAGTTCATCATGTACTTGGAGGCTGGCCAGGTAGAAAGTGGTTGGACATCATATTTCCGCCTCTCCCCTCCCTGCCTTGCCCCCCCCCCCAATGGAGTTTCCTTTTCAGAGAGGAGTTTCAAGCCTGCCTGAAGTACCTTTACTTGCTCTCCTAATGATCATTAAATATGCAGCGAGTCCTATACAATCGCTTTTTTTAACTAAAGGTAATAATGTAGCACACATAAATTTAAAGACTAGCTCAAGAATAGCTCTGAAACCTCCTCATGATGGAACAACTTAAGTTGGAGAGTGTTAGTGAAATTTCTTCTACTAGAAAGAATCGGATGAATTCAAAATATAAGAAAAATGTGGAAGACTACCCGCAGGCTCATATATGGGAGATATTTGAAGTGGCAGAACTTACAAATTAAAGACTTGTTTAGGTTGCCTTCATGCAAAACCGTTTCCAATGAATTTTTCATGAAAGTTTGCAGTTGGGTACTATGCTTAAGTGATGAAGTATTTCTAAGACACTCTACCTTGCAAACCTCTCTCTTGTCTTCTGTCTGCTTCCTAGGAAGACTGGTGAAGCTAGTGACGTCACGTGAGCATCGTGCCACACGATGGCACTGACTTTGGAAGAGGCTGGAGGACTGTGGTCTGTTTAGGAAATAAGCCTGTGACTCTTGCTGGGTCCTGCTTTTAGGCTGAAATTCAAGTTGAGAGGTGAGAGCCAGACATGGCTTACCTCGAGAGCGTTTGGCCTTGTCTTCTAGTCCCTCAGCTGTTAGGAGAGAAGTTGCGATGACTTCTATACCAAGTATCGTCTCAAAAGTTATGGCCTCTATCATTCTGAAGGCCTTTATATAAAATCTGTAATTATTGACATATTGATCCAGGTCAAGTTTATCATTACATTTGCAGACCATATCATGTTATTTTGGTTCTGTGGCTAAAACCTTTTCGGCTTTCAATAAAAAGTTATTAACTCATTTAGCAAGTATTAAATGATTTAATTAATTAAATGGGTTACCTCTTAATAAGTACTCAAATTATATAAAATTAAATAATCAATACATAAAGTTTAATATTATGCATATGTACTTCAAACTATACATATGAACTACATGATCTTTGTGGAATAACCACATCAGCTATATGTACAAATTGTCTTATCTCTAAGTTACAACATGACATATGAAGGCGTCTAGACATTACTGTTCTTCTTCCTCACAATCTGAGATAAGAGAAAGGTCACTTGAATTTTGTTCTCCATCTGTAAACTGGGGGGAGACGATCCATCGCACTTTAATTTCCACAGTAAGAAGGTGCCTGGCTAGCCTGTGCCATCATTGAAGTGAATTTCTTTAACCACCTTCCTTGCCTAGGCTCTAGAAGCCAGAGGCCTGAGAGCTGTCATCTCTGGTAATTTAGTATCAAAATGAAAGTAAGACAGAAAAAAATAAAAGACTTAACATTGATTCTGAATTACTTAGCACTGACTTACTGAATTCCAATGAAGATCTTGTCTGATCACGAAGAAGAAGCAGCCTTTCTCTCTCCCAAATGTCACCTTGGAGGGCCCTGGGGCCTCACGCTCATTTTGCTATGTAAATAGAATTAATTTTATCTTGAAAGAGTAGTGCATGGCTATTAAGGGACTTCTATTTCTTCTTCTCCCACTAAGGGTTGGTATGAACTTGAACAAGGAACTTCCATTTCCTTAGATTTCTGTTTTCTTCATTATGAAAGAGGAGGAGGATCTGAAAGGAGTGATTTTCAAGCTGCACCTGTGATGAGCGTCTTGATGCGGGAAAGACCTGTTGGCTCCGGAAAAAGACTACCCACTTTTGGACCAGTTTGCATACTTATCTTATCAAAAGTCCATCTGCAGAAAGGGAAACAACTTGAAACGTTTGAAAACCACAGAATTTAAAATATGATTAGTAAAATTTCTATGGTTTGAAAACCTCATATGCAACTTATTTTTTGTTTCATAACTACTCTAGTGAATATTGAAGTGATTAAAACTGCCTTGTTCTTGGCTTCTCCTTTTAAACAGAACTTGTAAAAAACAATCCCTGAAATCTGTAGAAGGGAGGCCGAGAGAAGGCAAATCTTAGCAGAGTTTCAACTGAGCTTCTCTAAGCATAATCCTGTCAAGGGAGCTATTTATCACGGTATTCATGCCTCTTGAGGGAGGTCAACTCTTTCCCTGAATCACCATGCTGCACAGCCCCAAGTACATTGTCATCTAAGTGGTACCCCTACAGGAGAGCCATGCACTGTCTGCATGGCTATACCAGACGTGGCTTCCTCCGCATTTGCCAATGGGAGCTTCCCAGTGGAGGTCACCATGAGCAAGTCCAGGTTGGTCCACACGCTGTTACCACCTCTTTTCATCAACCCAGACAGAATGAAGAACTCACTCCTCTGTGCTTTTCGAGCGTTTGTTTTTAATCTCTTCTAGAATACTTACAGTGTTGCATTATAGTTGATTGTATGTGGGAATGATCTTCCTTGTGAGATTTTGAGCTTTCAGAAGACAAAGTCAGAATCTTATTGATACTTGAATTCTCAGTCCAGCACAATCCCAGAGAGTTTGTAATACTCAAAGAAGTGTTCTTGGAAAATATCAGGAGTAGTAGCTTTTATAACACATCATACATACAAACAATAACACTCAAGTAATTTTCTTTCATTATTTGTTCCATAAGAAAGGGTAGTAGTGGTTTGCTTTTACAGATTTACTCGGCCATATATATACAGTCATTCAAGACAATGCAACAAATATTGAGCTGATTGTGTGACAGTCTACATAGTAAGGGCATGCTATGTGTGAGTTTCATTCCAGGAACGAGGGAATTAATAATAAGATTTAGACTCTTTGCAATTGAAATATGAGGCAGAACATGATAAATGCTGTATTGTGAGGGTGACCAAAGTGTTTTGAATGTTTAAGGGTTTGGGATTAATTGAAGGAATGCACCGAGACTGGAATAAGCACTTTGGTTGTAGGAGCAGAAGGATTTCAGCAGTTGAGCAGACAGAATGGGTCGAGGTAAAGAATTTGAGGTGTAGAGCATTTTATGGTTTCTGAAAATGATGAGATGTTAATTATAGAGGTAGTATACACCCATGCTGTAGTTTGGGAGACTTCTGAAAAGTTAGATAGAAAACTCATTCGCTGCCCAGTAAGGCTGACTCATAGAGACCCCTTGTGGGTTTAGGGGAGTAGAAAGCCCAATCTTTCTCCTGAGGAGCTGCTAGTGGTTTTGAACCGCTGACCATGAGGATCACAGCCCAAAGCTTAACCACTACACACCCCAGGGAAGGCATATTTAAATTTTTTTTTTTGTACTTAAAAAAATCATTTTATTGGAGACTGGCATATTTAAATTTTATATTTAGGTATTTAGAGTTTATTCCCATGGAAACCTGGAGGTCATCCAAAGAGAACTAACAGAAGGAAAACAATGTACAGAGCTTGCTCACACTAATAGTAGCATGTAAAATCAAGGGAAACGCAAACTTTGGAGACAGGGCAACAAAGTTAAAGATAATCTGAAGGCTTGATTTTGCATGTGGCTGTGGAAACATATGAATACAATGACAAGATAAACTGAAGAATCTAAGCTTCAAATATTTCCAAACGATTTTGAGCAGGTGAAATGCAAACCATTTCATGAGGAAGATTATTTTACAAAGTTTCAGTCTGCTATCACTTAATTTTCAGTGCCCTTGATGACCTTAACATGATTTAAAATATTTAAGAGATTAATACTTAGTAATGCTCACGTTTATTTTTTGCAGAGGTGGCAATGTGATTCTTGAATCTGTGGTCTCACTTGGTACACGTGCCACTAGGAAATCAGTCCACCAAGGGTCTTTCTTGTTCTCAGTTCTCACAACTGATGCCTTAAATGCCCCATTTTTCTATTTTAGGATTTCGGCTAGGAATATTTAATAACCTTAAACAAAATTGAAAACCACCCATGCTGATAGCATAATGTGAATTTAGGACATCCTAAACTTAGAGCGAAGCTAAATTGTATATAACATTTTGTTTAAAATAAGTATAAGCAATACCTTATTGGTAAATTTTGGTTCACAATCTCATAAAGTACTAAATTAAACCCTCTGGGGGCAGTTGGGCTGTGTCGCACAGGATCTCTCTGAGTTAAAATTGACTGGAGGGCACCTCACAACATCAACAAATACTAACGGAATGGTTCTATCCGCATTGTAAAAAGATGGCTCCAGGGTTGAGGGCTTTGATAAAAGATAGGATGTTCCTGTGTGTGCCCAGGCAAGATGTTCTGGAGGATAAAAAAGAACCAGGTACATAGTTAGAATTTCTTTGCTACTGGGTAACCTTAGATTGGATTCCACTGTTTATAGGTGGTTGATGGAGTCCGCCCGCAGAGTATTTTGGAATGCAGTGGAAGAAGAGACAGAGGAAGCCAGGGGAAGGCTGCCTGAGGGACCCTCTGGGCTCATTCTGTCTATTATTTCCCACTTGCTTTCTACAGAGGACCCTGGTGGGTCACACCCACCTCTCCCTCTTAAGTCTTGCTCATTTTCAAATCTCATGAAGGGTCTGTGAACTGGAGAGGTAATTTGAGAAATCTTAACCTTAGTAATAAATATACTTAGAAGTTTGATCATCAGTCATCCAGATTTTGATTTTATCTTTAGGTGAAAAGGATCATGTTAACCTCGGAGGTGAAAACATGTTTATTTTTAAGCCTCCCCAAAAGGAAAAAAACACATTTTCTTAGAAATCCTTCCTGAAATCTTTTACAACACAATCTGAAGGTATCATTTATTTAAAACGCAGTGTATGTACAGTACATGCCTAAGAATTTAATAATAAATGCAAGAAAATCATTCAGATTCTTTATTAATTTTGATTATTTTTGGTAATTGAGTGCTAATGATAAAGAGAATCTTGCCTGAATAAACACTTTCTTTTTTGAAATTTTATTGGGGGCTCTTACAGCTCTTGTAACAATCCATGCATCAATTGTATCAAGCACATTTGTACATATGTTGCCATCACTATTTTCTAGTCATTTACTTTCTATTGAGCCTTTGGTGTCAGCTCTTCTGTACTCCCCCCCACCATTGCCCCTTGATAAATTATAAATTATTATTTTTGAATGAACACTTTCCAGTGAATTGTTTTCTTTTATATGTCAATTTTCCCAAATGCTTCTTATTAATACATCAAATTCCTATAAAACATCTTATTATCAATAAAAGTTGGGCAAAAGGGAAAATAAGTAAGGGCCTGATAAGCACAAAACTGAGGTTGTTGTTATGGATGGAGGGATGAAGGAAGGGGGAGAGGTTCAGGGGGTGGATCCCAAGGATACCGCTGGCATTTCTTAAGTTGGGTCTTGATAGATAAACGTCCACTTCATTTATTTATATTTATTAATTTAATTTTAGACAAAATAAGTGACAGGAGAGAAAAATAACCTATCACCTAGAGATGCAAGTTGTGGCAGTGAAATAATTGTTGTTTAGATATTAGGGTTAAGGAATTAAGCAACGTATCCTCAATTTTCAGTCCATATAAGTGAAATAAATAAGGTGTTAAATAGCGTAGAGAGAAGGAATGTATAAACAGAAAACGACACAAGTAGGGCGCAAAGGCGTGGCCGTGACTTCTTGCCTGAGTGTGACGGACGATGCAAAGGAAAGGACAGGACAGGGCCTTAGGCTCACCTGAGAAAATAGGACCGACGGTGGCAGCGTGGTCCGTGCTGCGCAGGGCTCTTTTCAAAGTTCAAATCAAAGCCCAGTCATTCCGCCCCACTGTATCACCCCGTTGTTCATCGTTCCACTTTTCCAAAATGATTGTCACGGTGGTGTTCTCTTTCAAAAGAATAAACTCATATTTATTTATCGATCAAGATTAAGACGACTCAGGGAAAGGCGGAGCGTGGCGAGCAGAGGTCGGGTGAGGACCATCCCCCAGCATTCAGCTCAGTCTCTACTCTGTTTTTGCTTCCTTTCATCCTAGCCAGTCTTGGTTTTCCTTTGGAAAACCGCATTGGCTTGGAATAGGCGAAAGCATGGCCCCTCAGCTTTGTAAGGAACTGGATTCTCACCAGGCTGAGTTCCTAGTGAACTTTCGTCTCCTTCTGCTCCCATCCGCAATCACTGTCCCCGAAACCCACCGGGGCGGGTCTAGTCGACCCCCCAGGGTCACCCCGAGTTCTGTCGGCACCCATTCGATGGCAGCAGTCAGTTTGAGATGGAGTTGGGTCCGTAGCCTAAAGGCGAAAACTTTTAAATCTCTTTATGACCCAACTCCTTATCTCTTTGCTTTAATCAAGTATACACAAGGATGGTAGCAGAAGTTCCCACTTCGCATGTAAATGAAATCTGTCTCAGATAAGAATCCAGCGCTTCCAGTTTACATTCTGTACAAAATCTTTAAAACCTGAAGAGACCGTTTCGAATGTTGTTTATTTTGACGGCCAGGTTTCGTAAAACCCATGTGTATATTCTTAGGGAATTTCTGTTTGAGCACCCTGTCATTATAGGCCACTGAACTTCTGGACAAAAATACAGTTTTTGTCTGAGGCATCTAAAAATAAAAGGAGTGGTTTGATTTTCTTTTGAGCTTAATTTGACAATTATCAAGTGTGTCAATAACTAAAATGACTGGATCAGACGTGACCCAGATGTCAACATTTTAACAGGCTCCTCTAGGCTTTCCTAGTATGTCAAGGTAGGGTAGCAGTAAACAAACTCTGGATTGGATCAATAAGAAACAAACAAACAAAAAAAGTGCTCTCCTCTGTCATTTCAAAGTCATCTATTAATGCAACTCAAATATAAAATTCAACAGAGTTGGAGTACAAATAGAACAGCATAATGAGGCTTATGTTTAGAAATGCAAAGAGCACTTTAGAAAGTATTTTAGGAAGAATTAATATAACTATTAATATTCCCCCATCACTTGATTCTTATTCTTGGACATGTGGATGTCATAAAAAAATGTTAAGACATAAGTCTTTTCTTCCGTTCTTTCTTTTTCTGCTGTTTTCCCTTGCTCTCAGGCATATCAAGTTCCTGTGAACATGAGAATATTGGAATGATATAAAGGCTATAAAGAATCCATGAAGAATAACTCTGGTAATAATGATCGGTTAGGTGAAATCTTATTTAACTAGGTTATTGGTAAGTATGATGGACTGTATTATTAATCACTGCTTATTTACTCAGAAGCCATATGTCCTCCATATTGCTTTTGGTAAATTAATTTTATGCTGCGATTTGGGATAATGAAGCTTTTACAATAGTAAGAAGAGCCCAAAACAAAGCCACAGTTGTAAAGCCCATTCCAACTCCTAGCGAGCCTAGAGGACGGAGAACATCCGCCCCACAGAGTCCCCAAGGAAGACGGCCATGTCTCTCTCCCGCTGGTGGGTTTGAACCAGTGACCCACTGGCTAACAGCCAAGCACTTAACGACTGTACCACCAGGGCCCCTTAATTATTAATAAGGCACTTGCAAGATTGCATCATGTTATGCTTAATGGCCACTACTGAGGCGACAGAAATATGTAAGATGGTTAATTAATAGCATTCATTTTGTCTGCAATATTCCTTAATACTCCCAACAGTAAAAAAATATCAATAAAAGCTTGAAAATAGTTAGATATGGCTGGAACCCAAAGCTTTTTTCGCTTTCATTGTGAGCAATACTATGCATCTTTACAGATCTTGATATCCTATGTACAGAAAGTGACATCTACTGGAGAAAGCAGAACTATTTGCTTTCCAAACCCCTTTTCTGCTAACTTCCAGGCAACTTGCACCAGGAGCAAGAGGATTCAAAGTTCTAAAACAAATCAACAACAACAACAACAACAAAAGGTTTTATTTTAGCTGAATATGGTATGAACCCTGGTTTGTTTGGGCTATTGTTTCTTTCAAAGATTCCTTTTGGGAATGAGTGGCGATGAGGCCTGCAGAAATGATCTTATTGGAAAACACGACGGAAGACTTCGGGAAAAACACAGTTGCAGTAGATCCCCTTCAGGGTGAACTTGAGGATCTGTATAACCAGGAGCCATGCAGTGGTGGATAGGACTATTATGATCATTAGTCTGAGAACATGTTTTGAAAATGTGCAACTTCTTTAAATGATCTGGAAATAGAAGTTGTGGAACAACCTGTGGGGTTAGAGTCTATCAGTTCTTTCTGATGGAAAGCATCATTTTGCAGACTAATTCATTTGATTTATTCACATTCTACAAGGTGCCCGTCTATCTCCTTGTTCAATGGAACCTCTCTCCTGAGCGCAGTGGAGGATCCTTCCCAGTGGTTTTTCCCTCGAGGTCAAAGCTAAGAAATGTGTTCTTGTTCACGGTCCAGACCCTGGAGGACAGAAATGATGTCAGCCTCATTCCCGTGGCCACAAGCCCATTCCTTAAGCAACCACTTTCTCCTAAAGAGCTCAAGAAGACCTTCTTATTTTAATAGCGACGATGACAATGGACATTTCCACATCTGAATTGTGAGACACAGCTCTATCGGGCAGGCTTATGAACAAAAAGATGCGAGTCCGTGTCCAGAAGCCCCATCTCTAGATAGCCAACGCTGCTTCCATATTTAGATCATGTGACATAGAAGCAGCATTTTAATTTTTATGTCTTCTAATAGCTCTTATTCTTTAAAATGTTGATGTTTTTGGTAACAATGCTCTTGCACTCCCTCTGCTGGTCCTGCTAATTAACAAGACCGGTGCTGCAGTGGTTCCCGGAAGAGCCCAGATGATGATCCCAAGGACTCTTCTGTGTGGGATTCCCGCCAGAGGGTCAAGCTGCATCGCCTCCGCGTGAAACAAAGAGGAAACAAACATGGTCTTTAAGGACTATGTTATGTTTGTGAGTAATGGAAACAAAAGCACAACGAGGTCCGTACTTGAAGAAGTCATTTAATAAAATGAACAGTACACACGTATTTAAAAAAAAACCCTTTTTATTGTGACCTGGGTGAGCATTTAGAGAGGACGTTGGTTTTTCATTCAACATTTCACACTCATTTTGATTTGTGATACTGACTGCATGCCCAACTTCCTCGCTGTGGTTTCTGCTTTTATTCCTCTTTCCCCCCAAGTTCTTCCTTCTGAGCTTTATCCCTGGGCAAATGCTGACCTTTTGATCTCCTGTGCTGGTCTTCTAAGCATGTGTCCCGATGCTATTGTTCACCTTGCAGGCTCATCTATTGTTAGCCTAAGACAGGAGCCACAGGGGTGATGCCAGCTCCTGGTTTAGAGGATGTCTAAGGGCCGTGGTCTCAGGTTTCCACCAGTCTCTATCAGACAGGTAAACTCAATCTTGCTTCTTTGTTTGAATTTTGTTCCGCATTTTTCTCTCACTCTCTCCTCACCCACTGCCATTCAGTCGATTCTGTCTTATAGCGAGCCACCCTATATAGTTTCTGAGACTAGATCTTTATAGGAGCGCATCTTTGTCCTGAAGAAGGGTAAGTAAGCTTGAACCGCTAACCTTGTGGTTAGTAACGCCATACCCAGTCCAAAGTACCACCAAGGCTCCTTCCACTCCATTCGTGCCTGTTTTGATCCCTTTCAGAGCTGTGGGCAGTGGTAGCTGGGCACGTCTAGTTCAGGTCTCAGGGGGGGAAGCTGGGGTTCACGTGATCGATTAGCCCTTGGGACTAATTGCTTCCATGTGTCTTTGACTTCCTTCACTCTTCTTTTCTTTGGAAATGATAGTTTCCAGAATGATAGTTTCACCGTAGATAGCTACTCATAAGCTTTGAAGTGCTATCTCAGTTGTGGTTCATCCGAGTTGGATATAGAACATGGTCTTTAAGGACTATGTTATGCCAATTGACGTCCCTGCCCTACCCACCATGCCAGATTATGGATTTAGCCCCCTGCAGGTGCTTGGTTATGGCTGAGAAAATTTTATACCTTTGCCTCCTGTGTGTTCTACTGTATTCATGCATATATTTGCAGCACATAAAATACTGATGTAGAAATATCCTCTGTCAAATCTGTTCATGGATGTAGTCCCATTTGTCTTCCTGCTCTTGTTCAGCTAGTGTGTCTATGTAGCCACTCCTAGCTTACTCTTATATTATTGCAGAAAGAATGCATCGATCTCGTTAAAAGACAACACTGTGTATCTTTTTAAAAGTATAGTGATTTAAATTTTGAAACAACAAAACTAGTCACCGCATTTTATTAGAATTCCCATGTGTTTAGTAAAAGGCACCACAAACAAGGCCCGTCTCATTTGCATCTCTGTGCTCATCCACTGGCGGATTGAGGAACGCTTGTCTGGCTTTGTTGGTAGGGCTGTGAACCCTGATTAGGTCGACAGCTGTCCAGGCCATCAGCTTCCCACATCCTGGAGTTCATTATGGCGTCACAACGAGAATGACAGCCCATGGCAAATACCGGGCTTCATCGTAGCACAGGAGAAGTGACTTCTGGAACGTCCATTACCATGCAATTAGGACCCATTTAATAAATTATCCCTTATGGGACACTTTGAACCCTAGTGGTCTGAAGAGGTTAATACACCTCTCACAACTGAGTGCTGTTGACTTTCTAGGGGGTGAGGGGGGCGTGGCGATCAAGGCCACAGTTAATCTGAGATTTCTCATCAATGGCCTCTTAGTGTCCAGCCATTTCTCCTCCTATAGCTCTGCATTAGCAAGATCACCGGCTTGCGTTTTCCTGCGTGCGTATCCCATGTGATCAGGAGGCCTCATGGCCTCGTGCTGCACCTTAGTATCTTCCTTTGACTTACAGGGTTTTTTCTTTTCTTAATTTATAGTTTCAACTTCTGTGTTTAGTTTAAGTGTGGGCTGATATAATATATTTTCCTCTCCTACAGTTGAGTAGCAAACCACATTTAAAATGAATCCAATACCCCAAATAGGGTTTTAGAACATTATTAAGTTTTTGGGAGGAAAACCCACTATATATATATTTGTAAACTTGAATCTTAACTTGGGTTATCCACTAAGACACATTAAAAAATGTAAACATAAGGAAGGAACTTCAACTTCTTTGATGCTAAAATAGAATTCAACTTTTTGGTTGCTATTTAATTTAAATGGGAAATTTTGGCATGAAAATGCAGGTGAAATATCACGAACTTTTGTTGAAAAAGCCAAGGAATGAGATTGAAATAGTGAGAAATAGGAAAAACATTACTGTGCATTCGTGATGGCTAACACTGTTTGCCATCCTTCTGTTAATATATCATAAATTATGGTCAAAATCATTGTGAGCCCCTGCTCATGCATCATTAGAAATGACTTTTCTATGCACGGCCCTGCTGAGACTTACCTAAGATTCAAAGATAAATAAGGTATCTCCTAGGACTTCAAGCACCTTATTGTTGCCTTGTAGCTAACGCATAGGTGTCTGGAAAGAGAATCAGAATTCATGGAGTTCTACAGTCAGCACTAAGTTGGGAAACACAAGTTTCGGTGGGAACTCAGAGAAAGAAGAGTATTCAGGAAGGGTTGATGGGGAAAACAGAATATTTTCAAGTCCTTTGTAAGGATTTTGATAGAAAACCCGAAAGCTCAAAAATAAAAATAAGAGACTTCAATGCAGAGAAGTAACTAAGGTTGCCTTTAGATATTGTATCTGTGAACATATTTTTGTGGAGTAGGTATAATCAAACAGGCATAAATAAGTTTTTTAATGTTCTACTTTGCTTTGCCTTCATTAATATAGAAAAATAAGACAAAACACATTTTTAGTGAAATAATGTAGCATGATGAGAACAGTATTGTTTGTTACCAACTTGATATCAGGATATATTTTAAAGCTCCCCACCTCCCCATACAACAATTAAAAGTCAAAATACATTTCTCCATGATATGATTGATGTACTAGGTGACTTTCACACTAACGAAAACAAAAACCTCTGACCCTGTCATTATCCCTTGGACATTTCCCTTATTATAAATCGTGTTTTCTTCCAGGCCTGCACAAACAAAGGCCATGCTTGCAAGCCCAGATTGCTTCCGAATCTAGACTAACTTTACAGGGGGGAGTTAATAGTCTTTTATACTTGTGCTGTATAACTTGATTCTTCTCTGATTCCTAAGGCCAGAGATTGGCGGGTGCTGGAAGAGCCTGAGCATCTGGTAGCACACTCGATGTGGCCTCTCCATTGGGTGCAACTTCCTTGGCTGTGTCCTGTAGCTGAGTTTCAAATCAGAAGTGCTACCCAAATTTTAACCCCTGGTAATACACACTTAAACTACGAAGAGCCTCACTTCTGGGTGGGGTGGTGAGATCTGTCGTTTCTGTTCAGACCTGTGTCGTCGGGTTGATTCTGACTCGCTCGCAGCTGCCCTACAGGGGAGGACAGACATGTCCCACGGGGTTTCCTGGGCTGTAATCTTTCCAGTTGCAGACCGCCACGTGCTTTTTCTCATAGAGCCTCTGATGGGTTAGACCTGCCGACCTTTTGGATAGTGGCCAAGTTGTGTAACCATTGTGGCACCAGGGCCATCTCCACACATACCTAGACGCCCCTTGGTCTGATTGTGCAGGCCAGAAGCACATCTTACTGTGCACATTTCTCTCATTATTCTCACAGCTACAAGACCACCATTAATGCTGACTGATGGACATTTTCTCTGAGCATTTACACTTTGGGATCAGCAACACTCTCAGGGGGAACAAAGTACTACAGATGGAAGGAAACAATAGCCCCTGTGGCATTTTCCCTTCTGCGACTACTAAAAGCCTCCAAACCACTGAGTAAAACCTCCACTGAGTGCCAGAGACCCAAAGCTCATTCTTTCTTAAAGAACCTACAAAAGAGAGAGAGAGAGAGAGAGAGAGAGAGAGAGAGAGAGAGAGAGAGAACGAACCTACAGACTGGCTGGGAAGGGACCGACCCACAAAGGAGAAGCACCAGTTTTGCAGAATTATGTGTTTACGAGTACAGCAAGACTATTCACACTAGAGAAATGCACTATCCAATCTGAACACAATGTATTTGTTGAACACGTGAAATATGGCTACTGTGAGTTGAAAGTCTTGGGAATGCTAAATATACATGGGATTTTGAAGACAGTATAAAGGAGGGAATGCAAAATTTCTCATTAAAATTTGTGAACATGGGCTACATGATGAAATGATATTTTAGATATGATAAAAGTATTATGACAATTATTTTCACTTGGTTTTAACTTTTTTAAAAGGAAAAAACCCAGTTATTTAAAGTTATGTGGTCCACATTCTCCTCTTATAATGTTGTCCTTCAAAGGATGGACTTAGTACTATGTGCTGAAAAGTCCAAGAGGCTAAAATGAACAAGTGAGATCGCTACTAGTTCTGCAAAGACATATAATCTTTGGATTAGAAAATTGGAGAAGAGTTAGTGTGCTCTTACATGGGAGAATAAGATAGATGAATAGATGTACTATGGCAGGTATTGGAAACCAAAAATTTAATGTTAGATACTTATTTGGTTATCTTTTTTGATCATTTTATTGGGGGCTCATACAACTCATCACAATCCATACATACATCAGTTGTGTAAAGCACATGTGTACATTTGTTACCCTCATCATTCTCAAAACATTTCCTCTCCTCTTAAGCCCCTGGCATCAGCTCCTCTTATTTGGTTATCTTATAAGGCTGACAGATTCTGAACTTTAAATCGAATAAACCAGTTATTGAAGAATCAGAATATAAAAGTTACATTATACAGAACAATTTCATGTAATGCAAGATAAACTATCATATAAGGCCATTGACTCTCACGCCCTTGGCGACTATTCCACAGCTCAGTGCGTCTGACCCCACGCTTGTGCTCTTAAGCACTGTATTGGAGAGGGGGCTCAGGAAATGTATTGCTGTGGTTGTGTACCTCTGTAAGCTTGGCAAGTTGAACGTCTCAGCTATAGGCAGTAAAGACTGCTGTGTTCTACTCTGAATCTCCCCCGCAGTCAGGTCTCTTCTTATGCCAGGCAGTGTTGGAATGGTATTACTGGGATCTGCCTAGGGGAATTTCAGTTGGCACTAGAGTTGTTTGGGTAAATTGTGTTCCAAAGTTGCTTTGATGTATAGTTAAGTAGTTTCTAGCCACACCAGAGTAGGCATTGTGTTTTAGTTGCCTTCTGCCACTGTAACAAAAATACCACAAATGGGTACTTTTAAAGAACAGAAATACATGTTTTCACAGTTGTGGAGACTGGAAGGGGTTGATTCCTTCTTTGTCTTTTCCAGCAATCCTTGGTCTTCTTGGGCTTGTAGGTTCATCTTCATTCTTACATGAAGATTCCTCACTGTGTTTGTGGCTCTATATGTCCATATCTTCTTTTGTAAGACCCTGTTGCACAGAAGGGATTAGGTTTAGGACCCATCCTCCTCCAATATAGTTGCATTAACATAAAAGAGAAAAGAAAGAGCCTCTTTCCCAAAAGGACCACATTGGCAACGAGACACTTGAAGACTTCAACATCTATTTCAACAGTGTTTTCCATGACAAATTCATAGCAATGCTCCTATGTCTATTCCAACAGCTTACCTGAGGTGCAGGTGCAGGGGTCAGATGGCAATGTAAACTTGTCTTTTGGCACCAGAAAGATGGAGAGCATTAAAGAGGAGGGTGGTGGTGGTGGGGGGAGTGCAGTTGGGTGGGGGCGAGGAGAACACTTTCATTATCAAGAGCCACAAGGTATTTGCAAACTCCTTCCAATCCCCAGATAAAGGTGGAGAACTTTATTAAGCAGCTTATACAATTATACATTTGAGATATATTAGTTTTGTTTTCTTATGTAAATTATGCAAGATAGAATTTAAAAGGTCTAGAGACCGGCAATAGTCTGGTTATGTACAATCACGTGGTTATGCCACCAGGGTATGGGATCGGGTCTTAGTTCATTGGGTTTGCATTGAACGGAGGTGGAGATCGGTGTTTCCGGATGACGCAGCACATCCAAATTGCCACTGTGAGAACAAAATAGAATAAAGCTTTTATACACTGTCGTTAAGAAAAAACAATTTTTGATCAACCACATAATGTGAAACCGTTACCTTGCTTTTCTCTCTATTACAAATTTATTGTCAATGAAACAGTATGACGATGAAATGTAGAATCTTAGATAGGCTATCTGGCAGTTAATACTTACCCTTGCCAACAAATCAATTTTGACTCAAAGCTACCTATAGAAATATGATGTTTGCTCTGGATTTCATGATGCTTGTGATCTTTTGTCAGCCTTTGACCCAGGTCTAAGGGGCATGATGGTGGAGTGTTTAAGCCCATGGCTGCTAATTGAACAATTGGCTATTTGAACCTATTGGCCTAGGAAAGATTACAGGCTTGGAAACCCCATGGGGTAAGTCTACTCTGTCCTACCTATAGGGCTGCTGTGAGTTAGACACAAGGCTTTTTGGTTTGGGTGCTTGTTTTGATCAGTGTAATTTTTGATTTACTTTCTTATTCTAAAGCAACAATCATTTTTAAAGTTAAGTTGGTATTGGTGTTGG
>NW_022103915.1:93857683-93860904 GCF_000313985.2 Echinops telfairi
AATGATGTACAAATACGCTTTACACAATTGATGTGTGTATGGATTGGGATAACAGTTGTATGAGCCCCTAATAAAATGTTTAAAAAAAAAAGAACCTGAACCTGACCTTGAATTCTATCCCATAGCTTCACAGCCATTCTTCGTTCCAGGGAAATATTTTAAATATTTAAAGACCACATAGCCCTAAAGAATGTGTGGAAGAAAGTCTGTCTGTTATGTTATTGATTCTTGACATTTTTTTTTCACATGATGGTGGGTTAGACAATGAGTTCTCCACTTTGCAGCTAGAGAAAGTAGAGCCAGACAGATACTACATTCTGTATCCCTAATTCCACACCATCATCCCTCCCACACACCCTGTGCATCTCTGCTAGGCTCGACAGTTCATGGCAGTGGCTACACAGAACTCCCAGACAATACTCACAGCTGTGGAGTTCTAGTAGAGAAGTTAACAGACTGGTGATCAGGTACTTTGCTGTTATCAAGAGATTAGACTGCCTCCTACAATGTGGGCACACAGCAACAAGATGACAGCCAATAAGCAAGGGAGAGTTTAAAGGTCCCTTCCTTTACTGAGTTAAGTGCACGGAGAAGGTGAAGAAGGAAACAAACCTTATTGAGAGTCTTAGGCTGTGCCAGACTCTGTGTTAACCTCATGTAATTATCTTATTTTATGAATCTTCAAATGTCTACAGTATAGAAAGAAATATCTATGATGTATTGCATTCTGTCTGATTTTAAGACTCCTTTAGACCTACCTGGGTTGTTCAGGATCTGACAGATAACGATGGCAAAGAAGGAGGTCTCTGGAGTCAACTTGGGAAGTTCACATTCACCCATCACTTTGAATGACATTGGAGAGATGTTTTCCTTGAGAGCACAAATACTTCCTAGTCTAAGAAAGCATTACCTACCAAGCCCCAAACCTACAGGCAACTGGTATAGTGAAAAATACATAATCTAGTTTTGCAAAAAGCAGTTATCTTATGCCCATGTAAGATAAATTAGATTTTAAATACGTTTGCATTTTGATAATCACAGTGATGAGAAATGACTGTTTTAATGTATGTTTCTGGAATTAAAAGAAAAATTCAGAATGTTAACTCAAACATGGGGTGCTACTTCTTGAATTTTAAGCTGCCAAGAAGAGTTTTTAGATTCAGAAACACAGACGTCTAGGCAGTATCTGTAATAATCCTTATATCCTGCATCATTCTGTTTTCTTTGTGACTTTTATATTCAGAGGCCAATGAACTATACAAGTTTATCTATCTGTTTCGAGTCATGTTGAGTGAGAAAGGGCTCACAATAAACACTATGAGAATATATATATAATATATGTATATATAATATGTGTATATATATATTCCTGTCTCCTATTTGTTCTTATTTTGCATTATACATAGTAGATATGCATTATACCCCACCCCATGCTTTATGTCACTATTCACTAATAGTTTTTTGGGGGTGGGATGGAAAGTAGGGGAAACTGATCTTGAGATTAGCTCCAAGTATCACAGGCTCCCATGCCATACTTTTCTTTGAAAAAGCAGCAGAAACTGTATTAAATGATATGCCTAATAAGAGGGAAACCATCTGAATAGCTGAACTTGCAAACGGACAAGGAGAGATCCTACGTGAGAAGTCTGTAGTCTGTGGATGCTTGGATCTGGTCCGTTTTGGTTCTTTGGCGGCTTCTATTGCTTTCGAGGTGGGGAGAAAACATGTGCAGGAAGACAACGATGTGCCTGCTCTGCTGTGGGGTACCTTCCTCAAAGCATCATTGTAGCTAGTCCTGGAGGCAGAATGAGCAGCTTCTGACTTAAAGGGCACACTAAGTATCCTCAGGCAGGGTGTGCAGGTGGCTCCTGACCATCTCTGTCTTCACAAGGGGCAGGACAGTCAAAACTAACATCAACTCGCTATGAGGCCGACGTTAGATACGCCTGTACACTCCAGCCTTCTTGTTGACACTAACCGTCCCTCCTAGGGCACTGTCTTTGCTGGGTTTGATTGTTCATTGCAATGGCCATACAGAACTCACAGCCAATGCTCACAATCATGGGGCTTATTTGGGAAGCTAAGAGGTTACTGCTTGGGATGAGGAACGTTTAGGACATAGTTCTTCCCGTCAGGATACCCTCTTCAGAGCTGTCCTTGGCTTCTTGGCCACATAGCGCCTTGGCCTCTGCCTTGTTTGGGCAATGTCACAGAGCTCTTTTAGCATCACTGATAAAAGCTCAGAGGGCAAGCTACTCCACCATTAGCTTCAGCCTGAGGGCACTCAGCTCAAACTCTGTGAGTCAGCACTTAAGTCTCCAATTAAGTTCCTGGAGGCACCCAAGCCATAAGCAAGGCACTCGGCTTTCTCCATCCTGTGGGCCAGGCAGTCCACTGTTTTGTTTCACCCCCCCAGCTCTTGGTTCTGCACTCCTTGTTTCTATGGTGCCACAACTTTCTATGGATCAAGGAAGTTCAGCGCTCAAGGATCTTACGGTCCAAAGGATATGCTCTACTTCTGGCTCTTCTTTCCTAATGGTAGTGCCACTGCTCTTTCCACTCCCAAGATGGCTCATTTTATATTCACCAGGATGGTACATTTGACCAATTCCCAACTTAGTGCTCCAAGTTAACACTCACTCACCACTGAAGCTCATCAGTACTTTCCTCCACCTTCTCTTAGGCAGGCCCATCAGGAAAAGAGGAAATACAGCCAGTCTCTTGTTTGCCCCCCAAGATAATTTTATTAGGACATAATCCAGACATCATACTATTCAATAGCTGAGTCATATTAAGCAGTGCTGTACAATTGCTACCACAATCATTTTCAAAACATTTTCTTCTTTCTTGTACTCCTTGATACTGACTCCCCATTATCCACCCCCTCTCCCCACTTACCATAATCCCAAGAATACTTAATCTACTTATTGTCTCTATGGATTCACCCAGTCTGGGTTTCATGATGCCCAGCCTTTGGTGGAAGAGCCATATCAAGCAAATCTTTGCTCATAAATTACAAGTAGCCAACCAAAATACTTGACTTCAAATACATGTTTTTCCCACAGCAGAGAATATTTCTCACATTCCAGTGGAATTTAAAGATAAAAGTAATTTTTTAATCGTTTTATTTGGGGCTCATACAACTCTTATCACAATCCATACATACATCAATTGTGTAAAGCATATTTGTATATTCATTGCCCTCATTATTCTCAAAACAT
>NW_022103915.1:93863650-93867441 GCF_000313985.2 Echinops telfairi
GGCCAGCCCCCCAGACCTCTCCACTGGTTCCCTACTCCACGCCGGCATGTTGCATTCACATCTTGGAGCTCTGGTTTGAAGTCTGGGTTGAAGTCTGGTCCCTCTTTCCCTGTGGAGATATAAATAATACCCTTACATTCCAGTGGAATTTAAAGATAAACAGAATTTTGTAAGTGTATTTCCTAAGATGCTCCTTTTGTTAATATACTTACATTAACTTACAATGGGTTGATCAATTTCTAATGGTTTCAATGGAAAATCATTTGACATTCAGAGACATTATCCAGGAATCATTTTTAATGAAACTTGAGGAACCGTGGCTTTGGAATCCTTGAAAGAGAGAGAGAGAGAGAATGTAAAGAATTTACGCTTTACTTGATCAATCACGCGGCCCTGCTGGCATAGTGGTTATGAATTGGGCAGCAATCTACAAGGTCAGCCGTTCAGTTTTGGAAACTCACAGGACCTATCCCGTCCTATTGGGTCACCATGAGTTGGCATCAACTTCAGGGCAGTGAGTGAATGGCCCAATCAATAGAAATTGTCTGAGAGTTCTATTTTGGAGCAGCGAGCTGAGCCATAAAAAATAACCTCAACTAACTTAAAATTCAACTAGACTAAAATTAAACTCACTTGTTTCCAAGCAAAAGCCTGAGAAAGTAAAGGATGTACATTGGGTTGCCTGACGTTAGAAGAAGTGCTGACATCCAAGAAGTATTATGGGACATTTACTATATTGAATATTAGTATCTGATTTTTCTTAAAAATTTCAAACGATACAGTTTTCAATACCAACCCCTTTTTGGAATTTTAAACATTGGGAAAATAAGACTTTAAGCAAATTGTATGTAAGGAAACAATGGTAAAAAGTGAATGTTCTCAGTGTTTCACTCATTACTTTAGTTCTGTGCTCTAATGAAAGCTTTAAACAAGCGTAGCTGGAAATGGCGATGTCTTGTTCCATGATAGCTCACTATGTAGATTATTCACTGAAATGAGAGCTCTCTGTCCTTCAGGGCTTGGTTGCCCCTCCCCCCTGCTTCCCCCCACCCCCAAGTACTTCAGAGCAGCCCACAGCTTCTCTGACTGGGAGTCATGGGTCTCCCTTTTCTTTGTAGTGTTACACTTATCCATGCAATGTGAGCATTTCATAGCATTTTTCAAGGCATAAAAAGAAGAAAAAATCTTTTAAAAAAATCCCCCAATCCCTGTTGGTATTACCTGTTCGTATTTTGCAGAGTGACAGTCCCAGGTTAACTAAATAACAAAAACACATAAAGGTGGTCAAGTGCATCACCTTTAAGAACGCAAACCTTATTTTATATTCATTTGTAAGTGTCCTGCCAGTTTGACTCCTTCTCAGTGCTTATGCTTGTTTGTCTACTCCCGATGGAAACCGAGGCCAGACTGGTGTCACCACCAGCAAACGGCTCCATGTACGAGGAAGAAAGAGGTGGGGTTGTTAGGACATATCTCTATGGAGCGTTGCTGAAATATCATTGTTATTTCTTATCCTAATTGTCAAATAGTCTGGTCATATTTTCTTCACTCTGATTTGACTGTATTTGGAGGAGATGTCTAAACAGTTATTGAGCATCTTTGATGAACTGTGCATACTGAAAAATTGAAACAACAACAAAATCCCAAAGCAAGGCCAGCTGCTTCCAAGTTTACAATCTAGTATCTGCCATTTATCTGTGATGGACGGTCTCCGCTGGAAAACAGACAGATTCCTCTCACTTGGATCCAGTTTCCTTTTTTGGAGTGGAGGTTGTGTAAGTACAATGGACTTTTGAAAAAGTTGATCTTAGCAACCTTTGGGAACATTTGTTTCTAAACTCCAGGATGCAAATAAAGGTGAGACTACTGATGAGTTGATTTGAAGTCATAGATGGGGGCACTGAAGCAATTATTTGTTTGATCAAATGGGTGATCAGAAAGCAATAGTTCGGAACCACAATTTACCGTTCATTTGAAAATGGTAGAATTCTGAAGAACTGGATTTAATCTAAAAACATTTCCTTGATGATTTGTTCATCGTTCATGCTCAGAAAAATCTTAACTACTATACTCAATTCTTCTCCTACTCTACCATTCTTTAGAAGAATTTTGCATGCTATTATTAAGATAGGAATTACTTTCCCATGGGGGAGTTATTATATATTTATCTAAATTAAATCTCATTCTATTTAAATTTTTCCTCTTAAGATCTTTCATTGTATTTGCAGCTCTTTCTATTTTGGTATGCTCACAGCTATTTACTTTTCCCATCAAGGCATTAATCTGGACATTTCATTTAGCTCTAGTCGTGATGCTATTCCTACAGAACCCCACTGTCCCCAATTTAATGATGCATTACTAATCGTTGCTTATTATTTATAGTCCATCAGTCAATTTGAGATGAATCATAATATGACAGTACCTTACCAATGTTTCTATTCATTTTTATTTGTTTCCAATGAAAATCCCAGGAACTTGGCGGAGCTGCTCATAGCAGTTTTATTAAATAGTTTATATGATATTTGAAGGGAGAAAGGAAAATGGTGTCTTTGTGCCACTTTTATTTTTGCTCAATTGATGGAATATTACGCTGCTATTGTGCAGTCCTCCATATTAAGAAAGATCATCCAGTGCAGAGGAGACAGTTTAGACACCTGCCTTCGGATAACCTGGTGCCATTTCTATTACTTTATCCGACTTAAGCTTTTTCTGACCTTACTCATCTGCAGACCACAATCCTGCCCACAGGATTTTGTAAAACTGATGTTGTGTGGTGCAGTGAATAACAGATATAAAACAGTTTTGAAGATAGAAATATTTACATACCGTTCTTTTGCATGAAGATGATGTTTCTGATCCACTCTTTGAAGCAGGCCCGGCATTCACGTCTCTGAGAGGGTCCCTAGTGCATTCAGCTGTGGCCCGCTAGACTCGGGAGAAATGCGTGGCAGTCTGCTTCCACAAAGACCACAGCCTTAGAAATCATTTTGCTCTGTTCTGTAGAGTCACATGATTCCAGCCAGTTGTTGTTTTGGGCATGTTTTTATAGTCCCTGGTGGTGCAAATGATTAATATGTTCAGCTACTTGGCGAAAGATTAGAGGTTCAAGTCCACCTAAAAATGTCTCCACTGAATGGGTTCACAATCTACTTCTGACAAACCAGTCACTGAAGACCCTATAGAGTACAGCTTTACTCTGAAGCATACGGGCTGCTATGTGCCAGAATAAAATTGTTGGCAACAGGTTTGGTTTTAGACATCTTTATACTGTTTTGGTTGCTTCTCACAATGTTAAAGGCATAGAGGTACAAGGTGTAGATGCACTTGGAGTCTGTGGTCAGAAAGCACGTGACTTAAATGGCATCTTCAGACTTAATGTACGCCTGTGCTGTCATAAGTGAAATATACACTATTACCGCTGCACCGTTAACATTGTTCCAGTAAAACCTGTAGCTGACACCTAGTAACCCTTTGTTATGTGATGCTGGGTATAGCTGTTGCATGTGTCTATTGTTCTCATTTTAAATAGGAGTATTAGTGACCAGAAGGTAGCATTTGAACGTAAACTTCGTGGCTCACATTTACTCACTGCCATCTAGTCCTTTCTGATTCATAGCAGCCCTTGTGGTCTAGTGTGTGACACAGTGAGCTGCTAACCACAGGGTCAGGGGTTTGAATCCACCAGTCACTGAATGGGAGAAAGACAACTCTCTCTACTCCTTTAAAGTAGTAAGGTCTCACAGTCCCAAAGGGGCAGCACTCCTCTGCCCTATAGGATCCCTATGAAATTC
>NW_022103915.1:93867757-93875466 GCF_000313985.2 Echinops telfairi
TGCATGAGTCCCCAATAAAATGATTTAAAAAAGAAAAAAAAAAAAGAAACTTGACCAATGGTTAGCATGGATGAAGGAGGAGGAGTTTTGCTTTGGGACAGCAAGTTCATTTTAATGGTGGTGGAACAATTTGGAGAAGAGTATTAATAATGTTTGTATAACATCAGTATAATCGATGGCACTGAATTGTACATGTAGAAGTTGGAGAATGAAGTGTGGAGAATTGGAGAATGTTTTGTTGTGTATATTTTTGCCAAAATTGAAAAAATTACATGGATAACTGAGTATAAGGAAGAAGACTCTACCATAAAATTGATTGTGGTGAAGATTGTACAACTCTTCTTGATATGATTGAACTATTGAATTGTGTGAGACGTGGATGAGTGCCAAAAAAACTTATTTTTTTTAAAAGAAAAAAAAGAAAAAAGAAGGAAAGAAGTCTTAGATGCTTTCGTATGTTTTATAAGTACTTGTACCCTCAGTTACCTTCTAGTTCTATAGAAAGTATCTTCTTTTTGGGGCCGGTTCAATTCCCAACAAAATCCAAAAAAAAAAAGGGTTTCCCTCTCTTAGAAAAGGGTTGCCTTGAATATCTTATTTACAATACCTCACAATTTGAAAATAAGATCTAGACTTGCTAATACTCATTTCCTTCTACAATTCACTTTATTTTGGGAGAAGGATGGGGCTCTCTACCTCCATGGAGAGCTACCTTACCGTCCCAGACACCAACAGCAGATGACGCAGAATCAACCTGATGGCAGTGAGTGTGATTTGAGTCTTTAAAATGGGAGAAAAAGGAAGCTTTCTACTTCCCCAAGTACCATTTCAGAAACACACAAGGACGGTTCTACCCTGTCCTACAAGACAGGGGGCTTTTTGGAAGTTTAATTCCATCTCCTTTACCTCCCTAAATCCCATTCAAAAAGGCTACCTCTAGAGGATTTGAATAAGAGCTATTTCATAAGACCAATAAAGAACCCAGAATGCCTCCCAAAACCTGGAACATGGAATTCCTCAAAGGAAGTCCAGTTTATAGAGTGGAAAATGGTGAAGATCCTGAATTGAGTCATACAATTCCTGATCCAGTGACCAATATTTCCCAAAGCTCTGATATCAATTGGAGCAGCAAATGAACTGTTTCTCTTCTAAGATCTAGGATGGGGTGGGGTGGTGGGTGGGGGTATTGAGGGAGAGGGTGAGACCTTCATGTCCCCAGGAGAAAGATCCAGGAAATTACAGTGACCTTTAGGTTACCTGCATTCACACTGTCACTCTCTAATATTATTGTAATAAAGGTCACTCCTTAGACCCACTTTATGTGCATGAGAACAATACTAAGTAGTAACTTTAAATTACTCAACAACATGAAAACGATTCACTTGTATTTACAAATTTTTTTAACAAACAACCCTCACTGCCATCGAGTCAATGCCAACTCACAGCGACCCTCCAGGACAGGCTAGCACCGCCCCTGTGGGTTTCCAAGACTGTAACTCTTTGTGGGAGTAGAAAGCCTCGTCTTTCTCTCGAGGAGCGACTGGTGGTTTTGAACTGTTCACCTTAAAGGAATGTGTAACTCTTATATAGCCTTCCCAAAACTCGTGCAGTTTTTTCTAGAGATTTGTGAGAAAAAAAGAGGAACGGGACAAGGAAACACGACCTTTTATTAAAATAAGAGGATGAAGTAATTTCTTTTCAACCATTACGAATCTTCCCAAAGAACAAGTCTAGTGAAAGAAACAGGACATTTTACACATTATCAGAATTGGGCAGAAAAGAGAGCCATAAAATAGCTTGATGAACATTTTCAGAGGGTTTGAAGGCGATAGTGAAATCTGCCAACTAGGAGGGGGAATAGGAGGTCACACTGTGAAATTAATAGCCAGTAAATTTAGAACAAATAAAACAGAAGTGCTTTTGCACAGCAAATCAGCAGCCTGTGGCGCTCACAGCGGCAGGAGGGCTGGGGACGGAAATGCTGCCGAGCTCGCATTAAAGAAGAGCAGGCACCGTTGTCCTTCTCGCCACCAGCATTTGCAGTGAGTTGGATGGTGGTTCGGGCGACTTCATCCTTTGCTTTAGAATTTAATTATGATTGTGCTTTGTGGAAAGCTCAGAAGGACGTAAGACGAACAGCAAGAAAGGAAGTAGATCAGGGCCGCTTTCTGTGAGCCTGCACTCCACAATCAACTCAAGAGACGTATTCGACGACAGTGACAATGACCAAGTTTCAAAGTCTTGCACGAGGGTGAGCTGAACCTTGGGAATTCTATCCATTCAAACTTCCTGTCTTCAGGCAGGACAACATGAAATATCAAATTCCACGATCTTTTAACACCCCGCCCGCCATGAACTTTTTGAAGCACGTCCTAGCTTGAGCTACTGGGCTCCTTTCCATTTACAAACACTATTCGAAGAAAGAAATTTGTATTCTTTGCCATCTGCCACGCGCCGAAGCTAATATTAAATAGTTCATTGTTTCGTCCTGATATGTTAATTCCAGTTGGGATGCCACGAGCAATGTGTTTGGCAAATGGAGGATTTGATGATGATGATGAAGAAGATGAAGATAAGGGTCAAAGAGACCTTCCTCCTTTCTGTAGTGGAGGGACAGCAGCAGCTTGCGTGGACGACAGATGTCTTCTTCGGCTCATGAGGACATGGAGCATTGCATAGCCCAGCCCCAGAATTCATGCTGAAAACGAGTGATCTCACAAAATGAATTTTAAGTGTGGCTTTCAGCTTTCGGGCTGGTTATGGCTTTTGACTCCCATGAAGACTGAGGGTCACAGACACCCACAGGGCGGTTCCACCCTGTCCCTGGGGATGAGGAGTATATACTCAGTGCCTGATCGTGCATTCACATCACTCTTTCTATGCATAGCCGAGGACCAGCAAACTCTTTGAGTCTTCTTCTTTCTCGACCTACAGCTTATTAGTGTTGGATTGAGTTAATGTTCAACTAAGAATCCCTTGGCTGATGCGGAGGGAACAAGATAGGGACATTTCATTCTTCATTAATCTCCTTCTTGCCATGATTAGTGAAGGTGTAAATAGTGACACCTCTGTTTTTAGACCCGAGTGCCAACTACCAGCCATAAACTCACTGCCACAGAGGCCACCGACGTCAAAAACAACGGAACCTGACTGTTGAGCCTGTATTTTAATTTGCTCATGTTTTGGCTGCTAAGCATTCTGCTTTTCTGCTACTGGAATATCAACAACCGGGCTCCATTAGGATGTGTTCCTTTGCATTATGTTTAGAAAGGTGAACTTGAAACAGAACCATTTGGTTTTTGTTATTTATAAATGCAGTAAGTTTGTATCCCCCCTTAAAATAAATAAATGTAAATCTACATTAATTTCAGAGTTTTCATCGGTCTTACATAATTGGCAGCCTTACAATACCGGGAGGCACAGTCGAGGTTTTTGTCTCTGTTCAAACAGTCCTTTCAATCCGGAGCAAGGGCTGCTCTTTGTTTCTTGGCTGTCTGAGAAGCGACGGAAGATCAGAGAGCATTCTTGGAGCTGATCGAATATTACATTCCATTGGAACCAGTCGTTTACAGAGACAGTGCAACTAAGTGTTCTGAGAAAACAATTGAAAACGACGTTTCCGTTTCCCGTGCAAATCCCATGCTTTTCGTGAATCTGGAGGAAAACCGTGTGGTTTCGAAAGCCTGAAATATTTGTATCCACTTTTTAATTGTTGATGTGCTGATGTCAAACCACCACACTGGATATTTTTAGTGCCTATCCCCATGACTGATGGTGTGTGTAGAAATCAGAAGTAAGGGTATCACTCCTGGCAGAACTGGAGTGAATTAGAAATTCCGTTTGCAAGACATTTTAAAATATTCGCTTTTTAACCTCCTTTTAAAGCCACCTCTTGCTGTATTTTGCGATGGTGGGGATTTAATGCATGATGCCTACATATGTGTACATAATATTCTCTACCTTTTTTCTTTAATATTCCTTGGGTTTTAATTATTAAAGATAAGTATTTGAATTATAAATATTCTAGTTATACAGGAATAGGCAAAGCAGGCATATACCCTCAGGCAAAATTCTTCCATTATCCGTAATCCTCTGCCTCCCGCCTCCATTTCTCCGCTTCCTATCTCTGTGTCCCCTCAAAAACACGCCGAGGTATTCTTTTCAAGCAGCCTTCTCCTCTCCACTCACACCGAGAAATCCCTTCTCAATATGTATAGGGGCCTCTTCCTTGAAGTGGGATGTCATACTTGTCCTAAATATAATAAAGTGCTATCTTCAAGGCATTTCTGCATCCAAAACACTCCCAAGAAACCTGCCGAGCCCTCCTATCTAACGAGTCTGAATGTCACAAATCATAGCCCAGAAGCTGCTTTATAGTGAATCATTAACATTGTCAGGAATGACTTGGCAGAGAGAGAGAGAGAGAGAGAGAGAGAGAGAGAGAAAGCTTTCCATTAGAGAACTGAGGGAGAATATACAAATGACGGCATTGTCATTCCACTCCTATTGTTTTATAAAGCTCAGAACTTATTAGTAAGAGTTTATTAGAGGGATAGGACTGTGCATTTCATATAGAGTATATGCTGAATTAGGGATTTCCCTCATTTTTTTACTGTATATTTTTCATCATTCATTTGAAAGAAATCTTGTTTTGAAAAGTATGCTAGCTGTGTTGAGTAAAGTTTTACCGGATGAATGGATCTGTCACCAAATGGATATGGAGATATATGCAAAAATAGTCACTTGCTTCTTTGTGAGGGAAAACTGGGCTTTGTGACCACTTCTCTGGAATTTCTTTCCTCCTGATTCTTTTGCTCACTGGGGATGACTTAAAAGGCCAGGATGTTGGACCGATGGTGGGCCAGAATGCGTTAGAGCAAGTGTTATCTCTCTTTGAAGGGTGCTCTGGCATCCCTTTCTGAAGTTAGAGGCAAATCAGTTTTTGAATGATTTATTGCTTTATATTAATCTAAGCTGCTTCCCTCCAAGTTCGAACTAACCACAGTCCAGAGGTGATTGCCCAATATCCATTCGCCTCCTTCACCTAATGTTGACATGGGTGGTGGATACTTTGGTCTGCTACACAGATTCCCACTGGGATGGAGACATTCTTTCCCCAAATGGCCAGCATATCCCTTGCCATTGACAATACTGTTGAGTTCTTCCCTAGAGTTATCTTGTTGAATGCTATCATACTTCCTCAGGGCCAGTAAAAAATTAAGTGACTGAACCAGTCTTCAATCAGAGATGTTCCTGAAGAACCATCCTAACTCCGGCTCTTCTTGTCGTAGAACTGACTGTTTCGACTGCATCACAGGTCAATGCCTCTCTTTGTCAAGTCTTTATTCCGTTCTTTCGTTGAGAGTGCTTGTCATATCCAAGAGCATTCCCCAGGAAACCATCTATATACAAATTTTGACTTCTGAGTCTCTTTCAGAGAAAACCCAATCTATAACAGTCCGTATTGGGATGGTTTTAAGAATCAAGTTCTAAAATGGTATTTTGGTACTGAATTACCTGCTAGCTGACTGTTAATTAGGACTTCAATATTAGTGGTAGGTAGAACATTAATAGCGTTGAATGTGGTAGTGCTGTAATTGTTAAACCATTCACTGCTGGTAAATTGTAATTAGATACCAGGGGAAGAAATGTATTGAAAGCTATAATATCTCAGGTGTTTGAAAGTTTAGGGGTAAATAGCAATTAAAGGACCATAGAATTAGATAACAGTTGCTGCACGCTATCCATGCATTAGAGAAGACCATGAAAGGCTGAGGGTGATTAATACCCAAATTAAGGTGAAGTATAAAAGCCAGGGGGCCTCTTTGGCAGTGTATAAAAAGGCTCTCATCTCCTGCAGCTGAAAAGTGAAAAAGCTGAAATCTAGCTCAGGACTTAATCAGAGTAGATTAACTCTAGAGATGGTTGGATTTTAAACTTCAAGTTGTTTCTGCCAAGGTTTTGGCTCCGATTGGCAAGAAATAAGACTTTGGCTTACTACATTCCAACATTTCAATACATCCCCAGCTTTCTCTGAGTCTATAGAAGTGGCTCACCCCTCTTTCTTAAAAGCTCCTCCTCCTCCTCTACTTGAAGACCGTGCAGAAGACTCTGACCATGATGACAACGCCAACCCTTCCCCTTTCCACTGCTCTTCCTGGTCACAGAATATACTTAAAAATTACATTTATTGGTAGTTGGTAGAACCCTGACATTTATTCTTAGCTTTTGGGGTTGGATGCACTATAGCATAAAAGCCAAGTAGAAACTTCTGAAATGGCCTTTCTTTCCAAATAATAAAATTTGAAAAACCAAACTATTTCAGGGAGGATGGCAACAATGAAGGCTACTGCTAAAAACCTAGAGGATATGAGAGTGATGGCTCTCATCCTATTTTTATTTAATTCAGCAATTGAGTCCTTATGAAAAACTAGATTGATCTAGGAGAATGACATTGGGTGACCACAAACTTGCATTAAATGCCTTGGAGGCAATATCTGACCTCCTCTGGCTTCCCTATGGCCCAGGGTCACGGGTCAGCCATGCCTCAACACTCCACCCTTGTTTACGGATTCTGACCAACCATTCCTGCCACACAGGAATTATACTTCTATGCTGGGTTCAAGAATTAGTAGCAGTGGCCACACAATCTCACCTACAATAATCACAATTAAAGGGATTTATTAAGGAAGTTAACAAGTTATGTCAGCATCAGTAAACAGTAAGAATGTGAGTGTTGATCCATAGTCACACTTTGATCAATCAGCAACCAAGTCTCTATAGTCCTCAGCCTCTAAGCCATGTGGCCCTTCCATGCTGCCTCTGGGTGCCAGAAACCAGCCTGCCTATTGCTCTTACCCACAGTCCTACAGTCTCAGGCCAGGTGGAGAGAAGGTACCCCAGTCTCAGCCTGGCTCCTCTGAGCCTTCTTGTCATCATCTCTAGTGTAGCTGGGAACCTCTGCCACTTGCGACAGAGATCTTCCAATGGTCCTGGGATTTCTCCAGGTGTCCCAGGTGGCTTGTATCCCCAGAGGAATGGCTTTGATGGGAGTGTGGTTTTTGTCTTTTAGCTGAACTTGCTCCCAAGGAAAATGAGAAGTGGCACACTTTCTGGTAGAGCAGGCTGAAAGATGACCCCAAGGTAACAAATCCTGTGATTTGGTTCGTACCCTCTAGTAAGGTCAGGCCAGAGGCAGAGAGTCCAGAATTAGAACGATCACACAAGGCACCGTAGCTAGAAGGGCCGTATTAATTGAGTGCATCTTGAAAGCGCACCAAGTCGAAGGCAGCATTTTAGTCAGAGCTGATTTACAGGCCCTCAAGTACTGCTGATTCTCCTTCCTCCCGGCAGCTCTGTTCTAGAACCAGTATCTAGGTGGTGCAAAGGGCTTATGTGCTTGACTACTATCTGAAAAGGTTGCAGTTTGAATCCAGAGGCACCTTGGTACCCTGGTGACATAGGCATTACTCATTGGGTTGCTAACTGCAAGGTCAGCAGTCTGAAACCACCAGCCACCCTGTGGGAGAAAGACGAGGTTTTCTACTCCCCCAAAGAATGACTCTCAGAAACTCGCAGGTACAGTGTTACCCTCTCCTGTGCTGACACTAGGAGTTAGCATCGGCTTGATGGCAGTGGGGTTGGTTTGGGTTTGAAAGGCACCTTGGAAGCCAGGCCTGTCTGGGTGATCTGTGTCTGTCCTCTGGATA
>NW_022103915.1:93875776-93889274 GCF_000313985.2 Echinops telfairi
TTCTTTCTTTCTTTCTTTCTTTCTCTCTTCCTTCCTCTCTTCCTCCCTTCCTTCCTTCCTTCCTTCCTTCTTTTTTTGTGCCTCCCTCCCTCCATCCCTTCCTTCTTCTGTCATTCTATCTGTATTTGGTACACATAATTCTGGCCAATACTGCATCACTGAACGATTGCTCCTAGGAAAAATATAGGCTTAGGTTCCTGCAAGCCTCTGGTCACAACATTTATGTCAACCTGTCTGTATATAACCTTATTTTGTGTATTCCTGTTTTAAGACATAATATTTGCCATATATTTCTTACAAATAATGAATGATATGCAGTATGTCTTTGTAATAAATCCCTAGTCAAGAAGATTTTAACATTCTTCTGACCCTGGATAACATGATGTAACTTTATTTGGTTTTCAGTCTCACAACATATGAGCTTTCTTTTGTGCTTTTAAAATTGGTCGTCACCTCATGAACCCACCACTTTGTCTATTTTTCCATTGCTTTATCACCCTCTGTAATTGTTACTCCTCACATTCTGGAGGAACTCCACCTATAGATTGGAAATTTTTCCTTCTTTCCTCCACCCCTTGAATGTATTGTACTGCTGATCTAGAAACATTACATTCGCAGCTAGTAGTATGATCATTCCCACCTGAAAGAGCTTCTCTAACACACACGCCTTCTTCCTAAGCGTAGCCACTGGAGCCACTAGACTACTTGAGGGCCATTTTTGGCAGCCAAGTCAGAAACAAAAAAGCACAAAAGTGTGAAAAACATGACACTCTCTAGACTGTGAAAAGACCATTTGTTTATAGGCTGGGTAAGAAGGTACCTCATAGTTTGGACTATGTGTGTCACATGACTAAACTTTTTCGTCACTCTGTGTATATAGAGGATGGAAAACCATGGGAGTATTGATTTGGGGGTTATGTATAATTTTGAAAGAATAGTCAACATCACAAATACAGGGCCCACGAAGAGTGAAAGTCCGCATGGCACGTGGTAGGCAGCCATGAGCTTTTTCTAAACTGAAGGTGCCGTAGCAGCAGAGTGCATTCCATTAGGGCATCTCTCCCTCGTGTTGCCTCAGAACCTCTTACTTTGAAATATGCTAATGGATGGTCTAGACGTGCTACAGAACATTCTATTGGTCCATATATCAATGATATCATACTAATTAAACCACATGAACCCTAAGTGGCAAGTATGTTAGAAACCATGAAAAGATATGTGTCCTTCAGTGGGAGTGGCCAAACTCATTTACATTTACAAGCTCATCTGAGACTTCAGTTCCTCTCCCGAGGCTGCTCTCTGCCCTGGAAGCAGTCTGCAGTTCCTTGCAAAATGGCTTCCTCAGCAGGCTCTTCCTTCAAGATAACTTACTTCTTCACAGCCAAAGAAAGGGTGTCTCTTGGTGAATGCTACACAAACGCGAACCACATCCCTGCTGGTGAGTTAATTCCAACTCAGAGCAAGGCTGAAGGACGGAGGAGAACTGCACCAGAGGGTTTTCAAGGCGATAAAAGAAAGCATCATGAAAACAGCCCGCCACATGGTTCTCCTTCAGAGAAACCGATAGATTCGAACTGCTGACCTTTCACTTAGACATTGAGTATTTTAATCACCACATCACTAGAGCTTCAGTTAGGAAAACCAAGTCATATATATAGTGTAAAGTAATCACCGGAGTGAGATCCTTTCTCATTTTCCATCTTATATTGAGTCGGCGCAGGAACATGACCCACTCTCCTTGAAGGGAAGGTATTGCAGAAAGGCTGGGACCAGGATGAGGAAATCATTGGGTTCTACCCTAAGGCCTCAACCAGCACCACTGCCTGGAGGTCTCCAGAGTGTTTAATGCTCTGGTACAGGCTTTCTTATCATGTTGTATTAGACCAAGTGAGCCGTGGGCACACAACCATAGGATTCACTGACTCTATCACAGACTGTATCATTGAAAACCGCTAACCTGATGGGGCAATGAAACAGGTCTTTGAAGATGCATCTGAAGTAAAGTTCCAGATGAGTTCCTGAATGGATGGGTACCATCCTCCTGTAAATGCCATATAATGTAAGCAGCTTCTACTTTACCATGTTGCACATATTCAACTTCCCACTCCCATGAACAGTGACAGTCTTGGAAACTCATAGGGACAGTTCTAACTTGTCCTACAAGGTCATTATGAGTCAGCAGCAACTTGATGGTAGTGAACAGTGATGCTCAACAGGTAGAATGAATAGGCCTGAGAACCAAGAGGTGAAAGGAGGAGTGGCTTTCTTTTCAACGTGCTTAGTGACCCCCTGGGGAATTTGTGCTTCCTGACTGCACAGTTCTATATTTTGCAAGTTTACAGGTCCTACTTCGCAGATGGGGTCAGGCACTTCCACTAGGGAACACAGCAAGAGTCCCATTCAACTTTGAATTACGGTTACCGCCTGCCACTTCCCCCGCCAGTGCCAGGAGAGCAGCAGGCAAGGAAATTGGTCACTTTCCTGCTCAAGGTAATTGATTCCAATCATCAAGATGAGGATAGAAACAAAAACATTCAACCCTTCTCTTGGCGTATCTGAAGTAGCCTTATGGCACAAAGTTCAGTAAGCTTTGAACTGTTAACGACAAGTTCAGTGGTTCAAACCTACCAGCTCTTCTTCAGGAGAAAGATGAGGCGAAATGTTCCCATAAAAGTCTATAAAACCTGTAAAACCTTATATAGGGTCACTAGGAGTTAGAATCCCCTTGATGACAGTTGGTAGGGTTGACATACTCCTCCTTAATGTTGGCGGGAAATGGAAAATACATCAACCATGCACTAGACTGTGCACAGTGATAAACAGCTCGGATACCTCAGAGATGGGGATCTGGCCTGGATCGCCCTCTACCTTCCTCTTCGCCAGTAAATCACTGATCAGTAGAGATGAGAATCGAGGGTGCTGTCCTTATGGTTGTTATGAACCATTGTGTCATTCTATTCACATGGTCCGGTCCTGCACCGGTCGCATCACGGTTCCTATGCCTGAGCCCATGGCTGCATCCATGGTGTCAATCCATCTCCTTAAGGGCCTTTCTCTCTTTCACGGCCCTTCTTTTTTTACATAGTACGTTTATTGGGGACTCTTACAGCTCTTATCACAATCCATCCATCCATCCATTGTGTCAAGCACATCTGTACATTTGTTGCCATCATCCTTTTCAAAACACTTTCTTTCCACTTGAGCCCTTGGTATCAGCTCTTCACACCCCCTCCCCCCTGTCCTCCTTCCCTCATGAACCCTTGATAATTTATAAAAAAATTTTTTAATGTCTTACACCGACCGACCGCTCTCTTCCTTTGCTCATTTTTCTTTTGTCTGCCTTTCTGGGAGGGCAATATATGCCCTTCTACTTTATCAAACATGATGTCCTTCTCCAAGAATGGTGTCTCCTGACAACATGTACAGACTATGGGAGACAAAGTCTCGCCATCCGTGCCTCTGAGGGTGGGGGAGTGTTATTAATTAAATGGTGTTCCCCCAGAATATGTGTTGTAAATCCTAACCTTTATGCCCCTAGTCCTGTTTGGGAATGGATTGCCTTTGTCATGCAAATGAGGCTTGATTAGTGTAGAGTATGTCTTCAGCCCATTTCTTTTGAGATATAAAAAGCATTTAGGGTGGAAGCAGAGCTAGAGGAAGAGCAGGCCACAGGAAGACCATCCAAGAGCAGAAGCTCAGAAGAAGCAAGGACCTTACCCCAGCACCAAGAGACAAAGAGAGCCTTTCCCTAGAGCAAGTGCTCTGAATTTGGATATGCTCCTATAGTCTCCTAAGCAGTGAAAACACACTGTCTGTTAAAATCATCACCTATGATTTCCCTGTTACAGCCAAACCCAACTACCCCAAAGAGCGCCAGATAAACTCAAACCCAAACTGCTGGCCATGAGTTGATTTCCAGAGTCTTTGTAGGAAGTAGACATCTTTATCTTCGCAGGTGCAGGCATCCTCATCTTTCTCCCATGAAGCATGCGTTTGAACCACTGACGTTGTGGCTAGCAGTCCACTGCTTATGGGATAGTGCCACTGGGGCTCCTTCTGGTTACAAATCTGACCCCCTGTAAGGTGAGTTTCCTTGGGCGGTGGCCTGTAGCAGCTTTAGTCTTGCCGTCAAGTCAATTGTTCCGCATAGAAATCCTGTGCGCCTTTTCCAAGTGTCATGGGAGGAGGCTCAAGGTTTCAAGCCCCTCCCCTCTCAGTTCTGTCCCACTCGTAAGTAAGTATTAAGATGAGACACAGGTTTCAGACCAGAATCAGAGAAAAGGATCGAATTGAACAAGTGGATTTGTTCAGGGAGTACTTTAGTGTGAGACACCAAAGGACCCCCAGCCAATCTGAGGGTGCTGTGGGATGAAGAGGCAAGGTTTTATCCAGCAAATACCAGATCTTCGACCACTGACTGGTTTTCTAGTGGGTCTCCTGTTATTGGCTGGCTTTCTTTAGCATACCCCCCTTTTCCAGACACATGTGCTCCAGAATCCATGCAGCCCTTGGCCTAGTCACCAGGCCTCAAAACCAAAGGTCATTTCAACCATTGAGGGGGTAGTGTGGACATACGTCTATCTTTGCCCATACACGAACATTCATTGCTTCCTTCTCGTCCATGGATAAACCAACGTGTCTCATCTGTCCTTTACCTTCCCTTGTGCTGAGAGGCTGGGGGAAGTATGCCTTTGCCTCTCTTTTGCACTAGAAATGCTTTCCTTTGTCAACTTTTCCCCCTTCGTTCTGTCTAGCTAACATAAGCTATAAATCTTCACAGCCTCATCTTTCTCCTGCAATGTGGTTGATGGGTTTGAATCACATCCCTAGCAGTCTAAAGCTTACTCGACAGTGCCACCAGGGATCCTTAACCTTGCAAGCGATAAAAAGAAACGGCATGGCCACTGGACATTCCCTTACAGAAGGTTCTCGGGGAGGAGATGAGCCAGTCAGGGTGCGATGTAGCAACAATGAAAAATACAACTTTCCTCTAGTTCCTAAATGCTTCCTCCTCCCCCACTATCATGATCGCAATTCTACCTTACAAATCTGGCTAGACCAGAGGATGTACACTGGTACAGATAGGAATTGGAAACACAGGGAATCCAGGGTGGATGATCCCTTCAGGACCAGTGGTGTCAGTGGCGATACTGGGAGGGTAGAGGGGCAGTGGGGTGGAAAGGGGGAACTAATTACAAGGATCTACATGTGACCTCCTCCCTGGGGGAGGGACAGCGGAGAAATCGATGAAGGGAGACATCGGACAGGGCAAGATATGACAAAATAATAATTTATAAATTATGAAGGGTTCACAAGGGAGGGGGAATGTGGGGGGAGACGAAAAATGAGGAGCTGATGCCAGGGGCTTAAGTGGAGAAGAAATGTTTTGAGAATGATGAGGGCAATGAATGTACAAATGTGCTTTACACAGTTGATGTATGTAAGGATTGTGATAAGAGTTGTATGACCCCCTAATAAAACGATTTAAAAAGAAAAGAAAAGAAAAGGTGTGCCTAGGGATCACAGGAACCAACCATCACTGAGAAAGAAAATCCAAGAGTCGAGTGGGTCCGTTGGAGCTGTGGTTCCTACCTGGTGAAGCTCCTGGAAACCAAGACACATGATTCCCAGGAACTCAGGGCCAACAGATGCTGAAACGAGCCCAGACCAATGGAGAAAGCTTCCTCTTAGAGCTGGCACTTTCAGTTCAACTTCCAGCCGCCCAAACTGTGAGAGAACAGAGTTCTGTTTGTGAAAGCTACAGAGCAGCGGTTCTCAACCTGTGGGTCGCGACCCCTTTGGAGGGTCGAATGATCCTTTCAGAGGGGTCAACCGATTCACAACAGTAGCAAAATTTTAGCTATGAAGTAGCAACAAAAGTAATTTTATGGTGGGGGATCACCACAATATGAGGAACTGTTTGAGAGGGCCACTGCACCGAGGAAGGTTGCAAACCACTGCTCTGGAGTGTGATTCACTAAATAACGGAGACAGAATGTAAATGCAGTTCAAATCTCCCTTGCTCTCTTCACTCCTATGCAGGCAACTCGACCTACCAGGGCCTTCAGTTAATTCTGGTACCTGGAAAGCCCATGTGCATTAACATGAAGCTGCGTTCCACATTTTTAACGGCTGTGATCTCTCAGAAGTGAATCAGCAGACCTTTCTTTTGAGGCAGCTCTGAGTATACAGTACTTGAACCCCCAACCTTTTGGGTTAGCAGCTGAACAAGTTAGTCATTTGTTTCATCCAGGAACTCCACAGGTATAAGAGGGAAGAGCACTACCAAATCAATCACTTGCAGGCAAAATCCCTGTCTCAGGTTCCTGTGGAGACACTGGGCCTACAACAATACAGGCTTCTTGGAGTGAACTTTTTTGATAGGATGAACAAATTTAGTAAAACAAATCACTCAGCCATTCACTTCTCTTCCTTGATTTGACTGGCTACTGCTTTCGGACCTCAAGGACACATCCTAGGCATAAAATTCTCTCTGAGAATATTACCACAGATCACTGAAGCTATTTTAAGGATCATTTCAACACTTGGGATATTATTGTCTTTTTTCCTTTCATTTTGTTTGAATGAGACAACATATGTTAATGCTAAGAAATGTTGCATTCTGCTTGCATATTTAGTAAAGGAAGCTGTTTTGATCAATATGTTTTCTGCAAACATGCATATTATGTATATGCTGTAAATTAAATTTACCACCTCCATCAAAAGCAATTGCACCATTTTGCATATTTAGCTGTCCATGAAGATAAAAATATATTGAACTACAAGAAATTCAACATATTAGCAGAGTTCCATCTTGTGTAACAACCAGGTAGGGAAAGGCGGACAAAACGAATTGGATTTGACACCCCTGAGCTCCACGTCCCCACCTTGCTCTTGGCACTAGTCCCACTGAAGTTCTTACGTGCTTTTCCAGAGCAAGGACCACGGATGGAGTGCACGATTTCCTCCAGTGGAGATATGTGTAAGTCAAACTTTATTCCTTGGGCTTTCCTCACATCTGAGAACAACATTTTCATATGAAATTTAACTTCGATTAGGCACTGCCTGGAGGAAGGAGAGAGAGAAGGGAGAGAATCCTCAGGAGTACACCATTCTCGACTGCTGAGCAACGTGCTTGCACTGGTATTCGGACAAGGTCCTCAAACGTGATTTAGGGCATGCAAAGGACCATATGTATGTAGAAAATTACCCTCAGATTTGGTCAACATAGAAATGTTGGTTCTGTACAGCTCTGAATGACATGAAATGAAGTGGCCGACTCTCAGAGATACTCCGAAAAAAAATGTTTACATGATCCCCATTGCTGGAACAAAACCCCCAAACTGTTTGGAGGACAATGAAAAGGTACAGGTTCACCGTTCTTCTTTTTAAATACTTTCACCATTCTTCTGAAAGCAAGACCAGCTTTTCGAGTATTGAACCATTTACTTGACATTTCACTCTTTTCAAAAAGGCTTTAGTTCCAACTATGAAAATTATACATGGTAGAGATAATTAGAAAAATACAATGCAGGCAGTAAATGTATTTGCAATCTTTAAATTACATTGGAAAATGTTTGTGCTGAGATGTTAACTGGAAGGAAAGGAAGACAGACATTTGTATATATAGTGTGTTATACACACAGTGCATACCATAGTTTACTCGACCATTTTCCTACTAGGAAGCATACTTGTGCTTTCTAATTATCCAGTAATAAAGTTAGTACTGTGCTAAACATTTTTTTGTGCATAATGTTTCCCTACATTTGGGGTTATGTTGGAAAATTGTGATAAACAACTGGGTCAATGGGTAGACATTTAATTCTTCAGCGTTTTGACAATTGTTGTTTCATACAGTAATCCTAGTAATGTATGAAAATATTATTTTCATTATATATGGTGGGACTGAGAGTTTGAAGGACAAACTACATCCAAATTTTGTATTATTATTTGTTACTGGGCTTTTCAAACGAAATAAATAGCAAACTTATAGTCATGAGAGTTCCTAGCTGAAGCGTTATACTGAGCAGAATCAATGGCAAATGCACCCAAAGCTTCATCTTTTTTGAGTCAGTGTAAATTTGTCCCAATTTTATACAATGTTACACCAGCTTGAGGAGACAGTATTGTGTACTGTGGTTTATAAAATAGACTCCATTAAAGATGATAAAGTTAATAAAATAAATGGACTCTCAAGAAACTCAATTTGTTTACAAAATTCCCAATGATTTTTACTAACTACATTTCCTCATTCTGGTAACTCACTAAGTACATGATTTCCAACGAAGATAATGTAAGGAAATGAAGAATTGATCAGAAGGTGCATTTTTCATTGGCTCTACAATATGATGAAAAGGACCGAAATAAAGCAAAGGAATAAAAAAATAAAATTCCTTTGGTACTCAGTAAGAAGGTATAACTTGTATTCTCATGAAAAAACTTTAGTTTTTCATCAAATCCTAATTCTTTCTTCTTTAATACCCCTAAAACAACCTGCTAATTTGTAGATCAGAAGAGACTGTCTTTTATAGCTTATTTAACATAAGAAAGGGTGTACATCAAGGAATCAAAATGGCCTTGCAAACAAGCACACTAGTTCCACCTCTAGAGAAAGATGTCTACAAGGTTTTTCTCAATTACAAACTCCATGAATCATAATACAATTCAATACTTTACCTGAGTATGCTTTGAGCAGAGTGCTGCTTTCATACTCATTTGATTCGTTTTATATTTATCTGTTATTGTGCACGTTTGAACGATAAAATGTTAGAATGGAGTGAACATAAAACTTTCTGATTCTACTGGTATGATGCTACTCATATAAGATGGATGTTAAACAACACTTACAAAAACTTTATTGTGAATACAGTGAAGGGTTACAGAGCACATCATCAGTTTCACATGCAGACATTTAGACACGTTTAGTTCAACTCACCAATTGCAATAATGTGCCGTCATTTATCCCTCTTCCTCTCTACTTCTTGCTTCCATTCCTTTCTTGAGAGCTTGTTTGGAGGCTCTAGCAGGGGATTGTAGCTGCTCCTATAGACTTGACCAAAGGACGGTCCTCTTTCTATTGGCGAAGATCATCCTCTTCAACTGAGCACGCAGTTTTGGGAGGGAAGCCCATGGAATGGTGAGGGAGGAAGGTGACACCTGCCCAAACCAGCCAGATGAGCCAAATCAACCCTGACGATCAATGGGCAGACAGATGTCACAGCCAGATTGCCCTCACATCTATCCATTCCTCTTTCTTTGTGAGCGCTTTATCCGCTGTCCTTGGGCAAGTGCTGTCCTTCAGATCTTAAAAAGTTTGTTATTCGAACATGGGGGTGTGTTCTGTTCCAGACCTAAAGGGTGTTTTTTTTTTAAAGGTCATAGTTTTTTTTTTCACTTGAAACTTTTATTTTTTAATCATTTTATTAGGGGCTCATACAACTTATCACAATCCATACACACATCAATTGTGTAAAGCGCATTTGTACATTCATTGCCCCCATCATTCTCAAAACATTTCTTCTCCACTTAAACCCCAGAAAAATGAAAAAAGGTCATAGTTTTAAGGGTCCCACCAGTCTCTAGCCTTCCAGCATTCCTGGTCTTTTTTTTTGTATGTGTGATTTTGATTTATGTTCCACATGTATCTCCTTCTACCCAGGGCCTTCCAATGTGATCCTTTTCAGAGCAGTTGGTCATGGTATCCAGCACCATGTAGTACTTGTCTCAGGGTTGTGGAGAATGATGTTTGTGGGATCCATTAGTCCATTGGACTAATTGCTTCCTTGTGTCTATTGATTCTCATCACTCATCTTTCCTCTGGACAGGGAGATACCAAGAGTTTTAGCTTAGATGGCTGCTCATGAATGTCAGCAGAATATTTTGATAAAGAATTAAATTAATGTTTGTCCATCAACCTGAATAAGTGACTATCTTTATGTGGTACCCATATGTACCCACTCAGTTAATCATAACTGGTCTTTCAGTTACTATGGGTTAAATGTTGGACTGCTAACTGCAAGGTTGGTGGTTCAAATCCACCAGCCACTCCTTGGGAGAATGGTGAGACTGTTTGCTCCCATACTTCTTTACAACTTAGATAATTTTATAGAGTAGTTCTACTCTGTCCCATCAGGTCTCTACGAGTTGACTAGATGAAATTTTTGTATGGTGGAAAATAAATCTTATTCATATGTACACAGATGACTACCACCATGAAGTATGCTTTCCACAGTACTGAAAAGGTTATTGCTACCCCAAACTTCAATTTCACACGTGCTCCTACATGTACATAACATACTCATTCCTCAAGTAAAGGAAATGTCTTATTTGTGTTTTCCTATTCTACAACTGTGATTCAATTTTAATTTCTTAGTTTTTGAGTGTCATAATAATATGCCCCTCTCCTTTTCTCTTCCAGGTGATCAGATCTTTACACAGGTTATGGATAGAGGAAGGTTACATTTCCCCATAACTCTGGACATGTTTTGAAGAACAGGAAATGATTCCACCCTACAGGTTCTCAGAAAGATACATCCTTTCTCATCAGACCAGAGGAAGAAGAGCATTTCTTTCAGTGGTCAACATAGACCTTCAGAGATCAGCGTAGACTGAGCATGTAAGAGCACAGGCTAAGTGTGAGTCTGGATATCATGGAGACTCCTTATGGAGTGGTCGCGTGGGCAAGGTCACCAACTCCAAACACAATGGGCTGTCATGTAGATAAAATATGATCTAAGTATTCAGAAGCAGGGCACACAATAACCAACTGTATTTAAAAATATTGATAATACCTAGCCACTCACATTTCAAATATTACATTTAAACTACTATATTTAGCCAAATTGCACCAACCTTCTTTATATCTATGGTCCATAGACATCAACCACTTTATGGAACTGTCTGGTACCAAAGAAACTATGGCAATAGATTTTATATATATATTTTAGACGACTGTAGTGTTCATGCAGGGGGACTTGAGGGAACTGAATTTCAAACGTGATAGGTACAAATCCTTTATTTCTGTTTCATGCCTAACTTTACATATATATATGCATATGTATATATATTCCATGGATAAGACAGGAATACACAGCGAAAAGCAAAGAAAGAAATTCAGGTATGTTTGTGACCAATTACTTGGAAGCAGATGAAACCTGTGCTACTGGGAAGCTGTTGAGCTTGGTAACTGTGCCATCACTTTAGTGTAATCTCCATAAAGTGCTTCACAGTTTTAAGTCCAATAATACAGGTCTCTTTTCAAAACATACCCTCGAAACATTCCCCACAGCCCCTCTGTATGCTTTTTAACGATTTGATCTCCGATTCATATAAATTTCCAGGCAGAAACAGTTGGTGCCTTGCAAAGCCATAGACTCTAATTTGGGATGATATTCAGTAATAATCACTTAACTCAGATATAGCCTAACAATGTCTTGTATCTTTACTTCCCTGACTCTTAAAAAGTTCTAGTGTTCTTAAATCTGGAAAGCTTGGACAAGTGGTTGCAGACTGTCTTGCGGAGCATCCTGGTAAAATGGAAAGAGAAGGGAACTTGGAATTAATCTTCACTATGCGATTTGGGGAAAATAGCATGCCTATCGGAGTCACGTTGTTTCCATGATAAGTGTAGATCATGAAACCTGTTCTGCTTACCTCACAGTATCATGTAATTATTGAATAAAAAAATATAGGTGAAAAAAAAAAGTACGACATGTGGGTGTTTTACAGATTTATTACTGAAGAATTGTTTACTGAATAAAGGATATAAGTAAAACTTGATTGTTTATGCAAATTCATCTGAATAGTAAGATATGTTGTCTTCAATCTGAGAACTCTTTAAGGTAAAAATGATATAAAAACTAACGGGATGCTACTTTAAAAAAAAGTGTTCACCGTGAGAGACCTCAAAGATCTTATTATTAAATCATTTTTTCCTCATTGTCTAGAAGGTATTATTCACGTAAAGGTTACTTAATAAAGGTTTAATGGGTAGAAAACCAAGAATTTGAGCATCACTCTTATCAACCCTAATTTATGGCGCTAAAACTAAGACCTAAATTATTTTCAATCAGAATCATTTCCACATAGTGAGACATCAACTCTAGTGAAGAGAGTAACTTATTGAATGAGAAAACTTATTGGCAGTTCCATTTGAGAAGTTCTATTTATCATAAATATTCTTACAAATTTTATTCATCTCACAAATTTATATGTTTCAGAAAGTAGTGTCTCAGGATTCCTATTATATTCCATGTGACATGCTAGGTGTGTGCTACCTATTTAGTGAGGGGCACTTGGACTTTTACAAAATTACATCGTCCTACATCTGAAAAGTAAACACACATTCCAATCCTGTTGGGGCAAGAGACGAGCTACCCATTTAAAACAAATCTTCCCGTTTGATTTTCGGAGCAAAAATGGAAACTGTCTGTTTTGATTTAAATCTGTCCCAGAGCAGTTTCCATGAGTTAACACAGCTGAATTGTAAACCTAGGAATAAATAAACAAACGAATACTCAAGTGGCTTTGAACAATTGAACCACTGCATGGTTTCCAGTGGATGCTCCTTTCTCTCAAGCCTGCATTATAATTAAGAAGTTACGATGGAAAGAAACTTGGAATAATGGCATGGGGAGGGAATCTTAAACCACTAATGAGAGGAAAAACCCCACAGAATCTGTTTAATAACCTCATAGCCATTGTTCACATCGGAGTGACAAACAGTGTAATACGGGGGAGCTTTTGTGTCCTCTGGCTGTTCAGCAGGGCCCCCCCACTTCTTTACTGTGCCAGGACTACTTAACTTCTCTTCACAGCCCTCACCCACATTAAGACGACAAGGGACAGACAGACGCTGCCATTGCAGCCTAGGAAAAAACTAAGACACTGCTGAAGAACTGGGTCAGCCTGGTCAGGGGATAAAGCTGTCTTTAATGGATATATAATGTGTGTGACATCAGACCCACATAGTTCAGTTTTTAGTTCTATGTATAAGTAATAGTTGATGTTGCTAGTTTTGCTTTTGTATTTCCCCCCTGACTTTCAGGCTAGTAAGCTGTTGTTTATATCTCCTAATTAGATGAGGCTCATTTTACAATGGCCAGGCTTGTTAATAGAACCAATATAAAATGTGTAATTCTAGAAAAAGGTTCTTCAAGTTGGTCGAAGTACAGATTTTCAGGCTATTCTCTTTTTGGCAAGTGTGCAAATTCTATTAGGGAGTATTGAAGGGTCCTGAGGGGGAGTGCTTGGCACCTACTTACAAGAAGAGCCGTAATGTCAGTTTAGTCATTCAATCGCCCTATTGCTCAAATAAGGCCAGGGACTGGCAGACTAACATGTCCATATGGCATAAGAATAATATACACCTGCATTCAGTTGGCGAGGTATAAAGCAAAAAAGATTGCCAAATATTTCTGCTTTTGTCTGTGATTCACTAGGCCTGCCATAGAACAAACTAACAGTCACACACACACACACACACACACACACACACACA
>NW_022103915.1:93889374-93892121 GCF_000313985.2 Echinops telfairi
AATCAGCCCCCAAATAATGAATGTTTTGTTTTGTAGGCATCGTGAAACAATCAAAGACCCCAAAGAGACAGAGGACACTTTTTGATGATTCAGAGCTAAAAACTAGATCTGAACCCCCTCCTCCCCTCTTTTCCCCCTATTAGTGTTAGAATTATATTTAGGAGGGAAGGCTATTTATTAGATACTGGACAAAAGGGACCTGCAAAATTTCCTCTTGAGAGCTTTGCAATTTCTAAATTGCTTTTGAGAGGAGCTACAGGCTAAGAAACCAGGGAACATAAGTACGAGGCAGCTGAAATGAGCAAAGACAGTTTCAGGGTTTGTGGGAGAAAGATCTGGAGTTTAAGGCCAACCTAGGAGGAGGGTCCTATGAAAGTCAAAGGTTTGTGTTCTCTTGAAATCTATGTTTTAGGAGTGAGAGCAAACAGAAAATAGACAGCCTTGAGTATATAAAATTAATCTTCTTATACTCTAGCTACTTAGCAAAAGAAAATTAAATTTCTCATAGAAGATAATCATATCCAGACCCTTAATAATTTTCCTACACAATGTTTGACACTCATTCAAAATTATTAGGTATGCTAGATCACAGAACCAAATAATTAAAAATCACAACATATCCTAGAACCAGAACAATGGAATATCAAGGTAAAGAAATTATCACACACTGATATTACAGTAACTATGATGAATACATTGCGGAAAATAAATTAAGTTTTGTTAAAGGACTCAAATCTTTATGATGAGAATCAAGGGTAAATTCCAGAGCTCAAGAATGATGATATATGCTTTAACTCCCAATTAAAAGTACCTATAATAAAGAATATCAAATTTAAAAAATAGATGGGTTTAACAGTAGATCAGATCCAGCTGAGAGGAGGGTAAAGAAAAAGTTAAATTGGGAAAAATATCTGGGCTAGAACATGAAATGTAAAAAGAATGAAATAAACAGGAAAAATAAGATACAGCACACATACTGATGACATGTATGTATATATGTCATCAGTGTGTTTCCTGTGTCATATATATATATATAGATAGATAGATAGATAGATAGAGAGAAAGAGAGAGAGAGAAAGAGAGAGAGTAATTGGAGTCCTAGATGAGTTGAAAGAATGAGACATGATATTTGAAAATACAGTGTCTCAAAGCTTTCCAAAAGGAGAAAATATTGAGCTACAGATTCAAGAATTCTATGAATTCTAAACATAATAACACAGAAAACAGCTATACTGCATATATTATGGCAAAAATGCTGGAAACAATAAATGAACATATAATTTTAAAAGCAGTCAGGGAAAAAACCCTCTGAGTTAGTTAATTGTGCCAGCCTGGCCGATAATCACATGTGGGGCTAATTGAAAGGCGGAGGGATAAATGGGTGGTGAAGCCTCGCCTTTCTAGTTCTCGGGTCTCTTGTTTTGTGATGGTCGCACCGGGTGCAGCTCCCTTAGCAGTTCCCTGCTTCAGCTTGCAAGATTGACATCCTACAAGACATCCCCAAGGAGAAGGTACATGGACCTATCCCAATGCAGCCCTGGGTGCTGGAGCAGCAGTGTGGAGACCCCTGCTAGTGCTGAGATGCTTGTTCATTCACTGACTCAGCTTTCCTCCTGCAGTCGGCATCATTGCCTCTGTTTTGTGAGGTGGAGGACTTTGTGGACTGGTGTTGGGTTAATGGGTTAATGTTGGACTTGTGGGCTTGGGCAGCATTGGGTTGGGATGTTTTCGTGATGCACATTTTCTTTACATAAAACTCTCTTTTATATATGAGTTGCTGTGGATTTGTTTCTCCAAAGTACCTAGACTAATACACCCTCATAGTTTTCAAAGGAACAACAGAGAACTAGAAGACAAGGAGAGATTTTCAAAAGTACTGAAGGAAAATTATTATCAACCTCAAATTCTATGCTGAAAGAAAACATTCTATGGAAAAAGCAAAAAAAGGAAAATTAGGATATTTTCCGGACAAATAACACAGAATTAATTGTCAGAAGATCCACACCAAAAGTCATACCAAAGGGAGTGTTTGGCTGCCAATACGAACAAATATTGGAAGTGTTGCCCTATCATCAACCCTGGTTTTTGTGTAAATAGTGTCCAGTCACTTAAGCATTAAATCTGTACAAGCCCACAATTAATGAATTGTGGTTCATAGCCTGTCTATCCTTGTATAATTTTCTTTTCTCAATGACGTTTTTAATTCTATACCACTGGCGACATTAATGACACTATCAATAGAATTACCTTATGACCCAGGGGGATGAATGAAAATATCTCTAACATAAAATGATAATGATGCCTCTAAAGTGATCCAGGGACATATGAAGGGTAACCCGCCCCCACTTGATTTTTTTTTCCAAAGCTATATATTTAATTTTTTTTTTTTTTTACAAAACAACCTTATGGTCTATTTAGATAAGGGGCTGGACAAACAATCCAGAGGAGAAAACAGCTGGACTGATGGTTCTGGGGGGACTTGGTGGAGGGGGAGTTGGGGGAAAGAAAGTGGTGTTAACAAACCCAGAGATAAGGGAACAGCAACTGATCCAAAATCAGTGGTGAGGAGGACGTAAGAGGCCTGGTAGGGATTGATCAAGGGTAATGTAACCGAGAGGAATTACTGAAACCCAAATGAAGCCTGAGCATGATAGTGGGACAAGAGGCAAGTAAAAGGAAATAGAGGAAAGAACTAGGAGGCAAAGGGCATTTATAGAGGTCTAAATACAGGCATGTACATATGTAAA
>NW_022103915.1:93893577-93900000 GCF_000313985.2 Echinops telfairi
CAAGGTTGGCCATCAATCAACATTTCACCTTTTTTGCAATGAGAAAATCACTCGTTCACTTGAGTTTTTCCCATAGTGCTGTCCTTGTAAGCTGTGTTCAACATCACAACAGTTTCTGCAGCATTTTTCCCAAGCAGGAAACAAAATTTCACAGCTGCAACTCTGTTCTTTTAAATCGGCCATCACAACAAACAAGGTTCAAGAGAAAGTGCTTTTATGAAAAAATTCAATGTGACCAGAGAGAACCTTCCCAGGTGACATCACTGGGTGCACTAACTCAGAGCCAGTTGCTCAATGCTCTCCTGGTGGTAAAATGTGAAGAAAAAAAAACATGTACTATGAAAGCTCTGCTCCACCCAGTCCAATTCCATTTCTTTTTGGCTAGCCCCTGGTATATAGACCATACATGGATTTTGGACTGGCACTTAATTCTAGCCCAATCTAAGAACAATTGGTTCTTATGATAGAGCCCTGCAAGCCCTTATGAAGAGATTGCTGAAGACATGAGTGGTATAACAAAGTGTGGTGAAAAACTAGATGGTGCCCAGCTCACAGAAAGACTAGAGTCTGGGGTCTTAAAAGCTTGTCTTCAAACCATCAGTCATCTGAGTGAGGTGTCAACGAAGACCACGTGGAAGAAACACTCCTGCCTCTGTCATCCAAGGATCGTAAATAATATAATCTAAATCCAAAAGCAGAAACGGTATCAGAGTTTACAACACAGTTTTCAGAAAGAAGGCTTTGGATGACAGTGGAAACCCAAATTGCATTTGCAGGGTTTACACAATTAAGCCTTCAATTAATCCCCTCTTACCAGCCAGAGAGTATTATAAAGTTGATTATGGCATATGCAGTTAGGCTACAATGTAATACTTAATCATTTAATCTCCTTTGACCCACTTAAAATTTGTTCTAGTTTTTTATATTTTCTACTTTTTGTTGAAGATTTTTTCTGCTTTACTTTATTATTGCTGTTGATCAAAATAATTTTGTATGTTTTTCTGTATTTGAAATCCAGGATAGATAAATATATAGAGACACTAACTAGATTAATGGGTCTTGAAGGTATGGCAGGGGATGTTGTGGGGGTGGGGTGGGGGGATGGGGAGCTAGTAACAATGAGTATAAGAAAGAAGAAAATGTTTGAGATAATTAAGGTTTATTGTGCCAACCTGGCCGATAAACACTTGTGGGATTAATTGAAGGGTGGAGAGATGGTCAGTTGAGGGTGCAGCTGCCTTTGTCAGTTCCCTGCTTCAGCTGGCAAGACTTACTTCCTGCGAGACATTCCTGAGAAGCAACATGGACCTACCCTAATGGAGCCCTGGGTGCTGGAGCAGCCATGTGGAGACCCCTGCCAGAGCCACGCTCACTGATTTGGCTTTCCTTCTGCAGTGGACGTCACTGTGTGTGTTTTGTGAAATTGAGGAGGACTTTGTAGATTGGTGTCAGACATATGGGCTAATGTTGGACCTATGGGCTTGGACAGCACTGGGTTGGGATGCTTTCTTAATCTACGTTTACTCTTTATATAAAACTCTCTCATATATACATATGAGTTTCTGTGGATTTGTTTCTCTAATTTACCCAGATTAACACAATGTTCTAAAATAGATTGTGGTGATGATTGTATAACTCTTCTTAATATGGTTGAACTATTTTAGGATATATGAACTATGGTATAGGATACATAAATTACTGTAGACATACGAATTATGGGCCAATATGTCAATAAAACTTAAAAAAAGTCTTTGGGCAGAAAGAAAATGATAAAAAGATAGAAGATTGATACATAGAAATACATATATACATGAAAAGCACCAGACCCACTGAAAATGCAAATATGACGTATGTGCATACATGTATATGTCAAAGGCAGTGTGATGTCTGGGGCATAATTCTCAATGCTTCATCAATTATGTATTGATATCATTTGATATTTAAATAATGATGTAATCATCCCTCCGACCTAATTTGATGTGATCAGTCAACCCATTGTAAGGGGAATTTCCTCAGGGGTATGGGCGACATTCAATATATATACATTGTGGCAAAGCTTGCTTTCTTCCTCTGGATCTCGCACCTGGCTTATCATTAAATCCATTTAACCTCTGTTTTTTTTTTGGGGGGGCGATTTGTCAGCTTCCACAGACAATCAACCAGCATCCTGCAATCTGACCTACAGATCTTGGATTTTTCTGCCCCTGCAGCTATAGAGTTGCCCTGAGTCAGAATTGACTCAAAAGCACACGGTTTGTTTGGCAGCTACATGGGTCAGGAGGAGCCTTAGCTCGATGCTCGATGGACAGGATTGGGATTGTCACCCTGGAACCATGTCAGAAAGTTCCTCGAGATTATCTATCAAGCTATCGCTGATTTTGCTTCTCTAGAGAATCCAGCCTAAAACAAACAACAAATAAACTGTAGAAGAATAGAATCCTTAGATTTATAAAATAAGACTTTTAAAGTTACAGTGTTCTATCCAGTGAGCTATGTGCCAAAGGCTGGAAAAATCGGCCAGTGGAAACAGTATAGAGTTGAGAAGAATACCTGCGTGGATAATCATCAATTTCTACCAAAGTATCTATTGTAATAGAGTGGGAAAGGTCTTTTATCTAATGACATAAATGATAGTTCTGTTACTACACATCCCACACCAAAAAAATGTATTCCAGAAAGATAGCCGATGGAATCGTAGCAGGGTAAATAACAAAGTCTGAGAAGATAACACTATTGTTATTGTTGTTAGGTTCTGTCAAATCTGTTCTGATTCATAGTGATGCTACGTACGATGGATGAAGCACTGCTCTTTCTGTGCCATCCTCCTAATTGTTCCTATCATTGAGTTCATTATTACAGCCCCCAAGTCAGTCTTTCTTGGTGCCTGTCTTTCTCTTTTGTGCTACCCCTCTACTTACCAAGCATGATGTCCTTCTCCAGGGAACAGTCTCTCTTAATAACATGTCCAAAGCCCTTGAGACACAGTCTCGCTATACTTATTTCTTCTTTTTTTTTCTTCTAATTATTATTTTTTTATTGTGTTTTTTTAAAACATTTTATTAGGGGCTCATACAACTGTTATCCCAATCCATACACACATCAATTGTGTAAAGCACATTTGTACATCGTTTCTCAAAACATTTTCTCTCCACTTAAACCACCGACATTAGGTCTTCATTTTCCCCCTCCCTCCCCGCTCTCCCCTCCCTCATGAGCCCTTGATAGTTTATAAATGGGTATTTTGTCATATCTTGCCCTGTCCAACGTCTCCCTTCACCCACTTTTCGGTTGTCTGTCCCCCAGGGAGGAGGTCACACACATTTCCATGTAATCGGTTCCCTCTTTCCTACCCACTCTCCCTTTACCCTCCCTGTTTTGCTCCTCACACCACTGGTCCTATAGGGCTCATCCGTTCTGGATTCCCTGTATTTTCAGTTCCTATCTGTACCAGTGTACATCCTCTGGTCTAGCCAGACTTGCAAGATTGAATTCGAGTCATGGTAGTGGGAGCGGGGAGGAAACATTTAGGAACTATAGGAAAGTTGTATTTCACATCATTGCTACCTCGCACCCTGACTGGCTCATCTCCTCCCCGAGACCCCTCTGCAAGGGGATCTTTTCTGGCTGAACTTCTTCCCACATAGATTTGTTTGTTCTTTTAGCAGTCTATGGTATTTTCAATTTTCTTTTCCAGCACCATCATTCAAATATATTGATTCTTCTTAGGTCTTCCTGACATAGAAGTTAGCAAAGAATGAATGACCTGGAGTCCAAATCTAGCCAGGCAGTTATTTTTTTAAAATAGAATTGTATGGAAAATAGCCATACTCATTCACTTACATATCATCTATAGATTCTAGGCAACAGTAGAACTGAATGAAAGTAAGAGAGACCATATGGCACATATATTGAGGATTTGACAATATTTTCCAACCTTTACAGACAATATTTTCCAACCTCTAGCAAAATCTTGGATGGTGCAGGAAACATCAAAAGATGTGGAAAGAATATACTGGGTCATTATACCAAAAAAATACAACCACCCATTTCAGGTGGTAGCGTATGAGCAAGAAGTAATGGTACTGAAGGAAGTTCAAGCTGCACGGAAAGCATTAGCCAAAACAAGGCTCCAGGAACTGATGGAATACCAGTTGAAATGTTCCAACAAGCTGAAGAAGCACTGGAAACACTCACTTTTTATGCCAGGAAATTTGGGATACAGCTTCGTGGCCAACTGACTGGAAGAGATCCACATGTGCACCCACTCCAAAGAAAGGACCCAACAGAATGCTTAGATTATAGAACAATATCTTTAAAATATTACATCAAGGTAACATTTTGCTGAAGATCATCTGGCAACAGTGCATTGATAGGAAAGAGGTTCAGGCCAAATTAAGAAGAGGAACAAGGGATATTATTGCTGATGTCACATGGATAGTGGCTGAAATCAGAGAATACCAGAAAGTTGTTGACCTGTGTTGTATTGATTATGCAAAGATATTTGACTGTGTGGACCATGAAAAACTATGGATAGCCTTGAGAAGAAGAAAAATTCCCAAACACTTCATTGTGTTCATGCAGAACATTGTGCCCATTGTGCCCATGCAGAACCATGTGGAAGTGCATGGATCAAGAGGCAGTTGTGGGAACAGAAGAAAGGAATACTGCACGGTTTAACATCAGGAAAGGTGTGCATCAGGGCTGTATCCTCTCACTTTACTTATTCAATCTGGTTCCTGAGAAAATAATCAGAGAAGCTAGATTATACGAAGAAGAATGTGGCATCAGGATTGGAAGTAGGCTTGTTAACAACCTGCAGTACACAGGTGACACAGCTTTGCTTGCTGAGAGTGGGAACGACTTGAAGCACTTACTGATGAAGATCAAGGAGTACAGCCTTCAGTATGGATTAAAACTCAATGTAAACAGCTAAACAAAACAAACAAACAACAAACCCCCGAACTCACTGCCATCTAGTTGATGCCAACTCATAGCGACTCTCTCTATATATATCAAGAAACCCCAAATCCTCATAACTGGACCAATCAATGGAGAAAAGGCAGAAGTTGTCAAGGATTTTGTCTTGCATGAATCCACAAGTAATACTCATGAAAGGAGCAGCCAAGAGACCAAACAACGCATTGCACTGGGTAAATATGCTACACAAGACCTCTTTAAAGTGTTGAAAAGGAAGAATGCTCCTTTGGGGACTCAGGTGTGCTTGACCCAACCCATGGTATTTTTCTATTGCTTCATATACATGTGAAAGTTGGACACTGATTAAAGAAGACTGGAGAAGAGTCAATGCATTTGAAATAGGAGGCTGTCAAAAAAAAGTATTGAAAATACCATGGACTACCAAAAGAACAAACAAATCAATTCCACAGGAAGTACAACCTGAATGCTCCTTACAGGCAAGAATGATGAGAGTTAGTTTCTTGTACTTTGGACATGTTGTCAAGGGAGACCACTCCTTGGTAAAGTATAGGGGCAACAAGAAAGAGGAAAATCCTCAACAAGATGGGTTAACCCAGTGGCTGAAACAATGGGTTCAAATATAAGAACAATTGGAGTGGTGCAGGGCCGGGCAGTGTTTTGCTATGTTATACTATGAGTTAGTAAACCAGTGCAATGGCACCTCTCAACAACAACAACGACAGAAGAATATCTTCATGTCTTCGTGATAGATTAAGATGTAAATTGGATATAGTTCAAACCATAAGAAAAAGATGGTAAAGTTGTACTTTGCTATTAAGCATTTAATTCCTTAAGATTGAAAAAATTGAAAAATGTACTTGAACTGGTAGACCAAAGGACTAATGTACCATGTAAACCTCAGCATCAACGACTTTGACACAAGAAGAACTAGATGGTGCCCCACTAAGGCCACCAATTTCCCCAGAAGGAGCACAGTAGGAGATTCTGCAGAGAGTGATTGAAAATATGAAAAGAAGTTCAAAATAATAAAAAGACAAGGCTTACTGGTCAGATGGAGACTTATGAAACCCTGTAGATTGAGCCCTTTATTATCCCTTAGGCCCAGAATTAAACTTAGCCCCTGTAACTCAATTTTCATTCAAAAAAGAACCTGTAAAGTGAACAACAATACTAAGGAGGTAAACACTCCTTGAACCATTCAATTTCTTGATGAAACAGGCAGCATTTGCCCAAGGACAAATTCAGAAAGCAGGAAGGGTTATGTAATAAGGAAGAATTGAATAGAAAACAGAGAGTAGAAATAAGACGAGTGAGGTCGCATTCTGGGAATTGCAACCCATGGCATGAATCAAATTTTTATGAATTGTTGAATGGAGAGCATTCACTATTATTGTACATTGTTGCTTGGTTTTGCTCTGTCTTGTTTTTGTGCATGTTGTTGTCTCCACAGGTCTGTCTAAATAAGATAGGCTGGATGAACAATCT
>NW_022103915.1:93902102-93904794 GCF_000313985.2 Echinops telfairi
ACTGAGATGTTGAAGTTGTTTATGAAGCAGCATAACCTTGTCAGGGATGGTTACAAGTTCACATTTATTAAAAAGAAACAAGCCACCAACCTTCCATATAAATGACATCACTCATTGCCATCCAGTGGATGTCAACTCAAAATAGACATCCCCAAAATGTGCAAGACTTGATAATACCTTTCCCAAGAAAGGATCTCTAAATGGTCAGCAGACATATGATAGCTCCATAGGCAACCTAAACACAGCATAAGGAACTATAGAGATATCATGACATTACCATAGAAAACAACCACCACCATGGAAAGCAACAGCAACAAAACTAGCAAACCCCCCTGACAATGACATGAGATAAGGTACAAAATAACTGAGCAACATTCAATACCCATTGAAGAGTAAATTGGTATAATCTACATCAACGTATAATATTCTATGATACAACAATTCTACTCCTGGGAACTTATGCCATAGAACTGAGTATGCATGTGTGATAAAACGCATTTATAAGAATATTTGTGTGAGTATTGTGTGTAATAGCCCTAAGATGGAAGCAATCCCAGTACCCACCAGCAGTCAACTTGATAAATAGCAGTACATTCAGGAAATACTACAGTGTAATGAAAAAGAAAAAGAAAAAGAATTACTCTCAAGTACATTAACATGGATATATTTCATTTATTTATTTAAATAATTTTATTGGGGGTTTGTACAACTCATCACAATCCATACATACATCCAATGTGTCAAGCACATTTGTACATTTGTTGCCATCATAATTCTCAAAACATTTTCTTTCTACTTAAGCCCTTGGTATCAGCTCCTCGTTTTTCCCCTCCATCCCCATCCTACCTCCCTCATGAGCCCTTGATTATTTTTTCATGTCTTACACTGATGTCTCCCTTTACCCACTTTTCTGTTGTCTGTCCCACAGGGAGGGGGTTATATGTAGATCATTTGATCAGTTCCCCCTTTCTTCTCCCACCTTCCCCTTATCCTCCTGGTATCGCTACTCTCATTGTTGGTCCTGAGGGGTTTATCTTCTGTCCTGGATTCCCTGTGTTTCAAGCTCTTATCTGTACCAGTGTACATCCTCTGGTCTAGCCGGATTTGTAAGGTAGAATTGGGATCATGATAGTGTGGGGGAGGAAGCATTTAAGAACTAGAGGAAAGTTGTAGGTTTCATTGGTGCTATACTGTACCCTGACTGGCTCATCTCTTCCTTGTGACCCTTCTGTAAGGGGATGTCCAATTATTATAGAGATAATTTTAAGTTAGGAAAGCCAGATGAAAAAATTCTGTTTTAAACATTTCTATGAAGTTCAAAAACTGGCAAATTTATTTGGGGGGACAGAAGTCAGATCAGTGGCTTGTGAGGAGCACGAACATAAAACCTGAGGTGCTGTTAATATTCTGTGTCTTGATCTAGAGGATGTTTGCATGAGCATATTTACTTTGTAAAAATCCATTGAGCTGTACACGTCAGATTGTGAACTTTATGCTGTGCTTCAGAAAATACCTACAAAAAAGAGTGGAGCTTGTTCACTTGAGTGCATTGGGAGGTGGGGTGAGTTTGTGTACAGAAATACACACACACACACATATATCTTGAAGAAATTAAAATTTAACAAAACAAAACAAAACCTATACTGAAGATAAAATCAACCCGTGTGCTCCCTACTTAAGCAATCTTATTTTATTTAGCAGCAACTGAAAATTGAAGAGAATTTTTTCACTCACATTGGAAATTATTTTAAGTATAAAAATGGAATAATATATAAATAATTTATAACCCCTTCTAGTTTGCATTCAAATCTTACAATCTAAGAAAAATATGCAACGATAATAGGTCCCTAGTGATACTAACAATTGAGTGTAGACAATATCTAATTCTGAAATGTATTTCCACTGAACGTAAAGTTAGAAATACAAGATCCAGTTTTAAATATAGAGGACTGGAATCTAAGATATTCAAAGGCAGGTATTTTGTTATATTTTGTATGCTGCCATATGCCTAATTCTCAGAAATTTGGTTTGTTTATGGTATATAGTCAATAAATATTATTAAATTAACATATCATTAGGCAACTCTTTTACTCAACACAAATAATCTAAATGCTGTAACCATGTGTATCTTTGTGTTCTAAATCTCATAAATGTTCAGTTATAAGAGTGATTTGTTAGAAACAAAATTTTTGATATTAGAAAAATTGTGATGGACTGTGTTTCTAAACATTTTGTCATTTTAACAAGACCCCATATTTTGATTATTGTATTTTTTTATGAGAAACTTAGATCACTCCAACAGTATTTTTTAAAGCCTCACCTACAAACTTAACCCCGAATAGAGGCTGTATGAGATTCTTTCTGTGACAACATAACTTCTTCATGCAACAAGCAGGGCTGCATCACAAAGAGGACAACTGCCTCTAACAAGGTAGCAAACTGAACAGAGGTAATTGCCAGTGTGTGTAGCAAAGGCAGGGAAGACCATGGCCAGGCTGGGAGGACAATGTCAGTTGAGTCTTCACTGAAAGAAAAAGAGGCCATGAAATATGTCTTAGAAATGTGGACAATCATGGAAAAGAGGCAATACGCATCTGTCAGATTGTATGTGGGGAAATAAACAATGTAAAAGATGACCAAGATCAAGCTCAGAAGCAACAAAGCCCACATGGAAGAAGCACACCAGCCTATG
>NW_022103915.1:93905489-93908679 GCF_000313985.2 Echinops telfairi
AAAAAAAAAAAGATGACCAAGATCCACTTACTTGTATTAGAAGACATACTTGACAATGAGAAGACTAGAACAAACAAATGGTGGGGGCTAGGAGTGATCTGGGGTCCTGGTGGCACAGTCTGGTAAGAATTGGAAAACCAACCGAAAGGTCAGGGGTTCAAACTCAGGGGCCACTTAGCTGCAGAAAGATGAAGCTGTCATCTCCTGTATCGATACAGCCTTGGGGACCCCAAAGAGGTCATGCTTTGAGTCGGAAAAAACCTGATGGCAGTGGGTTTGATTGGTTTTGATTTATGAGTTATCTAACACAATGCTTTTCCAGCACAGAAGCCCACAAATCACCTTGTTTAAATGTAGATTCTTATTCCTCAGGCCCAAGCGGGGCAGAGATACGGGATTTCTAATAAGCTCCACATGGTGATCGCTTAAAACTACACTTCAAATAGCAAGGGTCCAATCTAGAATGAATGCAAAGACTGAATTTGATATGAAAAAATATAAACATTGTAGACCTGGAGAAGGAAAGCTAAAAGTAGATCATGGTACAATGAAAATAATAACAATAAGAAATTATTGACTTTTTCCATAAATCATCTTTATCAAGGAGGTAAGGCTATTAATACAAAAGGTCAGGATGAAGAAGGAGACAAGGAAATCGGTGAAAGAGGCCAGAGAACACCAAGAAAGTAATGAAGACACAGGATTGCCTTGAAGGTTGGACTCACTTGGAAGCAAACAGGCCTCCATTTGAGCTTACAATGCCTTCCTGTACATTCATAAAAATCCAGGTCACACGTTGGCGTCATAAAGAAAAGGGCTGAGGCTATGTCTCTCTCTCAGTTAGTTGCTTGCTTTACTCCCAATACACCACATAACGTCGTGTGAGTTTGTCCCCAAGGTAACAGTCTGAACTCACTTCAAGCCCCTGTAACTACAAAGACTATCACAGGATGTGTGCTGACCACCAGCAAGTTGTGCGCTGGGTTATCAGGCCTTGCCAGCAGCGTTCTTCCAGTTTGGAATCTTAGCTGTCAGAAATGTGTAGAAATATGAATGCCAGGAGAAACATCTCTTCCGTGTCTGTGGTGATGAGGAGCTTGTCAGCAAGGGAAGACCTTTGAGGATAGAGTGCTGCTTCGGGCCACCCCATGCCACCCCTGCGACACTGAGTCGATCCTGACATATAGAGACCAGAGACTTAGGGGAAAGTCTTACTGCTCTTGCGGTTTCTTTATGCGAGCAGATAGCTGCATCTTTTCCCTGAGAAGTAGCTGGTGGGTGGGGACGGTTGGTGTGTTCAGCAGCGCTGGGCTTCAACAACCATGGCAGCAGGGCGCCTTTCTCAAGTCAAGGGGAATGCTAATAGGAGGGCTGTCTTGGGGATAGATGAATGACCTTCCCTGTCAGCACTACTCAGAGGTCAGTGTCCTTGGGGAAGAGGATCTAAGGCCAGATGCGTGTAGAACATGCTCCCTGCCACTGCTTAATTTTGTTCTGCTAATATATATGAATTTTCAACGTGTTTATTCAGCTGCCCATCATGAAAGCTTTCTGCTCCGAAATAGAAACTCCAGGCAGAAAATTCCCCCTGTCAAAATTAGGTAAGAGGGAAGACGTTGAGATCGCATTGGTCTGTTTCCTGAAAGTAAAGTATTACAGAGAGCTAGCGCATACATGCTTTCCTGCTCATCTTAAAACACTTTCAGTGTTAGAAGCATAAAACTTTCAGAAGAAGTATGCAGGGCAATGAGAAGTCATCTTTTCAATTGTGCTCAAATAATTTTAAATCATTTTTATCACAAAGCAATGTATTATCATTATAGAAACTTTGTAAAATACCAAGTCGAAGAAAAAAATCACCCATTTGTGGTTCTACAAATCAGTTTACATTTATTCAGTATGTGCTCTTCTAATCTTTTTTTCTCTCTGAAAAGAACTTTATATCAGAGAGTAATGGTATATCAAGGAAACATCCCAGCCCAGTCCCGATCAAGTCCATAAGTCCAATTAGTCCATATGTCCAGTACCAGTCTATAAATTCCTCATCAGACTCATGCAACGTATGCAATGATGCTGAGTGCAGGCAGATCACAGGCCAGTGTGTAGAAAGTCTTGTGGATTCAGTGGCGGTGGAAGCATCTTCGTGCTGGCGCGCGCCTCCACGTGGCTCCTCTAGCTCCAAGGCTCTGGCTGCCTTCAGCATAGCTCCTTGTGGCTCACCAACAGGAATGTCTTGCAGGGAGAGGAAGCAGAGAGAGAGGGTGTGTCCTGTCTCCAGGGAGGAAGACAGGAGTTCCCAGAATCCTCAGGAGAAGGCCATGCCGGCACAGAGGCCTCATTGCTATGACCTGATTGACAGGCTAGACTCAACTCCTTGGAAAATTGACAGGAGATTATGTAACTGCCACAGACCACCCCTTTTAGTTTTTAGTTTAACACTGTTAGGTACAGATGATTTTATTTTGTTTAAAAATTATTTATGGCTAAAGAGTTGTGTAAATGTGTCAAGTTGACAAGTCTTCTAATCTCTTATCGACCCAGAATTAAAAAAAAAATGACATGGTTGTTAATGTCTGCATTAATTTGAATCCCGTTCTTTAGAGTTTACAATATACTAGTTCTTAACATAACACATGAAATTTTTTGGAGTCTATCTTATATTAAAATTATTGAGCATTTCACACACAGAAGACAGGGAGGAAACAAATGGATCGCCCTATTAAGTAAAATACACAGTTGAAAACACTTAGCTTTTCATTAGTATTAAAACTTTGCTAATGCAATTTAGCACCTTATAAGTGCTCATCTGTGATGTTATTAGAACTTTAAGGGAATTTGTGTTGTGGGAGCTAAGGGTTTTTTTTTTTCCCCCTTGCTGAATATTTGAATTTGTGTAGGAGTTAATCTATATGATCCCAGTAAATAAAGTAAATATTAGGTTTGGTGCAGAGAGAAAGAAACTAGGATTTGTTTTCCCTCCACCAACTATTGCCATGTCCTTTTGATTTAAAAAGAGAGAAAGATCTTAAGGTATAGTTTACATAAAGTTTAATTCCCATTTCAATATACAAACATGAGTTATGACAAATATGTACACCCATATAATCATTACCACAATCAAGATATACAATAATTCAATTGCCTCAAAATATTCTCTTGTGCCCTTTCCCACCCATTCTTCAGCCCACTC
>NW_022103915.1:93908800-93910759 GCF_000313985.2 Echinops telfairi
GCTCCAGCACCCAGGGCTGCATTGGGGTAGGTCCATGTGGCTTCTGCTCAGGGATGTCTTGCAGGAAGTGAGCCTTGGAAGCAAAAGTAGTCAACTGGCTAAGGCAGCTGCATCCTGGATTGACTGTCACAAAGCAAGAGATCCGAGAGCTCTAAAGGCGAGGCTCACCAAACCATGTATCCCTCTGTCCTTCAAAATTAACCCCATCTGTGTTTATCAGCCAGGTTGGGATGATAAGTTAACTACCGCAGTGAGCAAACCTTGTTGTGAAAAACAAGAAGATACATAAAGCTCCATTGTTTAATGCAATGAGGACGCACAGGAACCTGCAGGACTCAAGGTTTTCCATATTCTCATGAAAATGGGAAATGGTAATGCTTGTTGACCACAGAAAGAAGAAGTGCTGGGACACATTTGAAATGACAAACCGAACTCTCAGGGCTGCAACGCTGAAGGGAAGCCCAGGCAATGAGGGGTTCACGGTTTTCCTTCACACAGAAGCAAGTCCAGGAGGTAAGGGCTGAGCTGAGAGAAGTGAAACTGTTTGAGGCCCATTGAGTAGACCAGGCTGAGCACCAGAAGGATGCTCTCTTCCTTTATATTCATGAATCTCTTGGGAGGTAAGTTTGGAGCTGAGATATGTGAACCCGTTAGAGGCAAAATTGAGCTGAGGTAAAATCTTTCTGACCCCATAGATTAGTTTTTCCTATTTTGTAATCTTACGTAAATATAGTTTATGTTGTCTTTCACTACTTAAGTTCAGAAAGATATTTTGAGATTCATGTGTGTTCTTGCATGCGACAATTTGTACCTTTATCTTTCCAAGTAGTATTCCATTATATATGTGTTTCCAGCTGTTTATTCATTTACCAGGTGAAAGACATTTTGGTTATTTCCAGAAACATTCATATGAACATGATTTCCATTTCTTTTGGGTTAATCTCACAGAATTGCTTGGCTTATGGTAACCATGTCTAATTTTATACAACATTTAAAAATGCTTCCCACATGTCTGCACGATTTGGTGTCCCAGGACTGTACGTGAGTTGTAGTTGCTCTGCATCCTCATCAGCACTTGGTGTTGTCCTGCACTTTGCATTTACAGGGACATAAATAAGAGACTTGTGGGAATGTTAGTGTGTTAGTCCAGGTTGGCTAGAGAAACAAATGCAGGACACTCCTATGTGTATAAGAGCTTTATATAAAAAAGCAATTGTATATTGAGAAAACATCCCAGCCCAGATCAAGTCCATGAGTTTGATATTAGCCTATATGTCTAATACCAGTCTATAAATGCCTCTTCAGACTCACACAACACATGCAATGATGCGGAATGCAGGAAGATCACAAGCCAGTGGGTGGAAAGTCTTGTGGATCCAGTGGTGCTGGAAGCATCTCAGCATTGGCGTGGGTCTCCATGTGGTTACTCCAGCTCCAGCTGGTTACTTCACGTGGTTACTCCAGCTCTATCCATGCAGCTCCATGTGTCTTGTCAACAGGAAGACGAAGCAGAGAGTCTGTATGTATCCGGCCTCCAGTGAGATATTTATGTCCATGGCGTCTCCACAGGAGGTCAACAAGCTGTAACCTGATTGTTGATGGGCTAGACTCCAAATCTTCGCAAATTGACACCACATTATGTAACTACCACAATCACCCGGTTTTCCCCAAAATAAGACAGTGTCTTATATTAATTTGTACTCCCAAAGATGCACTAGGTCTTATTTTCACGGGATGTCTTATTTTTCCATGAAGAAGAATACAGCACACATTTGTTGTTGAACCAAAAAAAATAAAAGGAAATTTATTGCCTGTATCGGTACAGTAGTAGTTGTCACCACAAACCAGCGTAATCAGACAAACTGTGAATCCTACAGTATCAAGAATTTCTTGTTACTACCATTATTTCCATGTACAACAATCTATGGTACATTTACTCATTTATTCAATGACAGTCAT
>NW_022103915.1:93911029-93913024 GCF_000313985.2 Echinops telfairi
TTTTGTGATGATGTCAATGAGGTAGCTTGTAGGCAAATAGCAGGCTATACAATTAGTACCATTAATTATTTATGTTCAAGCAGCAGCAATACTATGTACACCACATGTTAAGGACAACAACAACAACAACAACAACAACAACAAACTCACTGCTATTAAATCTGTTCCAGCTCATAGCGACCCTGTAGGACGGGCTAGAGCTGCCCCTGTGAGTTTCTGAGACGGGATCTGTTTCTGGGGGAGAAAGCCCTGCCTCTCTCCCCAAGAGCCGCTGGTGACTTCACTGGATCCAAACTGCTGATGAGGGCTCCTTGTCACATGTCCATTCTTCAGTACATGATACTGTTCTGAAAGTTTTAAATTGTTATTTCACCATGGTGATATACTTGGGAAAAGAAGTCTCTTTGATATGTTAGGAGAAAATTCTGATTTATATAAGGAATATTTGATTTTAAATATGGTAGAGCAACAAGATATTAAATTATTTAACAAGAGTTTTTGGGGGATTGTGTAATATAAGTCATGTGCCTCTATTCTGTCTTAGCAGAAAAAATAATGGGTTAATTAGTCTTGACAATGTCTCTAGTTCTAATGTAAAGTTTTGAAGGGAAAAAAATCAAATGTGATATTATTTTAATTCTTTTCTAAAAGCCTACCACTGACTTATAATAATGCAAGGCGATGCAAATCACACGGGAAATAATATGCACAGTGACTTCAATATGTCTGTGATGAAAATATTAACTTGCAAGTCTTAAAAGAGAATTTCTATTGGCATCAAGACTTCGTTTCTCTATCTGGAAGGCACATTAAAGGAATTACTCTTAATAACAGGATATTAAGTTCCTTCAAGGGTTAGCTACCAAACTCCTGTAGTGTGGTTAATTTTTGGAAACCATAGAAAAACAAAATAAAACAAACTTTCCCCTTCTTTCGTTCTGTTTCTTAAGCTTTGGGGAGGTGAGTGAAGGCTCATTTAAGAATCAGTCAAACCAAACAGGCAACAAATTGGAGTTTATTTAACTGCATTGCTGATTTTATTAATCTTGAACTTTTTGAAACTGTTAGAATTTTTAAATAGTTGAATTAATTAAATTTATCATAAATTAAACCAAAGACCTAATTATGCATTCTCCTGGATGATGCCATTAAAAACGTGATGCCATCCTCATTGCCAAGAAACAAAGCAATAGCTAGCACTTCTGCAAACTCAGCTTGCTTAATTTTGCAAAGTACTGTTAATAAAATCAACATGGCTAGTTTGCGTTTTCTGAGTAAATATACACAAACTGGGAAAAGTAATAATTTCTTTGTGACTGGAGCAAAAAGTATTTAAAAAACAAAACTTCATTTACAAACTTAAAAAAGTAATTCTCACGCAGGGCATCTTTCTAGAATCAAAAGTCTATTCCTTTGAAATATATGCAATGGTGCGCTTTTAAATCTGGAATGATTTAATAGTATGATTACTTAAGCAAAATAACTATAAATGATTAAAATGGCATCGTCTTTTTTGTTTTAAATGTCAACAATGTTCTCCAATCACTGTACCAATGAAAAAGTGTAGCTGTACATATGTCTGTTCTACCTTATTTTTTTCTTTTTAATACTTTTATTGGGGGCTCTTACATCTGTTATCACAATCCATACATTCATCCAGTGTGTCAAGCACATTTGCATATATGCCGCCATCATCATTTTCAAAGCATTCTCCTCCTACTTGGGCCCCTGATGTCAGCTCCCCATTTCTTCCCCGTCCCTCCCCTGCTTGCCCTCCCTCACGAACCTTTGATCAGTTATAGATTATTATTTCCATATCTTACATCATCCTCCGTTGCCCCTCACCCACTTTTCCATTTTTCATCCCCCTGTGAGGGGGTTATAGATTGATCCTTCTAATCAATTCCCCCTATCTCCCCCCACCCTCTCCTAATCCTCCTGGTATCTCTGCTCTCATTGTTGGTCCTGAGGGGTTTATCTATCCTGGATTCCCTG
>NW_022103915.1:93913899-93914915 GCF_000313985.2 Echinops telfairi
TCATTTCTCCCACCTCCCCTTCTCCCGTATCCCCCCGGAATCATTGGTCCCATTCTTTTCATCTCCGAATGACTTATCCTGCCAATTTTATGTAGATAGACATGCAGATACATTACAACAAAGGAAGTCAAAGCTAAGAAAGCAATAATAACAACAACAAAAAACAAAAAAAAATAACAATAACAAAAAGAAAGCCACTGACAAAAATGGAAAAGCCTATAAATAGTTCAAGATCTGTCTATTGACCTTTATGAGTGTTTTCCAGTTGAGTGTGATGGGGTGCCACACTTTGTCTCCAAAGTCTATTTTTGGTATTCCCCAGGGATTTCATCACTCTACTCCCCCTGCTGCTCTGCTGCATGCCCTCAGTGCCTCACCCCAGCGTGATGGGGCCAAACCCATGCACTATTCCCGCACTATGTCTCCAGTGCTGTCCCCCGCAGCGCCATGATTCAGTGAGGGTGCCATGTCATGCTGTGGGGCCAGCCCTACAGTCCTTGGGTTCCTCCTTGGGTGTTGTCTGCTCTGAGCAGGAACATCGTCCTTGGGGCTTGGTGGGCCAGGATGTCCTCTCCCCTATCTCTGTCACTTTTTGATTCTCTCATGTGCTCTAATCTCATGTGTCCCTCTCCCCAAGCTGTAGTCCCAGTGCTGTCCTCTGAAGTGCATTTTTCTGAAGGCGGGTGGGGAGGTGGAGGGAGGGGGTTGTCCACATTGTTGGGCTTGGGGCTGGCCCTGCAGATCTCTCTTGGTTCCCTGGTACATGCTGGTATGTTGTATTCACGTCTTGCTGCATCGGGTTGAAGTCTGGTCTCTCTCTCACTCTCCTATGGAGATGTAAACAATACCTTCCCCTTGGGTGGGATAGTGCCCTGCTCCCCTCCTACCCATGTCTTTTTTTTTCTTCTTTCCCTCTATTATTTAGTTGGCTGCTTATGTATCCCTGGATTGGGTTTGGCCCCTGCCATTGTTGCTGGACCTCATCACAGGCATGTATGTGTGTACAGTGAACCCTC
>NW_022103915.1:93916971-93943925 GCF_000313985.2 Echinops telfairi
TGTTGGTCTATTACTTTTTCCTTCAAGAAGAGGAGCTTCAGCGATGTTCATGGTGAACTCTTGCAGACTTTGGGAATTTGTGAATTATCATTGAAGTGAATCTTGGACTTTATTTCTTCCCATCTATCTCTACTTATCACTTCCAATACAATAGGAGAGTTTAGTTTGCTCTTCCAATATAAATGTGAATTTGAGAGCTTCACCATTGACATAGCAAGTAGTGTACCCCAAAATTGCTCTAGTTCCTGGCTATTCAGTGCAAGAGGTTTATTAGGATTTTGCTGGGTTGCATAAAGATTGGTTTGGTCGACAATATAAGTAATGATATCCTTCGAGAAAAAAATGTCTAAAATATTCAACAGGGCATTTTCCTACCCCAGAAGAATCTATTTGTTCTAACCATTCAGGCATAGGTCTGGTTGTACCATCTCCAGAAATGTGCCACCAAAGAGGAATTCTTCGATTTCTTGATGTAGATGGCTTTGAACATGTAGTTATTAGAATTGATTCTTCAACTTCAACAACTGAAGTTTCTAACTCCTCTACTAGTATTATCATTACTAAGTATAAGGTCTTCTAATTCATCCAAATCAGAATAATCGGGCATATATTCACTTCCTATCATGGGAAAAAATAAATATTGTTATCAAAATAGTTTGAATAGCAATATAAGTAAAATTTTATATTGTAAAATAAAAAAATTTGAATATAATACACATTTTGTTTACCAATTTCATTCATATTAGCATCCGGTTCCTTGTCTGAGTCTGTACCACTTTCATCTAGGTCATAAATTTACCGTTTTCCATAAAACAAATCACAATCCATGCTGTGGTAATTTTTGTCACCTTTGATTCAAAAGACGAATGTAAAGAATTTGTTATGTTTAGAAAAGCAGAAATATATAATAAATATAGTTTTTATGAGTATTATACCTTTGACATAAAAACTACAGTTTTATGAACATATACAAAAAATATCAACACTAAAACTTCACTAAATTGAAAATTATAAAATGCAGTGAACGACCATTTAATCTCAAATACACTATCGGTCAAAACATGTGCCATTGTTCAAGCATTTTGCCATAAAAATGCATGACTAGTGGTATGCATTTGTACTCGTAAAGTGCGACGATTTCATCAACATCTTTGTCGGCTCCAAAAGCTTTATAATTTTGGTACCAGATACGTTTTAGTTAAATGTTATGAAAACATCGCGTTCGGCGTTATAGGGTTAATGAAGAAGGCATCCGCTTCCCATTTGATATATTTTGGGCCCTTATCAAAAATCAGTTGTTTCTATGCTGATGTTTTCATTTCTGAGTTTTCAGTTCTTTTCCATTGGTCTCAATATCTGTCGTTATACCAGTACCACACTGTTTTAACCACTGTGACTGAATAATACGTGTAAAAGTCAGGTAAAGCAAGCCCTCCAACTTTGTCCTTCTTCTTGAGGAGTTCTATGCTAATCTGGGCTTCTTCCCTCTCCATATGAAGTTGGTAATCAGTTTTCCCAATTTTTTGAAGAAGGATGATGGTATTCCTATTGGGATAGCATTAAATTTATTTTGTGCCTTGGGCAGAACTGACATCTTTACTATGTTGGTCTTCCGATCCATGAGCGTGAGTTATTTTTCCATTTGTTGTGGTGACTCTTGGTTTCTTGTAATAGTGTTCTTTAGTTTTCCTCATGCAAATCTTTTTTTGTTTTAAAAGTCAAGTATATCCCTAGATATTTCAATTTGTGCTTGGCTATTGTAAAGGGTACTACCTTTTTAATCGCCTCTTCTATGGTCTTCTCTGATAAATATAGCAGTCCAATAGACTTCTGTTTGTTGATCTTGTATCCTGCCACTCTGCCATATTCCTCTATAGCTTCCAACACTCCACTTGTGGAGTTTTGGGGATTTTTTGATATATAAAATTATATTGTTTGCAAATAATGGTACTTTTGCCTCTTCTCCAGATGAATACCTTTCATGTCTTTTCTTTGTCTTATGTTGTTAGCTAGACCTCCAGTACACTGTTAAATAGGAATGGAGACAAAGAGCATCCTTGTCTGGTCCCCTTTTTCAGTGGAATTGTTTTCATCTTTTCTCCATTGATTACCACATTGATTGTTGGTTTTTCATATATAGCTTGTATAATATTGAGGAATTTTCGTTACATTCTATCTTCTTGAGTGCCTTAAACAGGAATGGGCGTTGGATGTTGTTGAATGCTTTTCCCGCATCTATTGATATTATCATGTGGTTATTATGTCTTTTTATGTCAATGTGGTGAATAATCCTAATGGTCTCTTGTATGTTGAACCATCCCTGCATCCCTGGTGTGAATCCCACTTGGTCATGGCGAATTTTTTTTTTAATATGCTTTTGTATTCTATTGGCCAGTATTTTGTTAAGGATTTTTGCATCAGATTCATTAGGGATATTGGTCTATAGTTCTCAATTCTTGTGGGATCCTTGCCCACTTTTTGTATCAGAGTAATACTAACTTCATAGAAAGAGTTTGGGAGTTTTCCATCTTTTTCTATGTTCTGGAAGAGTTTATGTAGGATTGGTGTCTGTTCTACCCTGAATGCTTGGTAGAATTCTCCTGTGAAGCCATCTGGCCCAGGGGATTTTTTGTTGGTAATCCCTTGATAACTTTGTCTATTTCTTCTCTTGCTATAGGTCTGTTGAGGTTCTTGACATCCATCTGGGATAGTCCAAGGAGGGATTGTCTTTCCAAGTATTTGTCCCTGTCCTCCAAGTTGTTGAATTTGTTAGAATACAGGCCTTTATAGTACTGTGTAATTATCTTTATTCTACCTTTTAAAGGCAATGCTGTCCCTACTGAGATCCATAGAATTAAGCCCATATTACCAAAGAATTGGTAAGGGACCTTCACAACACAATTTGAGAGCTGATCCTAATCAACAATTAAAAAAAATTAATGAAACTTATTTATACTATAGAAACTTGAAATGGCTCAAGAACTTATATTAAGTAATTTACTGTTCTTGTATACTTTTAATACCTTTTTTCTTTTTTCCCATTTCTCTCAACACTATTTTTTAAGTCCTCCCTCTACTACGTTGAAGAAACAATATATGACACAGTTTCTATTTTTAGAAGTGAAGGTAGATCAAATGAGTATGAAAATAGTTTTCAGCCCCTAATAAAATGTTAAAAAAATTTAAATATATAGCTTTGAAAAAAAAAAAAGAAAATAAATGTTTAGAAAATAAGGATAGCAACAGATGAACAAATGTGCTTGATACAACTGATGTATGGATTGTTACAAGAGCTGTAAGAGCCTTCAATAAAATGATTTTTTTTTTAAAGAAAAAAAAGAGAAAGTAGTTTTCATGCAAACATGAAAGTGTTTTTCAAATTGAGTCTGGAAGGGCTAGATGAATTCACTATAAGTGAATATTTATATCTGGCTACTCACATTCCTCACCCTTCCAATTGAGTTCCAGAATCCTGGTATCCAGATATATATTCTTGGGTCAGAGGCCTTTGAGATTCTTCTATGAGTTTCTCCCTACCCCAGGTAGAAAACATTAAAGAAGTTTAGAATATTAAGGATATTTCCATAAAATAATTCATCCAAATTGCCATACAGTTAAACTCATCATTTGCAAGCCCTGTACAGAAATTCAGTTTAACTTAATAGCACCTTAGAGGACATTTGAGGAAAAGTCTTCAGTGAGAAGATGGCAATTTAAATTAGAGAAGAAAAAAAGGCAACTGGGGCAAAGAGAAATAGGGTGGGGTAGAAAACCTTTACAAATTTCATAGGGAAGTTCATAAAAATAAATAGATTTGTTCATCAAAGCACTTTATCAACAAAGTCAGCTTACAGATTGGGAGGACATTTTTTTGAATCATATATTCAATAAGGTTCTAGTACCCAAAACACATATGAAAGCCTACAACTTAACAAACCTGGGCAAACTACATGAACCAAAAATGGGTAGAGGACTTGAACAGGCATCTCACTTAAGAAGATACTCAAATGATGACTCAGCATGTGAAAAGATGCTAAAGGGCATTAGCCATTAGAGAGGCAAACGAAAACCACAGTGAGATACCATTTCACTCCCATTAGAGTGGCAATGATAGAAAAAGACAAAATCATAGATGTTAGTGACGTTATATAGAAACTGGAATTCTCATTGTATAGCTGCGGTGAAGAACAGTTTGATGGTTCTTGGAAAAGTTGAGTGTCGGATTACCATATTATACAGTCATCTCTATCCTGTGACTATAGCCAGAAGAAGTAAAAGCAGGATCACAAACAGAAATCTATACAACAAACTTATCTAGCACTTTATACGATAGCCAGAATGTGCAAACTGAAAATCTCATCAACAGATGACTGAAAAAACAAAATGGGTCCTATAGGTACAATGGAATGTTACTCAGCCTTAAAGAGGAATAGTCCTGGTACACACTACCACATAGATGAAGCTAGAAACTAGGAAACATTATACTGACTGAATAAGTCAGTTGCCAAAAGGAAATATCCGTTCTTATTTCACTTATATGAAGTAAGAAAATATATAAAAACAAAGATTATTAGTAGTTAGCAAGGATGGGAGGGAGAGGGAATAGTGAGATTTTGCTTAGAGGCATTGAGTTTCTCAATGGTAGTGAAACACTTTGGAAAATGATTCTGAGGATGGTTGCATCACGTGGAGAATGAAATCAATGTCTCTGAATCATGAAAATTGTTGAAATAGCAAATGTTTTGTGTGTATATTTTTGCCACGGTTAAAAAAAATGGAAAAAGTTACCACCAGTATCCTTACAATACTACCTTCTTGAGCTAAGTAAGGATAGGTTAATATAAAGAGGGACATCAGAGACAACAAGAGAGTTACATCCACTCCTCACGTATCAACCTGGTTATGTTTCTAGGACCAGGATGTATGTGGAAAATGGTACTATGAGAAAATAGAGGAGGACCACGTTGGATCACAAAATGGAGGATGACTACACGTGTCTCTGGATTACGGACGAACTCTGTCCCTAATCATGTCTTTTGGAATTTGTGAGTAAGTTGGATGAGGTGCATGGAGATATTTAGCCTTACTCTAGTTCAAGAAAATTCTTGAAATCTTTTCAGTGATTTAAAAGTGGCATATGGGGAAGTAGATCTAGATGATTATGATGAAGAATTTGTTGTGAATAGGGCTTGCTTCTATGATTTCAAAGTGAGAGCAAATTTACCTAAAACTAAAGGGAAAATAGCTGCTGTTTATAAGTTAGGCACAGGACCTCAATGCACATCATTACACAAATGCCAAATTATGTAATTATATAGTTTGCAGACCACTGAGAATCCTGGCCTAGTCAAGTTAACACAGAATCTTAACTATCAAAGCCAACATCACCCACAATGCACACCCCAGCATTCCTTACTGCCAGACATATGTTGTGAATGCACAGAAAATGCAGACTGTTTGATAACAAGACAGTTAATAAGTGAGGGGTATATATATTTAAAACTTTTAAGTGAATTCAGAAATAAAAATACCCATAAAAATTGAGAAGATAAGGTGAAAAAATCTCCAACAAAAATTTGGAAATATGTGACTTAAAAGAAAATAAGAGGACCTTTTTCAGATGTTCCAGAAAATGAAAACAACAACAACAACAACAAAAGAAATAAAATGAAAACAAAATGGAGAGCAGGAAACTATCCGAGAAATCACACAAGAAAAGTGTCCTGAGCCAATGGCCTGTTTGGATGGATTCCTTTTTGCTTCCCAGGAAAGTCCATCCACAGATGACTGAGCAAACTGAAGGTGCAGTGTGATATCTCCCAGCCATAAACTTGACTACTGGTGCTGCCAGGAGAGCATGATACATGATTATATCTTCACAGACTCCTTTTTTTCTTTTCTTTCCAATGGTATCAAGTTGACACCAGCTCACGGCAACCCTGCATGTGTCAGAGCAATATCGTAGCGTTTCCAATGACTGACTTCCAAAGCTAGATCTCCAACCCTTCTTACCCCAAGACCCTCAGTGCATTCAAATCTCCAGCTTTTTTCCCAGGGGCTCTACAAACAAAACCCAACTATCGCCTTGCAATGAAATAGATTCCTATCATGGAAACCCCATGAAGGCAGAATAGAACTGATCTATATGATTTCTTGGTTATAATTTTTATGGAAGCAGATTTTCTGGACTTTCTTTCATGGTACTGTCGGGCATGCTCTAATTGACAATTTAGAGAATAAGCTCACTGCTATTAAGTCAATTTAGGATAGTAGTCGAGTTCGAACCTGTTGTGCTACAAAGTATACAGTAAGTTAAAGAAAGTCAGTGTAGCTATCAGTCCTGAGGACATCTGAAGGATGAACCTGAGAAATAGGAAATAATCCTGAAATGCTCAGAAATAACAATAGAGTGTAAAAACCTGCAGTGGAAATTTAGTGATTGGTCACTGAATTGAATTGTTCCCTTCAGCCTCCCGAATGGCCCTGATTGAGAGTAGGAGTGGGTCTCAAGGGAGTGTTTCTCTTGAATTATAAATTTATTATATGAAAAGTTTACAAAGATCTACAAATTAAGTGACATTTAATTTGTTGAAAAGAATAAAATTATGCTGAATTGAATATGCCCCAGAAAATCTAGGCTACTTTGCAGTAGCCTGAGGTTATGAATGCAAATATGTTTCATTGTAATTTTTTCCTACAATTCTACAATCATTGCAGTGTGCATAAATAAACTGAAAAAAACAAACAAACCCAACTAAACTGCGGTATAAACATCAGTTTCAATCAATGGCACCAGAGTTCCTATATCCTATTGCAATCTATTGCTTCAGAAGATAAGATGGCTTTATTATTTGGCATCTACCTGTCAGGTTGAAGTCATGAATATAAACTTCCACAGCATTAGATATGTGCATGCTACAGAGGCTCTCTTAGACACATTGGAAAGGGCCATTTATAATAGTGAATAATAGGGTAATGATTTCTTTTAGAGACATTTAAATGTTAAATACTTGCAAAGCGACTCTTCTGAATAAAAAAAGTTCTATATTTGTAAGCAAACTATAAACACATGGATAAACTATATAGTTACAAGATCCCAGCATGCCTATTTACACCACTCTTAAGGATATTCCTAACTTATTTGTTGTCTTTTTATCCCACCCAACTTAATTTACACATCACTATTTATCAGTCTCGATCTTTGTCCATGTTTATTTTATGTGCCAAATGATTATTTGTCTCTTGGACATGAGCTAGGCTTGGAATATTGAATCCAATTTGGACCAGGGAGTAAGGAAGATCATATCTGTCTTTACACATTTGAGATTGTAGCTTTTGCCATTTCAGATAAATTCTGTAGCTCAGAGTACTTAAACATTTCTCATCCATACTGCATCTTGGAACTCTGGGAGGGAATCAGATGTCAGTGTTGCTCCACAGAAATAGGGTGTCCTCTGTTTTCCCTGTGCCCCTTGTAGGCATCGCTGTTTTCTGACCAGCCAAGCAAATGGTGCTGTGAGTACAGAATTAGAAATTGGTAGGTGAAACAGAAACATGTATATTTCATTGCCAATTGCCGCTTATCACTCAAAGTCACCCAGACATCTGGTCTGTCATCTTCTTCAAATCTCCCTGCTGCTCCCCCTACTTTTCCTTTAATTTTAGATTCATTATATTTCAAATGACCTTATCTCTATTTCCTTGGTGTTCAAAGAGCCCTCCAAAGATGGTAGCATCAACTCCTTAAGTGTGAAATATTCAGTCTACCACTTGGGGCTGTTCTCTTTAATACCAAATGACTGATTGGATTGATGTACTACACTAATGATTTGGGGGAGTCCCCAAACCAAGACCACACTCATTGCTATGGAGATTATGACATATAATGATGCTGCAAAGACAGAATGAAACTGTACAAAGGGGTTTCCAAAGAGGCACATCCTTAAGACCGCCCCACTCTCTCCCCCAAAACAGATGATGAGTTCAATCATCTTTTGGCTAACAACTGAGTGCGCTCACAACTACACCACCGGAGAAGCAGATGACAATTAAACTGAGCCTGAAATTAAAATAGGGCTTTGAAGAATCTATATATGTATGTGTCTCAGTCCAGGGGGTGGTGAGGCGCCTAAGCAATGCTTCCAGTCTTAAACAAGCTGGCTTTATTTCTTAGTTTAGTGACAGCAACTTATATACTAAGTCTGGACTGAGCTCTGAGACAATTGAGGTCCAGAGAGAGTAAGTAGTTTGTCAAATTACATAGCTTATTAAAAAAAGTAAGACCAGGCTGGCAGGGCTGGATCAAGGGCAATGTAACTGAGAGGAATTCTTAAAACCCAAATGAAGGCAGAACATGATAGTGGGACAAGAGGAAAGTACAAAGAAATAGAGGAAAGAACTAGGAGGCAAAGGGTAGTCATAGAGATTTAAATATAGACACATAAAGATGTAAATATATATATATATACGATGAGGGGGAAATAGATCTATGTACATATATTTATAGGTTGAGTATTAAGAAAATAGGTGGACAGTGGGCCCCTGCACAAGTACTCACTACCTCAACACAACAACACTTTGTTCTAACAATTCGGCAGTCTGAGATGCGCACCTTCCTGGCACGATCACTGAAGACAATGGGTACACAAGCAAATGTGGTGAAGAAAGCTGATGGTGCTTGGCTACCAAAAGATATAGCACCTGAACTCGTTGAAGACAATGGGTGCACAAGCAAATGGGGTGAAGAAAGCTGAGGGTGCCCGGCTACCAAAAGATATACCACCTGAAGTCTTAAAGACCTGAAGATAAACAAGCAGCCATCTAGCCGAGAGACAATAAAACCCACATGGAAGAAGCACACCAGCCTGTCCTGACTCAATTGCTGAGGACAAAGTGGGTGCATAAGCAAAAGTGGTGAAGAAAGCTGATGGTGCCTGGCTATCAAATGATATAACATCTGGGATCTTAAAGGCTTGAAGATAAACAGGCGGCCATCTAGCTAAGAAACAACAAAGCCCACATGGAAGAAGCACACCAGCCTACCCCGACAAGAACGGTGGAGACAAAGCCGGTGCATAGGCAAGTGCAGTGACGAAAGCTGACAGTGCCTGGCTGTCAACATATATAAAATCTGGGGTCCTATAGGCTGGAAGATAAACAAAGGGCCATCTAGCTCAGAAACAACAAAGCCCACATGGAAGAAGCACACCAGCCTGTGAGATCACAAGGCATCAAAGGGATCAGGTATCTGGCATCCCCTTGCAGAAGGGCTGTGGGAAGGAGATGAGCCAGTTAGGGTCCAGTGTAGCAATGATGAAATATGTAATTTCCCTCTAGTTCTTGAATGCTTCCTCCCACCCGACTCTCATGATCCCAATTCTACCTTACATATCCGGCTAGACCGGAGGATGTTCACTGGCACAGATAGGAACTGGAAATACAGGGAATCCAGGACAGATGAACCCCTCAGGACCAGTGGAGGGAGTGGCAATATCAGGAGGGTGGAGGGAAGGTGAGGGAGAAAGGGGGAACAGATTATAAAGCCTACATATAACCTCCTCCCCAGGGGATGGACAGCGGAGAAGTGTGTGAGGGAGACGTTGGATGGTGTGAGATATACAAAATAATAATCATTTATAAATTATCAAGGGTTCAGAGGGGAGGGGGAACAGGGCAGGAGGGGGAAAATGAGGAACTGAAGCCAAGGGCTCAAGTAGAAAGCAGATGTTTTGAGAATGATGATGGCAACATATGTACGAATGTGCTGGACACAATTGATGTATGTGTGGATTGTGATAAGAGTTGTATGAGCCCCTAATAAAATTATTTTTAAAAAAAGTAAGACCAGATTGGAATCAGAGCCATGTATTTCTGTTAATATGATTTTAATGGGTATTTATGTTTCATCCTTCGTGGACCTCATCAGCTATAGCTCAAAATCAGTCTAAAATTCTGATTGAGAGCTATGATCAATTATCACCAAGAGGTCACAGATACAGATTCCTGCTTTTAAAGTAAGCTCTCCTTACCCGTTAGATGTGTTACAATGAACATAAATTTCAAGATGCCATAGGGAGGCCTTAATGAAAACACAAACCAAAATCGAGGTAATAATAACATAGCTGAAGAGACAGGGAGTTTGGGGGAATAAAAGGCTAAGATAAGGTTTTTGTGAACTTTAGATTGTCATTTCAATGGGAAAAATCGGCTTACCTCTGTTTTTCATCCTGCCCGTGTTCAGTAAGTTTAAAAATGCACACCAGAGTTCAGAAGTTGGTGTGAGCAAAAATCCATTTCATTCACTATGTAAATTTCAAAGATTTAAAAAAAAGTCTTTCATAAGGTTTCATAGGATTGGATTTATTCATCTTGGTTTGAGGTAAGAAAAGGGATGGTATCTGGTTTATAGGATTTTATATACAATTGAATGTATGTATTAGATTTAATTATTTGAGAAGATCAGTTAACATATATGTATATCCCAAACCAAAAATTGCCATTTGAGCCAATTCTGACTCATAGCAACCCTACAATCCAGGGTAGAATTGCCCTCAGAGGTTTCAGAACTATAATTCCTTAATGGAGTAGAAAGCCTCATCTTTCTTTCTGGTGGTTTCAAACTACTATTTTTGCAGTCACCAGTGCAACACATAACCACTATATTACCAGGGCTTACACATACACACACAACCACACACACACACACACACACACACACACACACACACACACTCATATATCCTAGCGGCGTAATGGGCTATGCAGTAAGCTGCTAACTAACGTCAGCAGTTTGAACCAACCAGCTACTCTCTGGGACAAAGATGAGTAATTTCTGCTCACAGTAAGATCCACAACCTCAGAGGCCTAGGGGCAGTTTTACTCTGTTTAGAGGGTCACTCTGAGTCAGAACTTACTCAGTGGTAGGGAGTTTGGTTTTTGGAATATATGTATGTCACTACACGATATACTATAAACCAGAATTTTAAAAGTCAGTCTTATTAATTAGTATATTTGCTATAATTAATTTCATTTGTGTTAATTATGTAATGACTTGAAAATATCAATGTAATATGAAAATATCAATGTAATATAATGACTTGTAAATATCAATTGTAAAAGCAATTAGTGATTCATGTGCAATCTGGAAATTTATGGTAACAAGAGTTTGAGTGGTCTAACCAGCTATATCTTCCACTACTGTAGTGGTCACATGTTGGACTGCAATCTTCGTTCGTCAGCAGTTCAAAACCATCAGCAGCTCCACAGGAAAAAGAATGGGCTTTATACTGTCATAAACAGTTACAGTCTCAGAAGCCACAGGGGATTGCTATGAGTCAGCATTGGCTTCATGGCAGTGAATGAAAATTTTAATCTCTTACTAGCAGATAAAACTGATTTTTTTAATACACAGTGATTCATTTATTACTTTAAAAATATTACACATTTCCAAGATCCACAAAATAAAATAGTATAATGAACCTGTAGGTTCTAATCATCCAGCTTCAGTAATTGCCAAGTTCTACCACTCTTACTTTACGGTCCTTCATCAATTTTTCTTAAAGAAAATGACATAGACAATATTATTTAATCTGATTTACTTCACTATATGAATTTTTAAGTTGTTACTACAAAACTATTGACACATTTTAGTTCTCACAGCAGTTCAACCCATAACCATTACACTGCCAGGGCTACATGCGATATGCAGAAGACACAACCTTGCTTGCTGAATGTAAGGAGAATTTGAAGCACTTGCTTATGAAGGTAAAGAATGCATCCTTCAGGACGGATTACAACTCAATGTAAAGACACGCCCAAACCCCAGAAATGGACAATTAAACATAATAAATAGGTAAAAGATTGATGTTAAGGATTTCACCTTTCTTGGATACACAATCCATACTCATGGGAGCAGCAGTCAAGAGATCAAACAATGTACTGCATTGGGTACATCTGTTGCATCAGACCACTTTGAAGTGTATGCCTGCCCCAAGCCATGGTATGTTTATTTGCCTGACATGCATGTGAAAGTTGGACATTGAATAAGGAAGACTGAAGAGGAATTGATGCATTTGAATTATGGTGCTTGTAAAGAATATTGAAAGTAGTACCATGGACTGCCAAAAGAACAAACAAATCTATCTTGGAATGCTCCTTAGAGGCAAGGAGGGTGGAATTTCATCTTACATACTTTGGATATATTGCCAGGAGAGATCAATCTCCAGAGAAGGAAAACATGTTTGGTAAAACAGAGAGGCAGTCAAAAATGAGGAAGGTCCTAGACACGGTGGCTGTAATTCTGGGCTTAAATATAAGAACAATCGTCAGGCTGGCCCAGGACCAGGACGTGTTTACTTTTGTTTACACAGGGTTGCTAGGAGTCAGAATTGATTCCGTGGCACCTAACAACAACAACATTGTCACATTAAACAAAATAAAAATGTAAATTATAATCTAGTACTTAGCCTGTATTCCAATTTCTTCAACTGTCTTAAAACACCTTTTCTTTTTATCAATCATTTTATTGAGGGCTCTTACAGCTCATAACAATCCATATATCCATTGTATCAAGCACATTTGTACATATGTTGCCATCATCCTTTTCAAAATATTTTCTTTCTACTTGAGCCTTTGGTGTCAGCTCCTCATTTTGTTCTCCCTCCCCTACCCTCCTTACCTCATGATAATAATTTTATAAAATAATAATTTTATAAATTATTATTATTTTCATATCTTACACTGACCGCTGTCTCCCTTCACTCACATTTCTGTTGTTCGCCACCCTTGGGGGGGGGCAGTGTTACATCAGTCATTGTGATCAGTTCCCCTTTTCTCTCCATTGTGATCAATCAGTTCCCCTTTTCTCCCCCCGCCCTCCACCTTCCCAGTACCTTCATAGTATCACTACTCCTATTGTTGTTCCTGATGGGTTTACCTGTCCTGGATTCCATGTGTCAAGAGCTCTTATCTGTACCAGTGTACATGCTCCGGTCTAGCTGGATTTGTAAGGTAGAACTGGGGTCATGATAGTGGGGGTGGGGAGCAGGGGCGGGGGCAAGCATTAAAGAACTAGAGGAATGTCCTATGTTTTGTTGGTGCTATACTGCACACCCTGGCTGACTCATCCCTTCCTTGTGACCCTTCTGTGAGGGGATGTCCAATTATCTACAGATAAACTTTGAGTCTCTACTCTTCCCCCCATAATTCTCATCAATATGATTGTTTGTTTTGGGTCTTCTGATGCCTGATACTTGATCCTGATGACACCTCAGAAGCAGACTGGTGTGCTTCTTCCATGTGGGCTTTATTGCTTCCCTGCTAAATGGTCACTTGTTTACCTTCAAGTCTTTAAGACCCCAGAAGTTATATCTTTTAATAACCTGGCACCATCAGTTTTCTTCTCCACATTTGCTTATGCACCCATTTTGTCTTCAGTGATTGTGTTAGGAAGGTAAGCATCACAGAAGGCCAGTGTTCTTGCATTGAGGGAGTACTTGAGTAGAGGCCCAATGTCTGCCTGCTACCTTGATAGTTAACATATAAATATATGTACATAGATCTATTTCTTTATCATTATATATAAGTATATTTACATATGTATGTGCTTGTATTTATACTTCTGTAAATGTCCTTTGCCTCCTAGTTCTTTCCTTTATTTCCTTTTACTTTCCCCTTGTCCCACTATCATGTTAAACCTTCATTCAGCTTTCAGTAACTCGACTCTCATATACATTGCATTTGATCAAACCCCACCAGGCATTCTATGACTTCCTAGCCATTAATTTTAATTCACTTGTTGTTCCCTTGTCTCTCGGTTTGTTGGTAACCCCTGGAACCATCGGTCCCATTGTTTTCTCCTTGGGATTGTTTATTCTGCCTATCTTATATAGATAGACATGAAAAATAAAGCCTATAAATAGTTTCAGGTCTGTCTGTTGACCTTTATGAATGTTTTCTGATGAGTCTGATAAGGTGTCAAGCCCTGGCCCCAAAGTCTATTATTGGGAGTCCTCAGGGTATTCATTGCTTTGCTCCCCTTGCTGCTCTGTTGCACACTCTTTGTGTTTTGCTTTGGTATGGGGTGGGGGTGGGGGCTGTCAGATTGTGCACAATTCCCACACTGTGTCTCCAGCATTGTTCCCTGTAGAGCTATGGGTCAGTCAAGGAACACGGTGTCTAATGATGGGGCCGGCCCTATGGTCCTCTGTGTGCATTGACTACTCTGAGCAGGAATATTGTCCTCGGGGCTTGGTGGACCAGGATGCAGTCCTCTCCTCTTTCTCTCTCCTTCCTTCTTAGTTTGCTCCTGTGTGCTCTGAGCAGATCTGCCCCTCTACCCACTATCATGTTTACCCATCCTTCATGTCTCATTAATTATTCTCTGGTACAATTTGATTGATCAAACACAACCAGAAAAGCTCCACCATTCTTGCCATCAATTTTAGAACACATATTATTCCCTGTCATTATTGTCAGTATTGGCTCACCGCTCACCTCTCCCCACATCCTTTCCTCCCATGCCCCCTAGGAATCTTTGGTCTAGTTACTGTCTCTATAAGATTGCCTATCCTGCCTACCTTGTATAGATAAACACCAACAAAACAAAAACTAAAAAAAGGAACATACAGATAGTCACAAGTCTAACAGTGATCCTGACATTGAGCAGATGAATATCTCTCTGTTAAATAGAGAGAAGGGCATGGTATACACCATCAGTCCAGTCCCCATTTCTTTCAGGGTTACATATCCTGGGTTATGCTTATGTAACGGCACATACACTGTTTTAGTCTTCAACATTTGTGTCTGAAAGGAGCTCATCCGGAAAGTCCCCATTGCTATTCCTGCAGTCAGGGATGGAGTGGTCTAGTGTCACTTTGCCCCCCTGACCCCACCTCCCAGTTTCACCTTTAGATTTTCAGTGTGGCCCCTTTGTGAGTAGCCCCAACCCATTCAGATGGGCTGCCAAATCCTGCCCCTTACGTCAGAAGTCTACAGTCAGAATTCCTCAGGGACTTTGTGGCTTCACTCCCGTCACTGGTCTGTTGCACTTCCCTCTTGGCTTGCCTGCATGTGGGCAGGACTGACTGGCCACTCTCCCTGAACTGTATCTTCAGTGTTGTCCTCTGCAGCACTGTCATCTAGGGAGAGGATGTCATCTCTCAGGTGAGGCTGGCTCTGCAGTCATCTCTGGGAACGAGCTGTTCTGAGTAGGGACATCGCCCTCAAGAATTGGCACATTGGAATGAGGTCTACTCCCACTCTACCTTTCCTGTGGAGATATAAACGATACCATCCTCTTAGGTGGGTTAGTGCCCACCTATCCCCCATTGCTGTAGTTTTTCTTCCCCCACCCCTCTATGGGCTTTAAAGGCATGTGAGGGGGGTGGGTGGAGAAGATACCTTTCAGCACAAGATGTATCTGAATTTTTTTTTGATGATGTATGAATCATTGAGTTTGATCTGGCTTATGTCAGACTATCTGGTCCACAGAGCAGAAACTGTGTGTTGTGTGCATTTTCCTTATGCCCATTTTGCTGTTTAAATTTACCTCAGTGGACTCATGTTGTACTTGACCTTTCGTGCTTGGATAAATTCACTCAGTACAATATCCTCCAACTCTTTTCATGAGAGGAGGTGTTTCATCATTTTATCACTGTTTTTTCAGGGATGAATAGTATTCCATCATGTGTATATATCAGAGTTTTTTAATCCATGAATCTATTAATGGAAATTTAGGGTGTCTCCAATTTTTTTGTGATTGTGAACTGTGCAGCGTTGAACATTGGGGAGCAGATGTATGGCCATGGTCTGTTTCTTATTTCTTGGGTATATGTCCAGTAGTAGAATTGCTGGGTCATATGGTAACTCGATTTCCATCTGTCTTAGGTGTCACCAAATCACTTTCCACAGTGGCTGTATGTATCTGCAAGTCCACCAGCAGTGAATGAGCGTTCCTATCTCACCACACCCCTCCAATATTTGTTGCTTTCTGCTTTTTAGAATTGGGCTACCTTTGTGGGTATTGGGTGGTATCTCACAGTTGTTTTGATTTGCATTTCCCAGATGACTAATGATTAGGAGTATTTTCTCAAAAGTTTATTGGCCATTTGGATTTCCTCCTTTGTGAATATTCTGTTCAAGTCTTTTGCCTACCTCCTCAATGGGCTATTTGTTTTTTTCTTGTTGTAAGCTTGCAGGGTTCTGAAAACTTTAGTAATAAGGTCTTTGTTTGATTTATCATTACTAAATATCTTTTCCCAGTCTGTGGGCTCTCACTACACTCTTGATAAAATCTTTTGTTGTAAACAAGTGTTTTATTTTTAGTATGGGCCACTCATCTGTTTTATCTTCCTCTGGGTGTGTATCCTTCCTTATATCTGACAGTGCTAAGGTTCTTAGTTTTTCCTCAATTTTCTCATTGAATATCTGATAGTTTTGGATTTTACCTCAAGGTCTGTGAACCACCTTGAATTTGTTCTTGTGTATGGAGTGAGATAAGGGTTGTTTCACTCTCCTGAAGGCTGACATTCAGTTTTCCAGCCCCATTTGTTAAAAAGGGCATTTGCTTCCTATTTGACATTTTTCGGGACTTTTTCAAAGATCAGTTGTCTGTATACTGCTATTTTAATTTCTGGATTTTCTGTTCTTATCCATTGGTCCAAGTATCTATCATTATATCAGTACCATGCTGTTTGACAATTGTGGCTGTACAATACATTTTAAAGCCAGGTAGTGCAAGTCCGCCCACTTTGTTCTTCCTCTTGAGGGGTTCCTTGCCAATTGTGGGCTTCTTCCCTTTTCATATGAAAGTTGGTCATCAGTTTTCCCATTTATTTGAAAAATGATACTGGAATTTTTATCAGGATTGCATAGAATTTATATAGTGCCTTAGGCAGGATTGCTATCTTTACAATATTGAATCTTCCGACCCTTGAGCATGGGATATTTTCCCATTTGTGAAGGTCCCTTTTGGTTTCTTGTAATAATATTCTGTAGTTTTCCTTGTACAGTTCTTTTGGTTTTTTTTTGTTAGGTGTATCCCTAGATATTTCAGCTTGTGTTTGGATATTGTGAAGAGTATTACCTTCTTGTTCTCATTTTCTGTAATCCCCTCAGTTGTGTATAGCATTACAATTGACTTCTGCTTCTTGATCATATATACTGCCATTCTACCATATTCCTCTATTGTTTCCAGCAGTCCTATTGTGGAACCTTTGGGGTACTCCCTACATAAAATCATGTCACCTTCAAATAGCAATAATTTCACATCTTCTTTCCCCACACTTATACTTTGATATCTTCCCATTGCCTGATATTATTAGCTAAGACCTCTAGGACAATGTTGAATACTTGTGGGGACAAAGGTCCTCTTTTTCAATTGGGATGTCTTTGTCTTTTCTCCTTTGATTGAAATGCTGGCCATTGGTTTTCATATATCGCTTTTCTTATATTGAGGTAATTTTCTTCTAATCCTATCTTCTTGAGTGGTTTTATTAGGAATGGATGTTTAATATTGTCAAATGCTTTTCTGTGTCTATTGATATTATCATGTGGTTCTTGTCCTTTTTATTGTCAATGTGATGGATAATGTTAATGGATTTTTGGAGGTTGAACCATCCCTGCAACCCTGGTAAGAATTCAACTTGGTCAAGATGGATTATTTTTATTATTTTAAATCATTTTATTGATAAACTTTTGTATTTTATTGGCTAAAAATTTGATAAGGTTATTTGTATCTGTGTTCATTAGAGACATCAACTTTTAGGTCTCTAATCTTGTGGGATCCTTTCCTGACTTTGGTATCAGTGTTAGACTAGCTTTATAGACTATGACTGGGAGTTTATTGTCCTTTTCTATGTTCTGCAAGAGCTTGCATAGGATTGGTGTCAGTTCTTCCTTGAAGGCTTGCTAGAATTCTCCTGTGAAGCCATCTGGGCTGGGACTTTTTTCAGTAGGTAGTTCCTTGATAACATAATCTATTTCTTCTTTTGCTATGGGTTTGTTCAAGTTCTTGATGTCCATATGAGATAATTTAAGGAGGATTTGTTTTTCCAAGTATTTGTCCATGTCCTCCGAGTTGTTGAGTTTGCTGGAGTAGAGTCCATTGTAGTACTATATAATTAGTCTTTGAATTTCATTGGGGGCCCATTGTAATATCCCTGATTTCATCCTGCATCTTGGATATTGGTATCTGTTGCTTCTGATCTTTTGTTAGATTTGCTAGTGGTTTTTTGATGCTGTTGATCCTTTCAAAGAACTGGCTTTCTACTAAGTTGAGTTTTTCCTTTTTTTCCCCCATTCATTTATCTCTGCCCTGATTTTCATATTTTCTTTTCTTTCGCTATTAGAAGGATTATTCTGTTGACTCTATTCCAGTTGCTGAAGATTTTGTGATAGGGTGTCAACCACAAGTCTCTCTTCCTTCTTCATGTGTGCTTTCATCACTATCAAGCATCTTCTGGTAACTACCTTTGCTGTATCCCATAGGATTTGGTATTTTGTATTTTCATTCTCATTTGTTTCTAGAAACTTCCTAATTTCATTTCTAATTTGGGCCAATACCCAGTCCTTTCTAGGAAGTAAATGATTTAGCCTCCATGTATTTGTATTTGCCCTTGTTTTATTTTTCTTTCTTTTGCTGAATTCCAGCTTTATGGCATAGTGGACATCTGTGTTACCTCTATATGAAGGCTGTGCTATGTGTTTGAATTTACTTGCATCCTAACATGTGGTCCGTTTTTCAATATGTCCCATGTGCACTTGGAAACAAAAAAGGCATATATTTTTTGCCAATGGTTGGAGAGTTCTGTCAGGTCAAATTGTCAGATTGTACCGTTTAGTTCTGTAGCCTCTTTGCTGCGCTTCTTTGCCACTGATCTGTTTCTTGGAGAGTAGTTTATTGAAGTCTTCTACTATGATCATTGAACTTGTGATTTGTTTTTCATCTCTTGAAGGATTTGTTTGAGAAAATTTGCAGGTCTCTCATTGGGTGAGTATAAGTATATTATGCTCACTGGCTCTTAGTCTACTGATCCCTTAAGCATTATACAGTGCTAGGCTCTTGGTCTACTGATCCCTTGAGCAATATATAGTGCCCATACTTATCTCTTGCTATGTTCTGCACCTTGAAATCAATTTTGTTAGAGATTAGAATTGCAACTCCTCCCTTTTTTGATTGCTATTCACTTGATATACTTTTCCATCCTTTGATCCTCAACCTGTTTTCATCTGTGAGCTTGAGAGGTGTCTCTTGTCTACAGAAGATTGCTTTTTTTCTATAGGAGACGGGTTTTGTTTCCAAATCCAGTCTTTTAATAAGTGAGCTCAGACCATTGATTTCAGAGTAATTACATCCATCTGAATTTTTGCTGTCATCTCATACCTTTTGTGTTAAGTATTTTTCTCTCATCCTTCTTAGCTGTGTATTGTGTATGAGTTGGCAATTAATTCTTGCCTTCTCTCTTGTGTCAAAGAGGCCTTGGGCATTGTTCTCAGTGCAAGGACTTCTGCATGGTGTTACACTATGCATTGGTCTCCTGATTGTGTTCTGTGGATGTTGGTCTTCTGTCCAAAGTGAGTTGGAGAATGATTTTTGTAGTGCCGAATTCTTTTTAACATATTCTCTAAAATTTTCCATGTCTGAGAAAACATTTACCTCACCTTCAATTTTAATCAAGAGTTTGGTGGGAAAGAGGATTCTTGGGTTACAGTTATTCTCTTCCAACTCTCAGTAAATGCTACTCCATTCTTTCCTCTTCTTCATGGTTTTTTTCTGCAAAGTTTATGCATATTTTTATCTGATTATCCTTATAGATAACTGCATTTGTTTCTATGATTTTTTCATTTTCCTCAAGGTTGCATAATTTGACTACTATATTCCTTGGTGTGTTCTTAAGATTCAATTCAAGTGGTGTCCTCTCTGCTTCCTGGATGATTGTTGGATCCTCCTTTATTATGCTGGGGAAATTTTCTTCCAGGAATTCCTTAGGTATTTTAGCTGGTGATTTCTTTGTTATGTCTTGATCTGGTACTCCAATTATTTGAATAGTGTTTGCCTTCATAGTATTATTCACTGTTCTCAGGGATTCTTCAGCTTCTTTAATTATCTTTTTGATTGTCTTTCACATTTGTTAAATTCTGCTTGGGTAACTTTGAGGTTGGTGATACAGTTTTCTGCTTCTTCCAGCTTATTGGTGAGGTCTTTTACCATCTTCTTTGTTTCTGCTGCATCATTGGCTAACTCATCTATTTCCCTTCAGTATGTGGACTCTATGTGCTCTATTATTTCATTCTTTTTTTGTATTGATTTTGTCATATCCTGTATGACTCTAAGCAGCATTTTGAAGCTTTCTTTCTGTGATAGTTCAAAGTCTGCTTCTTTTATGTACATTGTTGGTCTGGTCCTCCTCAGGTATTGCATTTTGTTTCTCTTGCTTTCTTGTAGTGGCTGCTGATGTGGGTTGTTATCTGTGTGTCATTTTGGTTGAGCTTGGTGCCATTTTCCCAGAAATCCTGGAGCCCAGTATTTTCTTTCTCAGAGGTCAGTAAAAATGATTATAAGCCTATCTGGAGCCAGCTGCACTGTGGGATTGAACTGCATCTCTGTTTAACGGGGTTGATTTTCTCCGTAGACAGCTGGGGTTTTCTTTTTGGAGGGAAGCATGAATGGCTCTCTCAGGCAGTGTGGGTGGGGCCATCATGGGCAGCTAAGGTGGCTCTGAGCAGGATGATAACATGTAGCATAGGCTGGTGCTCATGGGCTGCATGGGTGTGGGTAGGGAGGGAGCTACTCAGGGGACCGGGTTACAGGCTGGTTACACACGTCAGTCACAAGCAGCCATGCCAAGCTGGTTGTGAGCAGTGAAGGAGGCACAGACAGGCTGGCAGACTGGTGTTGATGGGCTGCATCAGGGAAGGAAGCATCTCATATGGGGGATACATATTTAGCCCTATAGCGCCTGCATTTTTAATTTCAGGGAAAAATTTTTTTTGATTTTTATTCTTTGCTTTCATAGTTATCAAAATATATTTAAAAATATAAAATTTGCAATGTTTTAAAAATGTAACTAAATCTTCACATTCGTCCATGGATGGATAATACAAGAATTATTTTTATATGTTCATATAACTGTAGTATTTTTCATCTTATTTTATTATTAAATAAAAAACCAAACTGAAAACTTATTTTATTTATAAAATATAATACAAAATTTGTTTATAATTTTAGTTAGTGTGAAATTGAACAAAACAATTTTTTTCTTTTGTGACACAAAGATGAACTTTGCACTTGCTGCAGAAAAATACTGGTGCACTCTTGCAATTTACAGTTTTGCATCTTCCTGTGTTTGTGACCTCAGGGTAATGGTGAAGACCATCCAAACGGGTATGTCTTCCAGGGATCCTTTTGGTGGCAGTACCTATTTTTTTTTGTAGCAAACTCAGCATCAGTAAAGCTGGTAGATGGTCTGCCTTTTTGTTGCTCTATTACTTTTTCCTTCAAGAAGAGACGCTTTGGCGATGCTCATTTTGAACTCTTGCAGACTTTGGGAATTTTTGAATTATCATTGAAGTGAATCTTGGACTTTATATCTTCCCATCTATCTCTACTTATCACTTCTGATACAATAGGAGAGTTTAGTTTGCTCTTCCAATATAAACGTGAATTTGAGAGCTTCACCATTGACATAGCAAGCAGTGTACCCCAAATTTTCTCCAGTTCCTGACTACTCAGTGCAAGAGGTTTATTGGGATTTTGCTGGATCGCATAAAGATTTGATTGCTCGACAATATGAGTAATGATATCCTTCGAGCAAAAATGTCTAAAATATTCAACAGGACGTTTTCCTACCCCAGAAGAATTTATTTAGCTGTACCGTCTCCAGAAATGTGCCACCAAAGAGGAATTCTTAGATTTCTTGATGTAGATGGTTTTGAACTTGTAGTTATTAGAATTGATTCTTAAACTTCAACAACTGAAGTTTCTAACTCATCTTCACTAGTATTGTCATTACTAATTACGAGGTCTTCTAATTCATCCAAATCAGAACAATCGGGCATATATTCACTTCCTATCATGGGAAAAAATAAATATTGTTATCAAAATAGTTTGAATAGCAATATAATTAAAATTTTATATTGTAAAATCAAAATTTTAAAATATACACATTTTATTTACCATTATCATCCATATTAGCATCTGGTTCCTTGCCTGAGTTTGTACCGCTTCCATCTAGTTCATAAATTCTCCATTTTCTATAAAACAAATCACAATCCATGCTGTGGTAATTTTTGTCACCGTTGATTCAAAAGATGAATGTAACGAATTCGTTACGTTTAGAAAAAGCACAAATATATAATAAATATCATTTATAATTATTACACCTTTGACATAAAACTACAGTTATATGAACATATAAAAAATATAAACACTAAAACTTCACTAGATTGAAAATTATTATAAAATGCACTGAACGCAAATGACCACTTAACCTCAAATGCACAATTGGTCAAAACATGTGCCACTATTCAAGCATTTTGCCGCTAAAATGCATGACTAGCGGTATGCATTTGTACTAGTAAAGTGTGATGATTTGTCAACATCTTCGTTGGCTCCAAAAGCTTTATAATTTCAGTACCAGGTACGTTTTAATGAAATGTTACGAAAACGTCTCTCTCAGCGTTATAGGGTTACTTGGTAAGTTGGTGGAAAATAGGTACTGTCAAGGTGTAGGAAATAGGTTCTAGAGATTGTGGTGTTTGGAGTGTGTGAAGGGTATATGTGGCAGTTACATAATCTGTCAACTTGAGCAAAGGGGTGGAGTCTAGACTGTCAATCAGGTCATAGGCATGGCCTTCTCCTGAGGATTCTGGGAACTCCTGTCTTCCTCTCTGGAGGCAGGACACACACACTCTCTGGTACACATTCCTGTTAAAAATCCACATGGAGACACACTGATGGAGCCAGAGCCCTGAAGCTTGAGGACCTACATGGAGACCCACACCAGTTCTGAGATGCTTCTCTCATCACTAGATCCAGAAGACTTCCTACCCACTGGTCTGTGATCTTCCTGCATTTGGCATCATTGCATGCCTTGTGTGAGTCTGAAGAAGAATTTATAGACTGGTACTGGACATATGAACTACTATTGAATTATGGACTTAAGATGGTCTGGGGAGGATCAATGCGACCCCGTGTTTACTGGCTACCATTCCAGGGACAGGGAAGTTTGCCAAGTAGTCCTGATGTGTTGAACCCCAATTCCTGTGGCAGGGAAAGGAGACCTGTGTTTTCTTTTCTCAGAAAGCTAATTAGAATGGATCTAAGAACTATTTGGAGCCAACTACACTGTGAGTTCGAGTTGTGTCTCTGTCTCCCTGGGGGCTGGCTGTCTACCTAGAGAGCTGGGATTATCTATCTGGATAGATAGATAACCGTAGCCTTGAAACACAATCTCTTCATGTCCTGAGTCTGGGTCATGTTTCTATGTTCCCTAATTGGCCTGATTTGGTATGTGGTGGGGCACCCCCAGCAACCAGAGAGGGGTGTTTCCTGGCATATGGAGGTGTGGAATGGGGGACCACAGCATGATTTTACTGCATTCCCCATGAGCAAGAATCTGGGTTGAAAGTTTCCAACCCTCTTGTGGTTCCCTGAGTCTGGGTCCCAGTTCTAAGGTCTCTGGGGTGGTCTGTTTAGGTCAAGGGCAGAACTCACATCACAACCAGAAAGGGAAGTTTGCTGGGGTGGGAAAAGGGAGACCTCAGCAGGAATATGCTACGTTCCACTTGGGTGTGACTCTGGGTAGTAGATCTCTATTGCTCCCTGGGTCCCTGGATTCTGATTCCCACTTCTAAATTCCCTGAGTTGGCTATGTTAGTCTGGGTAGACTAGAGAAATAAATCCACAGACATACTCATATGTCTATAAGAAAGAGCTTTATGTACATGAGCAGTTGAGTATTGAGAAAACATCCCAGCCCAGATCAAGTCCATAAGTCCAATATTAGCCCATATGTCAGATACCAATCTATAAAGTCCTCTTCAGATTCATGAAACACATCTAATGACACAAGATTCAGGAAGATCACAGGCCAGTAGGTGCAAAGTCTTGTGGATCTAGTGGCAGAAGTATGTCAGCGCTGGCAGGGGTCTCCAGGTGGCTCCTCCAGCTCCCAGGGCATGGGGTCTATCAGCATAGAGCCATGTCTCTTGTCAGTAGTGCATCTCTCAGGAAATGAGTAGAGAGAGTGTGTCTCCTGCCTCCAAGGAAGAATACTGGAGTTCCCAGAATCCTCAGGTGAAGACCATGCCTCATTGGCTATACCCCGATTGACCTGATTGGCTATACCCTGATTGACAGACTAGACTCCACCTCTTCACTCTTAATCCTCTCAAGTCCCAAATTGACACCAGATTATGTAACTACCACATTGATCTACTTCAGTAGGGAGTGGAGTTCCCACCAGAGCCAGAGAGGGGATTTTAATGACATAGGTGGGGAGGGGGGCCTCAATGTGGTTCTGCTGTATTCCCCATGGTGAGACTCTGGGTGGGAAGTCTAAATTGTCCCACAAGTGCCCTGCATTTGAGTCCCACTTCTCAACTCCTGAGTTGGCGTGCTTTGGTAGGGGGTTAAAACTCACGCCAGAGCCGGAGAGGGATTTTCAATGGTGGGGGGCAAGGGAGAACTCAGTGTGGATCCATTGCATTCTTCATGAGTGGGAATCAGAATGGGGAGTCTGAGCCGAATTCCACAGTGCCGAGAATCTAGGCTCTCTGTCTAGGTTCCCCTCCTTAACTTCCTTACTCATTGTTCTCTGAGTCACACGAAGAGAGATCTAAGTAGGGTTTTCTCCTTCAGAAGCATCTTCCAAGAAGTCTCCAGGTAGAGTAATTTTTATTGAGTTATGGAAGATGTGGTTTTACTTGGTAAGTTAAAGGAGGTTGTGTGTTGCTGAAGCGAAGGGAACAGGTTCCAGAGATTATCATGGTTGGTGTAAAGGAGGGGCATATTGAATCCACCAGATTCCCTTGTCAGCTCTGCTTTTTATGCAGGGACAATGTTTGGTGGTTTGATGTTTTACTGCCATGTGACAGTGTAGGGTGTCAGAGAGGGGGTGAAATTCAGGCTAGGGGGACAATTTGGTGTCTGCTATGGCTGTGAGAATTGTATTCTTGTGATTTGTGCTAATTATCTTAAGAGAATGTACCTCCCATGAATCAGGTCAGAGGGGCACTTTTCAGATGGAGGAAGTGGCCAAGTGGGGGTGGGAGGATGAAGTCTATTCCTGTTGCCTACCTAAGTAGCCTATGGGGTGGAGTATAGCAATGTCTTACTCAGCAGGCTGGTGTCTTAGTGGAAAGCTTGTTTGAGTAGTCTCTCAAAGCGTACCCTAGGACTCTGTCAAGCACAATCTTGTAGAACCTCTTTCCAAGACTGCTGTCTTTAAGTTCCTGGTGGATTTTCTTGCTTTATTATGTTAAAGCTTTGTTAATGAACCAGGTATGTGGTGGCTGAGATAAAAAACAGCCTCAGAATGACCACATTTTAAAAGTTTTTTGTCTTTGATTTTTTTTTAGGGGCTAATAGGGTGTCCTGGTATGGGGGCTGTTCTGCACTGACCCCAGGGACAGGGATTAGATTGACCAAGTGGGTTTGGGGCTCACTGGGTCTGCATTCTCCTTCTTGTCCACTTTTGGCTTCTCTATGGGCTCACTCCCGGTGGTTTGGTAGGCTGTGTCCAGGGATCTACAAACTGCTGCGGGTGAATAACCCAGGGGCATCTAACAGGTACATTCTACTGTTCTCTGATTGTAGCAAGCTTGTGTCAAATTATCTTTTGTTACATCATTCTGGCAGACCACATGAGGAGTTGGGGAAAAGGAGAACAGAGGTGGCTGCTCTGGTCCCTCTGGTCCTGGCTTGGAGGTGGGAGGAGGTGCAAAGCCTGCAAATGCATGAGCAGAAAGGGGTGCATGGTGCCAAAGTGAGCTCTCATGGCTATTTTTCAGAGGCTCTCCATGGGCCTGTGACTATGACCCCCACTTAGACAGCAGTCTATCTGGGGAAATTACAGCATGCTGGCAGGTTTTGGATCTTGGGTGCAGGAAGGGGTAGCAAACATCGACCCACGGTGAAATAGTTAATGTTTATTGTGCCAACCTAGATGATAAACACATGTGGGGTTAATTGAAGGGCAGAGAGATAAATGGCTCCATGAGCCTCGCCTTTAGAGTTCTCGGGTCTCTTGCTTTGTGATGGTTGGACCAGGGTGCAGCTGCCTTAGACAGTTCCCTGCTTCAGCCGGCAAGGCTCACTTCTTGCAGGATATCCCCGAGGAGAAGCCACTTGGACCTACCCTGATGCAGCCCTGGGTGCTGGAGCAGACCTGTGGAGACCCCTGCCAGCACTGAGATGCTTACACATATACTGACTCGGCTTTCCCCCTGTAGTCAGCATCATTGAGTCTGTTTTGTGAGACGGAGGAGGACTTTGTGGATTGGTGTCGGACATATGGGTTACTGTTGGACTTGTGGGCTTGAGCAGCACTGGGTTGGGATGTGTTCTTGATGTGCACTTACCCTTTATAGAAAACTCTCTCTTATCCATGTGAGTTTCTGTGGATTTGTTTCTCTAAAGTACCCAGACTCACACGCATGGTTTTGGCAAGGGATGTGAAAGACCCTGGGCAGGCACAGTGAAGTTAGGGTGCCTCAGTGAGCTCTTGACAGCGCCATGGGCAAAAATCAGGAGGGGAGTTTTGAACAAAGAACCCCTATTTATAGCACCCGCTTTCTCAAGATTGGCTTCCTTTCATCTTAATTTTCTGATCTACAACAGGAGCCCAGGGTGAGTGATTGTAACTGGCCAACACCTTCCTGGAAGTCCCATTTAGCATATCTTAAACTGGAGGAACTAAAGAAAAATTCAAGTCTTGAGCTGCAATATTAAAATA
>NW_022103915.1:93945747-93959681 GCF_000313985.2 Echinops telfairi
GAACTGTCAGTCCCGTTGTTTTCTCCTCCAGATTGTTCATCCAGCCTGTCCTATCCAGAGAGACCTGCAGAGACAACAAGAAGCACAAAAACAAGACAGAACAATGTACAACAAAACTGCAACAATTTTTTAATGGGCAAAATAGTGAATGGTGTTGAAAGCATCAAAAGAAGATGGAAAGAATACACAGAGTCACTGTGCCATCAAGAGTTTTTTGACATTCAAGCTTATCAGAAGGTAATATATGAGCAAGCGCTAATGATACTGAAGGAAGAAATTTAAGCTGCACTGAGACCATCAGCCAAACACAAGGCTTCAAGTGTTGATAGATGTCAATTGAAATGTTTCAGCAAGCTTATGAAGCACTGGCAACACTAACTCTACTGTGCCAGGGAATTTGAAAGACAGCTAGTTGGCCAACTCACTGGAATAAATTAATATTTGTACCCATTCCACAGAAAGGTAGCCTGACAGAAAGTACAAATTATCATTATATCATATGTAAGTAACATTTTGCTAAAGATTTTCCAACATAAGTTTATTAACTGAGCTTCGGGCTGGATTCAGAAGAGGTTGTAGAACCAGGGATATCATTGCTGATATCTGATGGATCTTGGCTCAAAGCAGAGAAGACCAGAAAAAAAAGTTTACTTGTGCTGTATTGAGTATAAAGACATTAGACTGTGTGGATCATAAACCATGAAGCCTTGAGAAGAACAGAAATTCCAGAACACTTCATTGTGCTCCTGTGGAACCTGTACATGAATCAAGAGACAGTTGTGCAAACAGAACAAAGGGATGCTGCATAGTTTAAAGTCAGGAAAGGTGTATGTGTGAGGGTTGAAACCTTTCACCATATTTATTCAAGCTATATTCTAAGAAAATAGAGAAGCTGGATTATAAGAAGGGGAATGCGGCATTAGGATTGGGACAAGTCTTATTAACAACGTGTGATATGCAGCTGACACAACCTTGGTTGCTGGAAGTGTGGAGAACTTGAAGCCCTTGCTTATGAAGATCAAGGATTGCAGTCTTCAGCATGGATTGTGACTCAATGTGAAGAGCAAAAGTCTCACAACTGGATCAATAAATTCCACCATGGTAAATGGAGAAAAGGTGGAAGTCATCAAGGGTTTCATCTTGTTTGACTTCACAAGCAAGCCTCATGGAAACATCAACCAAGAGACTAAACGATGCCTTGCCTTGGGTAAATCTGCTGCATGAGACGTCTTTAAAGTGTTGAAAAGCAAAGATGTTACTTTGAAGACTAATGTGTGCTTAACCCAAGCCATGGTACATGCATGTGAAAGTTGAATATTGAATAAGGAATACTAAAGAAGCAATATGTGTTTGAACGATGGTGCTTGTGGGAGGCAAGGTTCTCTAGAGAAACCAAACCAGGATACTTGTGATTATATATATGGATATGTTTGTACAGCGAGAAGGAATATAACAGCTAATTAGTCCATACAGCAGTACAGAGGACTGTAATTGTGTCTTTAGGAGCCCATTCATTCTATCAAGCCAGCAGCTTCAGGATGATGAGGAATCTGATACGAACAGTGGATTCCATGGGAATGGGCCCATCGCTGCACTGCATTTGCTGTGAAGCGAGTTCCTAGATCTGAAGCAATGCTATGTGGGAAGCCATGCCGGTGGATGAGACATTCTGTAGTCCACGAATGGTAGTTTTAGCAGAAGCATTGCCTGCAGGGAAGGAAAACCCATATCCAGAGTTGGTGTCTATTCCAGCAAAAACAAAATGCTGCCCCCTCCATTATGGAAGTGTTCCTATGCAATCAACCTGCCACCAGATTGCTGGTTGATCTCCCTGAAGAATTATCCTATAGCTTTGACTCAGTGTTTGATTCTGCTGCTCAGCAGTGGAAGTGGCCAAGTTAGCCTTGGTGAGTGGAAATTCATGTTGCTGTACCCCTTAACAACCTCCATCCCTGCCACCATTTCCACATTGTTCATGTGCCCCTTGGGCAATGACAGGAGTGGCAGAGGGAAGAGGAGGACTAGTGTCCAAAGTGTGGCCATCTTATCTACTTGATTATTAAAATCCTCCTCTTCAGAAATAACACTTTAGTGACCGTTCATATGAGATGCAATTTTCTTTACTTTCTTGGTCCATACACACATGCCTATCCACATACCTCTTCCCCACACCTCCTCCTCCTCCTCCTTCTTCTTCTTCTTCCTAATAATTTTATTGTGGGCTTGTACAACTCTTATCACAATCCATACATCCATCCATTGTGTCAAGCACATTTGTACATTTGTTGCCCTCATCATTCTAAAAACATTTGCTTTTTATTTGAGCCCTTGTTATCAGCTCCTCATTTTCCCCTCCCCACGCCCTTCCCTCATGAATCCTTCATAATTTATAAACTATTATTATTTTGTCACATCCTACGCTCTCCAATGCCTTCCTTCACCCACTTTTCTGTTGTCCATCCCTCAGGGAGGGGGTTATATGTAGATCCTTATAATCGGTTCCACCTCTCTACCCCACCCTCCCTCCACCCTCCTGGTATCACCACTCTCACCACTGGTCCTGAAAGGATCATGCACCCTGGATTCCCTGTGTTTCCAGTGTTCCTCTCTGGACCAGTGTACATCCTTGGGTCTAGCCAGTTTTGTAAGGTAGACTTGGTATCATGATAGTGGTGGGGGGGTGGGGCGGGGAGGAAGCATTTAAGAACTAGAGGAAAGTTGTAGGTTTCATCGGTGCTATACTGCACCCTGACTGGCTCATCTCCTCTTCTCGACCCTTCTGTAAAGGGAGGGGAGGGAAGCGGGCAGGTGGGGACAGATGCAACAGTGTACCCTTCACTTTAGTAGGAATATCTCAACATACCCACTTCGGGTAGCACTATGTGTTAGGTCAGGTTGGCTAGAGAAACAAATCCAGAGACACTCATGTATGTAAAAGAGAGCGTTATATCAAACAGTAATTGTATACAGTATTGAGAAAACATCCCAGCCCAGTCCAGATCAAGACCCTAAGTCAGCTATTAGCTCATGTGTCTGATACTAGGCCATAAATTCCCCTTTAGACTCATGCAGCACATGCAATGATGCCAAATACAAGAAGATCACAGGCTGGTGGGGGAAAGTCCTATGGAGTCAATGGTGGTGGACACATCTCCAGGGCTCTTGCTGCCATCAGTGTGGCTCCATGTGGCTTGTCAACAGGAATGTGTAGCAGAGAGTGAGGGAGCAAGTGAGTGAGTGAGTGATAGAGAGAGAAAGAGAGAGGGAGAGAGAGAGAGAGGAAGAGGCAGAGAGGGAGAGAGAGAGAGTCACTCGCTTCTTCTGATGGCAGAATCAAGAGACAAGAAGTTCCCAGAATCCTCATGAGAAGGTCATACCCACACAGAGGCATCATTGGCTATTACCTGATTGACAGGCTAGATTCCACCCCTTCACTCATAGTACCCTCCTGTTGACACGAGGTTATGTAACTACCACCGTGCTGGTGAAGAGTATTGGAAGTATCATGGGCTGCCAAAAGAACTAACAAATCTGTCCTGGAAGAAGTACACCAGAATGCTCCTTGCGGCAAGGATGGTGAGACTTTATCTCACCTCCTTTAACAAGCTGTCAGGAGAGACCAGTCTCTATAGAAGGACTACATGCTTGCTAATGTAGAGGGACAGAAAAAGTGAGGAAGGCCCTAAACATGATGGGTTGACACAGGGGCTTCAACAATGGGCTCAGATGTCAGAAAAGTTGTGAAGATGGTGCAGGATAGAGTAATGTTTCATGAATTTTCGTTGTATCAACTATGATCCAAAAGGAAGATACAGAACATTTCTATCAGGCCAGGAAGATCTTTTATCGCCTGTACCAGTCACTTACTCCTGGAAGCAATGACTTATGGATTTCAATGACCATAGATTAGTTTTGCCTAGTGAATTCATTATAAGACATATTTTTCTCAACATAGTATTTGTGATATTAATTCATATTCTCATATAGATTGGCAGCTCCTCAATTTTGATAGCTAAATAGCATCCAAATTTATCACTGTGCTACAATTTGTCTTTGAATTCTTTGTTGATGGTCATTTGGGTTGTTTATAGTTTTTTAGTGCTATGAATGTAACACCTCCAAATGAATTCTTTGTTGATGGTCATTTGGGTTGTTTATAGTTTTTTAGTGCTATGAATGTAACACCTCCAAACATCCTTTTGAGGAACCATTTTTATATCTTGGGGAAAGACCAAATCCTTTGCTTTCACATATTGTTAGGAGACCTAAAAAGCCTTTGAGAGGCCCTTGTGTTTTCCTTAGGCTTATTTATGGTTCTGACATTTATGGTTAGGTCTATAAGCTATTTTGAACTAATTTTTGGATATGGAGTGAGTTCAAGGCAAAGGGTATTTCTTCTTTCATGCAATTTTTCTGTATCTCTAGCATCATTCATTAAGGACTTTATTTCCTTCAACGAATTATCTGTTCCCTTATTGAAAATAACTGCTTGTTTACATGCAAATCTATTAACCCGTCTTTATGTCAATAGCAGATTATTCTGAGTACTTAAGCTTAAGGGTAAGTTTTGATTTCAGAATGTGAAATTTCTCTCATTTCATTAATTATTTCACATTGTTTCTACCATTCTAGATCCTTTTGATTTATATATAAATTTTAGAATCACTGCACTACTGATCTTTTATTGCCACCTGAATAAAGTCCATAGATCAATGAAGGGGAAATGAATATTTATACAGAATCACTGGATGATGCAAACGACCAAGGTGCTTAATTGCTAAATGAAAGGATGGAGGCTTGAGTTCACTCAGACTTGCTTTAGAAGAAAGACCTCACAAACTACTTCTGAAAAATCAGCCATTGAGAACCCAGTGGAGCACAGCTCTGCTCTAGATCACATAAGCTGCCATGATTTAGAATCAACTTGATGGCAACTGTCACTGATGACCATGTATTTAGGTCTTCTTGAAGTTTCTTAGCAATATTTTGCAGTTTTCTAGACAAAGGCCTTACCACTTCATAGAAAAACCTCATATGCGTTTAAGAAAGAGCTTTATATCAAAGAGTAATTGTATATTAAGAAAACATCCCAGCCCAGTCCAGATCAAGTATTAGCCCATATGTCTGATACCAGTCTGTAAGTTCCTCTTCAGAATCACACAAATCCTGCAATGACGCTGAATGCAGGAAGATCACAGGCCAGTGGGTGGAAAGTCTTGTGGATCCAGTGGCAGTGGAAACATCTCAATGCTGGGGCAGTGGTCTTCATGTGACTCCTCCAGTTCCAGGGCTGTAGTGTACCTCCATGTCTTCTCACCAGGAATGTCTTGCAGGGGGAGTGAGTGCAGGTCTCACCTCCAGCGAGCCGTTTATCTCCTTAGTGCCTCCAAATGAGGTCATCAAGCTGTGACCTGATTGACAGGCTAAACTCCACCCCTTCACTTTTAATAGTCTCAAATTGACAACAGATTTTGTAATTACCACACATGTATTTTGTTAAATCTATTCCTAGAACTAACAGCATATGTGAGTTTTGGGGATGCTTCAATAAACAATATTTTCTAAAATTTTGTTTTACCATTCTGGAGGTCTGAAGTCTGATATCGTTGGATGACATTATTTAACATACCACAATGGTCTATTAAAAATAGATGTATTTTTAAAGCATAGAGAAGAGATCTGAGCATCCATATTTTTTGCCCCCTCAACAGTTTTATTGGCATATAATTCACATATCATTCAATTCAATAGTTCAATCACATCATGAAGAGTTGTACACTTATTATCACAATCAGTTTTATAACATTCTCTTCAATCTTGTACTCATCGATATTAGCTCCTAATTTCCCCCCAATTTCCTCTGCCATTTCCCCAAGGAACAATTCATCCAGTTACTGTCTCTAGAGACTTACCTATCATGGATTTCATATACAGAACAACATTAAAAGCAAACAACAATAAAAACTAAAAAGAGTAATAAAGTAAAACTGTTAAAATCCTCAATCAAAAGGGAAGCAGAAAGTATTAAATATTAAGTACAAAATCAAATGGATAATAAGGAAGAACAAATGATAGGGTGTTAAATTTTAACCTAACTGCATTTGTAACAATGCTTTGGCAAAAACATCTACTTTTAAGTAGTGCTTATTACCTAACCTTTATAAAGAGAAATGCAGTTAGTACAGCAAAACAAATGATTCATCATGATTGACCACTGCAAATTGGCCTAAAAATGACTAGGTCAGCAGTTTGAAACCACCAACCACTTCGAGGGAGAACGATGAAGTTTTCTGCCCCTGGCAGAGTTACAACCCAGAAACCCAGAGGGGCAGTGGTAGCCTGTCCTACAAGGTTGCTATGGGTCAGAATTGACTCAATAATAGTGAATTCAGAAAATGTTTTGGAATTGCAAAATTAAAACAGGAAACCTGATTTAATGGAAAGAACACTCACCTTAGAATTAGGCTACAATTGTCAGGCTCACTTACACTGGTATTGCTGTTTCTCTTCTTTGATTCTCTGCTGATTCCAATGAGGCTTATGGTAGTTACATAATTTCTTGATGCAGTCAGAGGCCAAAGGCCATATTTCATATTAATGAAATGATTTAGATAAGGATTGAATTTGACTTTTAAGAATTAAGTTTAGGATCTGGCTTACTAAGATGCTATGATTTCTTCTGCCTATTGTTATAGATATAATGTGTGCTAGGCATGATTATTGGGGAGTAAAAATAGAGCGTTTGCAAGCCTACTTGCCTTTAGACATTAAACAGAATCTTTAAATGGGTATAGGAAATGCCTGCAAGAGAGCTCTGAAAAAATTAGCCCCATCCAGTGCTTTCAGTGCTCAGAACATTTGCATTTGAAGAAGATACTTCCCTGGGTGGCTGTTGACAGACTGAAGAAGGAAAAGGGAACCCTTTGCCCTTTTTGGATTTTGAACCAGTGGTTTGTGACTGAAGCTGGAAAAATTTGGAGCCACGAAGAAATGCTCTCTTAGGACTGAATGTTAAAGGGAGAGTGCAGGCAGCCTGAAATGCTTGTTAGGTAACCACTTGGATCCACTTGTTGAATGGAAGTAGGAGAAATGCAGCAATAAAGAGAAGGGTTGACTGGCATTCTGTGATGCTCACCCTCCCAACAGGATCGCTGAAGACAAAATGGGTGCCTAAGCAAATGTGGTGAAGAAAGCTGATGGTGCTTGGCTATCAAAAGAGATAGCGGCTGGCGTCTTAGAAAGCTTGAAAATAAATAAGCAGCCACCTAGCTCAGAAGCAGCAAAGCCCACATGGAGGAAGCACACCAGCTTGTGTAATCATGAGGTGTTGATAGGATTAGGTAACAGGCATCAAAGACCCAGAACAAAAAATCATATCTATGTGAATGAGGGGAGCTCAGAGTGGAGACCCAAAGCCCATCTGTAGACAATTGGACATTGCCTTACAGACGGGTCACAGGGAAGAGACGAGCCAATCAGGGTGTAGTATAGTACTGATGAAACATACAACTTTCCTCTTGTTCTTGAATGCTTACCACCCCCACTATCATGAACTCAATTCTACCTGACAAATCTGGCTAGACCAGAACATGTACACTGGTACAGATAAGAGCTCACAACACAAGGAATCCAGGATAGATAACCCCCTCAGGACCAATAATGAGAGTAGCAATACCAGGAGGGTAAGGGTAAGGTGGGGGGAGAAAGAGGGAACCAATCATAATGAGCTACATATAACTCCTTCCCACGGGGGTGGACAACAGAAAAGTGGTTGAAGGGAGACAGTGGTCAGTGTAAGACATGAAAACCAAAAATTTATAAATTTTCAAGGGTTCATGAGGGATGGAGGGGAGGGGGAAAATGAGGAGCTGATATCAAGGGCTCAAGTAGAAAGAAAATATTTTGAAAAGGATGATGGCAATATATGTACAAATGTATATGACACAATGGATATATGTATGGATGTGATAAGAGTTGTAAGAGCCCCCAGTAAAATGTTTAAAAAATCAAAGGAGTGGTGGGTTGAGTCTGGCCACTGACACCCATGAACCTGTTTCACTGGGACCAGAGGAAAAGATAAGAGTTGAAGATAAGAAAATAAGATAAGAAGATAAGGTCTAAAGTTCATGATCTAGTCCAAGGGAGCTAGAGTTGTTGAAACTTTGTGAAGGGGCCCATGGGCTAAAGGAGAGGCAACCAATGGACAACCTGATCATACTAAGTGAAGCGGCCCACATTGAGTGGACCAGAACCTGACCAGATGAAGATAAGATATTTGAGCCTATGAATTGGTGCATATTGCTGCTGACTTTATGGATGGCCTGTCCTGATTTGACTTTGCTTATGGATGTGGACTCAAAAGGTTTCAACTGTAATGAAGATTTTTCACATGAAGGAACATGATTGTCTCCTAGAGCACTGGATTGATATAAGTGGGCAGTATAAAAATTGGATACCCCAAACTGGGGGGATAAAGGCATGAAGTGGCTGACTTACAAACTTTCATAGGTGGGGTAATATGTTGATAGGATTATAGGAGTAGGGTGTAGGTATTCACATAACTGAATATGTTAAGTATAGAATATCATTGTTTTGTTCATTTTAAGTTATATACATTTTAGTTTTATCCTGTTAGGTACAAATATGACTTAATTATTGTTTTGCTTAAAAATTATGTATGGCTAAAGAGCTGTGTACAAATGTCAGGTTGACCAGGGGTGGTCTGTGGTAGTTACATAATTTCATGTCAACTTGTTAAATAGAGGTTAGCCTATCAATCAGGTCACAGCCTCATGATGCCTCCTGTTGAGCATAGCTTTCTCATGAGGATTCTGGAAACTTCCTCTCTTCCTCCCTGGAGGTGGGACACACTATCTGCTTCACATTCCTATTGACAAGTCACATGGAGCCACACTGATGGCAGCAAGTGCTCTGGATCTGGAGGAGCCACAAGGAGGCCTGCACCAATGCTGAGATGCTTCCATCACCACTGGATCCACAAGACATGCCTCTCACTGGCCTATGATCTTCCCACATTTGGCATCATTGTGCTGCATGAGTTTAAAGAGGAATTTATGGACTTGTATTAGACATATGGGCTAATAGCGGACTTATGGACTTGATCTGGACTGGGCAGGGATGTTTTCTCAATATACAATTGCTGTTTGGTATAAAGCTCTCTCACACATGAGTGTCTCTGAATTTGTTTCTCTAGTCAACTTGGCCTAACACAAGGCTTATTATTTTAAGTTGGTGAGAAGTTTATATTCAAAGTTGTAAGTAAAGTGTTGCTTACTAATAACACAATAGCAACTAAATATGCAAATGTTAACCTCCTTTTATTGTCTTTCTTTCTTTCTCAAATGAATCAAATGAGAAGAAAGGATAATAGAAAATGAGAACTTTAAACATATACTGGCAAGGCTCCCTGAGTTGAGGGTTTCCCTGGGAATACTTATCAACCATTGTTTGTAGACTTCAAACCCAAACCCAAACCCACTCATCAGCATCCAGTTGATTCTGATGCCAAGACTGTAACTCTTTATGAGTAGAAAGCCATCCCTTTTCTATCGCAAAGCACCTAGTGGTTCCAAACTGGTGACCTTGGGGTTAGCAGCTCAGGGCATAACCACTGTGTCTCCGGGGCTTTACATTGGTGAAGTTGAGGATTGCATCATTGATAGTCCTCTCAGAGATTTAAAGAGCCATCCTGTCACTTCTTGGTTTGCCTACCTACCTGAGAATATCTGGCAACCCTGATCCTGTGTAGACCTAATACTGTTACATATGGAAACATATCTTATACTTCGTTTTTCTGACCTTTCATAATTTCTCCAGTAATTGTCCTCGGGAGAAATATGTCATTGTCATACAGTTGGTTGCTTATGGCTGACAGTAATATCAGAAGCCCCATATGCAAATCTTCTCTTTGTGGACAGTTCCTACCTCTAATGAGTACCTCCTCAGCACAATTAGTCAGTTCAGTACCCTATATTTTAGAACTATTCATATGTGGGTTATAAATAGCTGGCATAGAAAAGCGATTTTGGTTTAATAATGCCCCCTATTTTAGATGACACTAAGTACCCTGTTATTTCTTGGAAAATAAATAATAATATGTCTCATATACAATGCCCAGTCCATTATTATTAGTTCATCCTATGGAATAGGGTTGAGACAACCTGACACTTGAGTAAACGCATGAGTAGTAATTATACTTAAAGTTGTCCCATAATTAAATAGAACCTTTATAAAAGAGAACACTTTCTATATTTAGTTTATAACATCTTTTGTAAGTTTGTGCCATGTCCATTTCTACATTTCCTGTAATAAAGCGGCATGGAAATATTGAGTAGCATCAATTTCTAAGCACAATTGAAACTGAGGTGCTTTTACTGCACTTTTTTCCTAAACAAGTCCACACACAGGAGAGCAGCACTCGCAGCCACGCATTTATCATGATGGGCAGGCTGCAGAACATGGATCTAGCAATCTGCTTGGCTAAGTCCTGCCACACATTGGGAGTCATGCAGTCGGTCTCCGCAGGGTGAAAGCTTTGCACCCACGCACTGCAGAACGTTGTGATTATCGCAGGTAGGTGGCTTGACGAATGAGAACTTCAGAGAGGCGGGAGTCCAGTGTAATGTGATGTGTGAATGATTGGAGTTTGTGGGGACACACACCATAATTGTATGCTTGGTGTAATGTCTGATTGTTGTGTCTTTCATACCCTCTGGAGGCCAGCCCCCCCATGTAAGTGATAACCCACCGGAGCTTTTGTTGTGAGTGCAATTGAAACATTTGAAATGAATAGTAACTGATTAATTGAAGCAGGCCACATTTTTGGAAAACAAATCAAAGTGATTTGCATGAATCACAATTTGTTACATAATACATTTTGAGGGCACAAATTACCTTTTTAAAGCATAAGACACACATATATACACAGTGGAAGAAACAGAAATATAATAAACTGGGTTATAACTAAATAATTCACATTGAATACTGGATGCCAAAAATGATGTGAAACAAATGATTTTCCAATAAACTACTCAGGCAGAGCCATATCTGTTCTAAAATTTCAATTGAATATTATTTATGTTACCAATAATTCCTCACGATTGTTAACCATGGGATGATGGAACAATTTGTTTCACATATTAGTATGCAGGAATTCTATAGTCCCAAGTTGGGAACCAATTTGTAGTCATGTCCCAGAAGAGGTGGTAAATAAACAAGTCTGAGAGAAGTACTTAGATGGAGAAAAACTCAGAACTAAATCATTTTTGCCCTTTTGCCTGGTTTTGAATACAAATGGAACTAGTAAAAAGATAGTTGTCAGCCTTCAAGGTAGACATCGTCACCATCACCATCATCACCATCAGCGTCAACATCACCATCACCATCATTATCACCATCACCATCACAATAGTTTTCTCTGGGTTTGGTATCAGTCATGCATTTAAAAAGTAATTGTCCTTCATTATTTTTTTACTCTTTATTTGGATTACGCATGTTGATAAAACTAGATTATACTGACACGGAGACGCACGCAAACAACTAGATCGCCATAGTCAGAAATAAACAAATGGTGGGTATTGTTCATTTTTAGATTGGGTCTTGGTATATGAGTATACACACATTCACTAGATTCTAAATACTAAAATACACAATATCTAAAATACACAAGTCTATTACAAAATATGTGCCCTATATATTGCTTTAAATCTATTTCTTTTAAATATAGCAAGACAAATCAATCCAGGATCCCTAATGGCACATTGGGCTATACATTGGGCTCCTGATGGAAAAGTCTGTAGTTCAAATCCACCAGTCCCTCAGTCTGAGGATGACAAGGCTCTCTATCTGACAAAAATGCGTGGTCTCTAGAACCCTGGGGAGCAGTTCCACTCCGCCGTATAGGGCTTCTATGAGTCAGAATTGGTTCAATTGCAATGGGTGGATAGTTAAACATTAATTTTCACAATAATGAACAAAACATACGTCAGAGAACATATTTATTAAAAAAAAATTTCAACCAACTTTTTGATGATTTTGGTGGGATAAATTCCTAGGACTGTCACCTACTTTGGAGGCTTTGACACACTGCAAAATCGCCTTCCCAAGAGTCTACTCAGAAGTCAACCCTCCGCTGTGTTAAGTCTCCTAACTCCTAACTCCTAAAGGAGCTCCCCTCCTTTCACGTGTGCAGTTCCTTCCTTCCTTTTCCCTCTCTCTGTTCTTCTTTCTTTCATCTTTTTAAACGGATGAAGTGAAAAGCATGCCCTTCTTTTAACTGTGTGTAAGGAGTTCTGGTGGTACAGTGATTGAATGACAAAGGTCAGGAGTTTGAGCCCACTGGGCACTCCACAGGAGAAAGATGTGGTAGTTTGTTTCCAAAAAGATGTTCAGTCTGGGAAATCCTACAGGGCAGTCCAACACTGTCCTGTAAGGTTACTATGAATTAGAACCGACTTTATGGAAATGGGTTTTTGGTATAAATTTCCCACACGTAACAGAAATTTACTAAGCTTAATGATGAATGTAAGCAGCTTCTAACCTAGACATTAATTCAGTCCAGAAAAGAGGACCACCCATTTTTCATCACTTTGGGGTTCCATGTTGTCACTTACTTGTCTGCCATCTTGCAACAGTTAAAGCTTCAATAAAAAACATTTTCTAAAGGCAATCCATGCACAGCCATTAAACGTTACGTTAACTCTTTTGAAAAGAAATGAATTCTCTGTGAAGCTCCCTAGATCAATTTTTGATTACTGACCATTTAAAAAGATGATACCAATCATTAGCAAGGGGCAAACAGAACGATCCACAGACCCTCCCTTTGGCTCTTTCAATGTAGTGGTGTTTGTCAGCTAGGGGTTCACAACAGACATCAGTTTGGCTCTCGTGAAAGCTTTTAGTACCTGATGTTCTTGTGCATGCTACCCCTTTTTGACAACGACGTCATAAATATAAGTAAAACCAAGCAAAAAACTCAGTAGCACTGGAGTAACAGATCTCAGAGGAAGACAAAACATTTAGAAAATGGACAAAAATAATTTTCTAAGCGGAAAATTGGAATTTAGGGAGTCTGGGCTATTAAAATGTTCGAAAGTCTCAGCGAGTTCATGACTATATTATGTGAACTAGACCATCACTTGCTCGTTTTGATTATTAGTTGCTATAGCATCACCTCAGCACAGAAACACTCATAGTCATTTTGTGTTTTTAGCATTGATGCTTTACAGTAAAATGAGTATTGTTTTCTTAAGAGCATGCGTTGAAAGAATTTTAATGTGTGCATTTCTAACACATGATCATATTGATTAGTAATTTTTTTTCTAACCCAATACATTTTCAACTTAATTGCGTAGACACATTTAGAAATAAGTTTCATTTGACTTGTGTCACCTAAGGCAATATCGTGAACTAAGTGAGATTGATTTTAGTTACTCTCCTAATTCCAATATTCTCATCTACTCCTTTAGCATTAAAAAATTGCTGAATGTGTTTAATACTCTAGTCACTGTGATAGAAATGAAGGAAAAAGCTAAGTCCCCCGATCTTAAAAAGTTCTCGGTTAGCCAGGAACGAATGAAGGACAGCCAACATGAATTAAAGAATCTTCGAGGAGGAGGGAACAACTTGGGCAAAGTTCCAGTGCAAGAGGGAACATGATAGTTTTGAAGAAACAGCAGGATTTAATTGGTGTCCTTTCATCTCCATCATTGAACCTATATGCTCCAAACCGAAGACATTTCTGGATCCAAATCTAGGTGAATCCTCTTTCAGCAGTAGAAAAGGATCAGTCCTTTCATTTTCTTCTGCACAAAAATGTTAATTTTCTGGAAATACATGACTACTGTTATAACTAAGTTTGACACTGATGCTCAGGGGACCCGTTGCCTTTTTAATGGAGATAGCTATATCTCAAA
>NW_022103915.1:93960251-93965032 GCF_000313985.2 Echinops telfairi
ATTCACCTAAAGTTTCACATTGAATCACTTTCTCATCCATGTTAATTGGGTTACTTGGAATTTTCCATCAATCATGGCATCTCAGGTTTTGACTTTTCTGAAAGAATGCATTTGTGAGACATATATTATACACTAGATGTACACAGGCAAACTTAAGTGTAGGATCTAATTTCATCTCTGACTCATGACTACTTTGACTGAAATGAAGGGTCCAACTTGATTTAACAGTTTCTTCCTTTAAAGAAGAAAATGAGGGTAGCCGACAGAATCATTACTTTAGATCAATTTACTCAAAACTCCATTGATTCATAGTGTCATGAGACAAGATTTACAGGGAAGGAGACTTTGAAAGACAGGTTATTGAAGGAAGTAGTGTGTGGACACATGGAAAGATCTGAGAGTTTGTTCATTCCAGTTTGACATAATGCTTAGAGAGCTTGTATTTCCAACCCAGATATACTGAATCAAAACTACATTATAACAAGATTCCCAGATGATTCTTAGGTATCTTGTGAAGTGCAGATTCTGATTCAGTATCTCTGGGAGAGAAATTTGAATTCTTAAGCAGAGGTCAAACTGGAATGAACCAGTTCAGGTGATACTTGCAAATAAGGTTGTGATTTTGTTCTGCCTGTCCCTCATGTGTAAAACCAAATAGATTTAATACTCTTTTTGGATCATCTCAGCCCTTTAATGCCATCAGAGTAGGCTGGTGAGAATTCTTGTGGTTTAATTCAATTTCCAGCTGCCATTGATTTAATTCTGACTAATGGCAACCTCATGGTTGTCATAGGAGAAGTCTGTGCTGTGGTTTTCAATGACTACCTATTGGGAAGTAGAGAGCTGGGTCTTTCTTTTGAGGGGACTCTGGGTGGATGCAAATCTTCCACCTTTCTATTAGTAGTGAACTCATTTATTGTTTGTACCACCCAAGGACTCCTTGCTACAAATACTCCCCTTGTGTCCATTTACCTCTATTCTCCCTCTTAGATACATGTTCTGTTCCTTTATGCAAAGATTTCTCATTCTAACTTTAATCTTAGATTCATGCTCCATTTCTCTTCTCATTGTAACATAATTACAAAATAAACTAGAAATAAGCAAACAAAAACATGAGTGATAGAGACTTAAAGATAACAAGAACATTGGTGATGTACAGTTTCCTATTATTATTATTACTACTACTGGAAATGATTACAACGTAGAGCTAGCATATTGCAGTAAAAAAGAAATTCATTAGATGACATACTCAACTGCCTTTGTACACAGCCTAGGGTGAACCATCTTTGCACAATGCAACTGGACTATCACCATAGTAGTGGATGAATTACTATGGGATGAATTAGCACTCATCTGACCAGTTAGCATATATTCAAGGTCAAGTAAATAAGCAATTCCTACAGTTCCCAATGTCTCCTTATGCCAACATGCTGCCGGGATACTAAGTAGGTCACACTAGGACCCCGATAATAAATCATTTCATGTTTCCAGGTTGCTAAGAGCCCCAGCAGTTTCCATTGTATGGCCCACATTCTCCTCAATCTTGCTCTGCAATTTCCCTTCTGAGGTCTTGCTCCCAGATCTGAATATATTTACATGTTTCAGGCTGTAAGCTTTTTAGCCACAAATTATATAAAATAGAGGTCAGCCCTCTGCCAATATAATTTTCCATTTCACCCCATCACTTACTTACTTTAAAAAAGAAATAAAAACATGAAAAGGAAGGCTTGACTAAAAAGAAGATATTCCATGGAGATCTTTTACGATGACCATCAAGACAATTGTAGTTTTAACAGTAGTCGTCAGACAGCCAATTTCAAGACACTTCTCCCAAAGCTGGTGGTGTCTCTACTGGACATAGTGGGGAAATGGTATGACTCAGAGGTTAAATGACTTATGCTTTCCCACAGTGAGACTACATCTCAAGACAATCTATGGATTTTGAAAATTGTTCTGGACACTTTTAACTAACTTGCTAATAAGACCATCTGATTTACTGTTGTGGTTTTTGGTTTGGTTGTCTTAGTAAGTTATGGTTAGCGAAACTGACTAGGTCAGGTTTTGCTGCTTTTAAGGTCCTTGTGGCTGTTAATCTTTTAATCATGTTTCTAAGGCAATTGTTTTATTTCTTCTGAGCTTGTGTGTAGTATCTTATTTTAATTTTTCCATTCTAATTTGCCTTTCGGGAATCTCAGCATCCTTCAAAAATAAGTATTGTGAAAGATCCCTAAAACTTTCCAAACAATTTCAGTTCTGTTTCTTTTTAAAGAAAACTATCAAAACATCATGCCTGGATTGGAAAGGAAGGGGGGAAAAAAATCTCTGTTGTACTTGTACTGCTAGTCAACATGGCACATTTGTGATTTAGGAGAAACCTTTTTGTTAGGACATCTTCTTGCAATCTACTGATACAATTTATGATGATTAGCGTGGTGATCCTTGGTGGGGGCCACTACTTAACCTGGAGCACTGGGTGCAGTAGACAGAGGTCTTTAATTTTACCTAAATATCAATGCTCTAATCTGAGTCATACTGCGCCACCAAAGGAATATGATCGTCCTAAATTGTCTATGATTGTGGAAACTTGAGCTCAACTTGACGTTCTATACAGAGTACTACTCCAGTGACTGGCAGTGTTTAGCTGGGGTAAGAAAAATGGCTCCTTCTCTTAGGATTGTACTGTAAGGTTCTTTTTACTCCCTGCAAAACAGAGACACGAGACCAGTCTTTTCTGAAGAGATTTCCCCCAGAAAAAACAAAAGCTTTGTTAAACAGAGAATCATACAACATAAATCATGCACCTGAGTTCATGATTATTGGGCATATTATAATAGGTAGGTATAGTGCCTACCTTTAAATAATCTTTAAAATACATCTAAAGATGAATAAATCAACCATGTATAATGGCATATGGATATTAGAAAAATAGTTCGCTGAGCACTGCTGACATCAGCAGAGCTGAATATTAGCATATTTTCAAGGCTTGATTCACTTATTACCTTCAAAATAAAAATAACCATGGATCAAAGATTTACCTAGATTAGTGTCTTGATTTAATCATTGAATTAAATTTCAGAATACCACAATAGGAATAAAAGATTTTTAGTGAGATATCATAGTACAATGCCCTTCTGGCTATCTGCTACTAAATATTTGTGGGTTTGGGTTAGAGATTCCTAGAAAAAGCTTAAATTTGACAACCCTTTGCTTCTACTACATTTCTACTAGAGTGTAGTAGAAACAAAGCTTTGTCAATTTTAAAGTGGTTACTAGAGACTACTAACTAGAGACTAGTTACTAGAGACTAGTGCCCACACTCTGCAGCAAGATATGAGAGACTCACCTGGTCTCTTGTACATGTACGTACTATTTAGGCCTTTGCGCTGTAAGTGGGCAGATGAGAGTTCTGTGCTCTTTGATGGGCAGAGATATTCAGAAGCTGGCCTATGGCTGTGGATAAGAGAAAAGTGGGGAGCTGATGTTTGTGTCCCAGGTGAAGGTGAAGGATACACAGAGTTCTCTAGAGCTGGGTTTGCAGAGAAGTGTCTGCCAGGGAGGAAAGGAAGATGAAGAGAGTGTATTATGTACACAGTATCTGGAGGGAAAAATTTCCTCTGCTTTGGGTATATTCTTCAAGAACCTATCCTTGCATGAATTATTTCTTTTGCCAAACATTATGCAATCTTCGATGGTAGTATATATCTTAAGATAACACACTTATTGTTTGGACTCCTGTCCTCTTATACACTACTAGTTTGTTAACTCATTGAGGGCAGTTCAATAGTTTCTTTAATTGATGAACTCCTGTGAATGGAATTGAAGATTTTTTCCAATGGATGTTTATAGAATAAAAACAAATTCTCAATACTGAGACCTATATTATTTTCTTAGGCATAAACATATTCCAAATTATATTATCAAATCAGCTTCAACAAATATTTACAGGGACCATTGCAAGTCAAATATTCATATGTATAGGTGTTTGGGGGATTCAATGGTCTATGTATGAAGTATAACTTTGGTTCCTGATGAGTTCACAACTTAATTAGGCAAATAAGATAGATACCCATGAAGTCAGTAGACAACATGCAATTGCTTGGTACACACAAATTAGGAGCGAGTTGTTCTTCTTGCTGTCATACACTGTCATGTTAGTTCCAACTCATAGTGATCCAGTGTACAATAGAATAAGTCTTTTATCGTTCTCACAATACTGTATTTGATTCTATCTTTGAACCCACTGGGACCGCCCCAGTGCTAATCCATCTTGTTGAAAGTCTTTCTCTTTTTCTTTAAGCATGATGCCTTTCTTCTACTAAGATGTCCCAGGTACAAAGAACTTCAAAAAGTTCATAGAGAAATGGAGTTTCCCCAGGAACTTTTGACAGTCCTTTGGTGTCATGGGTTACATGTCAAGTTATAACCACAAGATCCAAAATTCGAAAGCACCGATCTCTGAGGTAGAAAGATGAAGCATTTGTCGCCCATACTTAGAGTCTTGGAAATAAACAGAGGCAGTGTCACAGTTGATTTGATGGCAGTGAGTTGTTTATTTATTTTTTTGAAGGTCAGGTACACCATAGTCTTCAAAGCGACCCTTATTTAAATGAAGAGTTCTTTCGTAGCAGATTGGCCCAATGCAACACTGCATGTGCTTTCTTGGCTGTTGCTTTGATGGGCAATGATGATGGACACCAGCCTACACATCCACGAGGTGTCGAAGGGATCAGGTATAAGTCATCATCAGAACAAAAAAATCTTACCATAGTGAATGATGGGGG
>NW_022103915.1:93967029-93985170 GCF_000313985.2 Echinops telfairi
TGACCCCTGTGAAAGGGTCATTCGACCCCCAAAGGGGTTGCGACCCACAGGTTGAGAACTGCTGTTTTAAAAGGTACTTGAAAATAAATTTCCACTGATAAGGAAATTTCCAAATGACCTATATTTACTAACTTAGCCATGTTCAATGCTTGTGGATAATGAGTTTCCCATAAGGTGAGTTATAAAAAATAATAATAAAGAAATGAAAAGTTTTATTATGTTAAGATTCCTATCATATCCTCATAGATTCTTATCATATTCTCATGGCTCCTATTTCACAAAATTGAGTGTTTAAGAAACTAGCCCATGATTAAGGAGGGCTTTTAAAGACAAGGATTTTTGTCCAGCATCATATGTCATCATCCATGACCCAACAACATTTGCTGAAATGGTGTGTGTGCACATAGTCTTTCTGCCTAAATATGATACTTCAATGTGTGCGTGTAAAGAAATCATTTGTTTATTGTGTTCTATTTCTAAAATTTAATTCATTTTCATGTAAGTACAAAAAACAGAACCTATATTAGCAGAATTAGTAGATTTTTTTTCTTCTTTCCATTTGTAAATCTTATAATTAGCCCAGTCTTTTATTTCATTTTCAGATTATTAGTATATTTAAACCTGCTAAGGAAACATTCTCAGAGCATATAATAACATACATATTTATAAAGAGATACGAAAACAGCTGAGAGGTTTGTTGATGAACCAATTATAAACTGGCTTTGACAAAGAAATGTATGCCTACATTAAAGCACCTTTACGTGCATCTCATAACATGCTCTAACCCTCATTGGTGGGCATGTTGCAGGATATCATAGTGTTTCAAAGCTCTGTTTAGCCAGTAATGATTGCTGACAACAATCTAGGCCCCTGTGCAGCTTGCAGTCAGCCTTGGCTGCTAAGAGGAACAATCTAGATCCTAGTACACGGCAGATAAATTAAATTATCATAGAGATGCAATACACACTGCTGCACCACTCTAGCCGGGAACTCAGAATTGAAAAAAGATTGATAGACCACAGGAATGGATCAACAAATAACTGTGTGGGTGGTGCTGTAAGATGCTTACCTCTACAACTATTGATGTAGATAAATGGAACGTGGTTTAAAAATGTTATTTTCCGCAAAGAAGGAAGGGTGGTTTGCTTGTTTAGTTTCCCCTAACAATCAGATATCAAGTGATAATGACAAGGTGTTCATGTCATCTCTATGTAGGCCCAGAGAATATTTGGGTAAGACTTGCTTTTTTACAACTAGCATGAAAGTCAACAGAGGATAAAGCCACAGGCTCTGCATGTTTGATAACTTGTCACCTATGATAATGTTGCAGAAATGACCTTGTGTAATGTGACCAAAGAGAGAGGAATCTTTATACTGAAACATTCAAAGTTGTGAAGAACACGTCTGTAATTTTAGCCACAATTTAATGCAGTGACTTATACAAAGCAATCACTGATATTTATATGTTTATAGATAAAATTACAATAACTTTAACTTGAAAGATCAGATGAAAATGTGTTTTAAGAAAATCAAAAGGGTCATTTATCTTTTAAATAATTCTTCAGGTACATATTCAACTCTGTTGAATTCAACTCAGGTACACAATTCAATTCAATTGTGTAAGACAATGAAGCAGCCAAGGAGATTAAAAACACAATTATTTCTTTTACAGATCTACAAGTCGAGACTGGCAAATGAAGCAGTTTAAAGTATAGTTAAAAATGGATAACTTTAGCCACCGAAATCAATTGAGTATAATAAAGGCTATTGTTTATTGATAGCTGGGATTGTGACGATGCCCTTGCTTGTTATAAGTGTTTTGAGAACCAGGAGAGTATGGGCTACATACATTCCTCATTAGTTTTCAAGGAATTCCTGTTGTTGTTAGGTGCCATCAAGTCAGATCCAACTCACAAGGACACTGTGCACAACAGAAGGGAAAGCTGCCCAGTCCTGCGGCACCCTCATAATCGTGCCTGTGCCTCAGCCCATTGCTGCACCACTGGGTCAGTCCGTCTCATCCAGGGCCTCCCTCAAGTTTCCCGCCCCTCTGCTTTACCAAGCATGGTATCCTTCTCCAGGGATAGGTCTCTCCCGAAAACATGTCCAAAGTATGTGAGACGAAGTCTCTACTTCTTTGCCTCCTTAGAGACAACTTCAATCTTTTCCCCATTTATCACGATGGTCCCTGTTGGTCCAGTTGTGAGGATTTTTGTTTCCTTTACCTGAAGAGGATTTTGGTTCTCTTTACACCGAGTTGGAATGCATACTGAAGTTTGCAATCTTTGATCTTCATCAGCACACTATTCCAGTCCTCCACTTTCAGCAAGTTACCTCGAGTCTTCCGCATGGCACGGGTTGTTAGTAAGCCTTCCTCCAATCCCGATGCCATGTTCTGTTTGGCATATCAAGCTTCTCTAACTACCCATTCAGCATACAGAGTGAATAAGTATGGTGAGAGGATACAATCCTGACACACACCTTTCCTGTCGTTAAACTGTGCAGTATTCCCGGCTTCTGTTCCCAGAACTGCCTCTTGATCCACGTACAGGTTCCACATGATCACAATTAAGTGCTGTGGAATCCCATTCTTCTTCAGGCTATTCATAGTTTGTTATGATCCACACAGTTGAACGCCTTGGCATAGTCAATGAAACCCAGTCGACATCTTTCTGGTATTCTCTGCTTTCATCACAGATACTTCTGACATCAGCAATAATACCCCTTGTTCCATGCCTTCTGCTGCATCTGGCCTGAACTTGTGACAGTTCTCTGTCAATGCACTGGTTCAACCATTGTTGGATGATCGTCAGAACAATTTTACTTCAGTGTGATAGCAATAATATTGTTCTATAATTTGAGCATTCTTTGGGGTCACCTTTCATTGGAATGGGGATCCATTCCAATGTGGATCTTTTCCAGTCAGTTAGCCAAATTTCTTTATAGATACATGAGTGCTTCCACTGCTTCATTAGCTTGTTGAAACATTTCATTTGTTATTCTATCAATGCGTAGAGCCTTGGTTTATGCTTTCAGTTCAGCTTGAACTTCTTTGAGTACCCTTGGTTCTTGTTCATATGCTACCTGCTGAAATGGTTGAACATCCACTAGTTCTTTTTGGTACTCTGTGTATTCTTTCCCCTTTATTTCGAAAGAATACTTCTTTTCTACATCTTTCAATATTTTATCCATAGAATTTTTCAATATTGCAACTCGAAGCTTGAATTTTTTCTCTCTTTCTTTCTTTCTTTTTTCAGTTTAAGATATGCCGAGGGTGTTCTTCCTTTTTGTTTTTCTAATTCTAGTTCTTTTCACATTTCATTCCAATATTTCACTTTGGCTTCTCAAACAGCTCAAGATTCTCATGCAGAAATCTATGATAATTATAAAAGAGGATTCAAACCCAAAGTTCAAACCTAATGCAGCAGGTGGTTTCAGATTCATAGAGACCCCACATAACAGAGCAGAACTCCCCAACATTGTAAGTTTTACAGAAGAACCCTGGTGCTGTCATGGGCTGTATGTTGGGCTGTCAGCTGCAAGGTCAGTAGTTAATCCCTCCGGTCAATCTAAGGGAATGAGAGGAGGCTTTCTGTTCCTCTAAAGAGCTGCAGTCTCAGAAACACCCACGAGCTGGGACCCACTCCCTAGCAGTAGGTTTGGGTTTGCTTTTATGTTAATCTTTACAGAAGCATTCAGCCACATCTTTCCCCTTGGAGTGCAACTTGTGGATTTGGGTACCTTCAATAGATGCTATAAAAAGAGTCTGGGATGTGAAAAAACAAACACACACACAACCCCCTCAGATCAGATGTGGCTAAATTACAACATCTTGAAGTAGATATGTGTCATATAGAGACAATAGAATAAAAGAACTAAGTATGTGAAGAGAATAAAAGGGAGACACATATATATATTTTTATTATTTATTCATCTTAATTATACAACATTTACCCAACTCTTCTGTTAAAAAAAACGATTATGGTCCCTTATATAGTGATACTTTTTAAAATGATATGTATTCTTGTCTCATCCCTGTTTACATTTGCATGAGATATGTTGCTATGGTAAGATAAATAAAACACGAACAGCATATGTATGTCAATATATCTCTGAAGAGACTTTGTTGATACTTGTGACTAATAGAAATAGCTTTTACTAATATATCAAAACCACATGCCATTGTGATATTCAAGGATGTTGATTACGTATTGAGACAGTTTATTGTGCCAGCCTGGCTGATAAATGCAGGTGGGATTGACTGAGGGGCGGAGAGATGGATGGCTTGGTGAGCCTTGCCTTTCTTGTCTCTCGCTCTGTGATCATCGGACCAGTGTGCGGCTGCCTTGCTTGTTCTGTGCTTTAATTTAAAGGCTACAGAGCCTGTGGGACGCCTAGCCTGTGGACTGTGTTGCTGTAAGTTGAGGTCCCTTTAAGACTTCTCTGGAGCTGGGAACTGGCAATTGGTGACCTGCCTTGTGATTGGCTGCTGTGCTGACATAACCTAGCTCTCTCTACAAATAGAGGAAGATCTGGCATCAGATAGAGACTGGAAGGACTGCTAGTCTCTCAACCTTCTCTCACGGCCGTGAGTTGCACTAAGCCGTTTATAGTGCTTCTAATTTAACTGTTTATTTCTTGTATATTTATCTGTATATGATTGTATAGTTATCTGTATATGATTTAAGATTGTATATTTATCTGTATATGATTTAACATTTCATTTCTCGTTATATATCTAATTATCTTTATGATTTAACATTTCATTTCTTGTTATATATTAATTACCTTTATAAATAAATAAATTATATTATCAAGAATTTGGTTTTATCTCTCTAGAGAACCCTGTCTAACACACGTATTTTGTGCATGGGTTTGGATTTGTGGTAGGTCCAATCCTGTGGGCCTCTCACAGTGTCCCGTGCCAAAGCAAACTTAACCCCGAGCCATTGCCTGGCTTCACCCCATGGGCTTCAGGCACTGTTGCACAGTTTATACACACACACACACACACACACACATATATACATACATACATATATATATATTTAATTGTGTTTTGGTGAGAGTTTACATAGGAAATTAGGTTCACATTAAACAATTTTTATACATGTTGTTCAATGACATTGCTACATTTTTTAGATTACAGGAACATTTCTTTTACTGTTTTTCTTGATATAGTATTCAAAAATCATACACCTCCATGGTTTAATTGCTTTAAAAAGAGTTTAATAAACATAATCATGATCAGTTCCAGGGCTTGCTCCCCTTCCAAGATTCCTTGTTTGCTCCCCAAATTCCCCCAAGAGCATTGGTTATTAACAGCTGTCATTGTTAGTAAAGAAATTATTTTCATATGGGGAAACAGATTGGAATAGACTATAAATGTCTGAATTACTGATGACCAACCCATATACTTAGTATGCTCGTACTAGAGAGAGCTTAGCTGTTACCAACCCCACTTCTTCATTTTAGATTAAACAAATAAAGCTCATTAATTCACTCATCATTTGCTGAGTGGTCACTGCAAGCTGACCATGATCTATAGAGTTAAGTTCAAGATGGACACAAGTTTTTTTCTTATGATGTTTGCATTGTTTCCTGAGAATGCCTCTTTGAGGAGATGGCATTTTAGCTGAGAGGTGAAGGCACCAGATAGAAATGATGGGGAGGCGATAATTCCAGGCAGAAGTAATTGTGAACAGCTTTAAGGCTGGAATGTGTCATAAATGACTGAGTAGAAGAAAAAACAAACAAAACAGAAAACCTCACTGTGACTGGATTATTGAGTAAAGAACATGAAAGAAGTTGGCATGAGAAAATAGGTAGAGACTGATTGTGTTAGTTTCATAAATTGGGGCAAGTTACAGTGAACCCTCGTTTATCGCGGTTAATCGGTTCTAGACCCTACCGTGATAAATGAAATTCCGCGAAGTAGGATTCCTTATTTGTAAATCAAATATTTTCGTAGTTAGAGCATAGAGGACATGAAAAAATACCCTTTAGTCACCATTACACTCGTATTACCCAATTTATTAAACGAATAAGGGAAAATACAGTAAAACATTTTGGACGTTACAATTATCATTTATTATTTATTATATTATTTATGGCATCAAGTGTGTACAGTATGAGCCAATCAGTGGCAGTAATGACAGAGCATGCGCTGTTACGCAAAAACCGCGATAGCGTGAAGCCGCGGAAGTCGAAGCGCGAAGTGGTGAGGGTTCACTGTATTTGGAGTTTTTAATAGGAAGCCCTTGGAAGGTTTGAAACAGGGGAGTGGTGATATATGTTAATATAGCAAGCTGTATCATGGCTGTTGTGTGGGGAACGGTGTACAGGAGGCGAGGATGGGAGAAAGTGAACAGTGACGGTGGCTGCATAGACGCCCGTGCTAGTCTAAGGCAGAGACGGTGGTGGCTTGAACTGCGCTGCTCACGGTGGAGTTAGAATTGTTTGCATTCGATGTACGTTTTGGAGGCAGAATCAAGACTAGACAAAGAATTGGATTCTGAGGTTGGACAAAATGTAGAAATTAAGGAAAATTCTGAAGATTTTAGTTTAAGTTCATTGGGGCTGGTAGTTCAAAGCCAACAACCGAACTCACTGCCACCAAGTCGATTCCAACTCATAGAGACTATGTAGGACAGGACAGAAACTGGCCCTATGAATTTCCGGTCTTAACTCTTCATGGGAATAGAAAGCGTTGTCTTTCTCCCTAGGAGTTGCTGATGGTTTCCAACTGCTGACCTTATGAGGTTAACAGCCCGATGGATGTCTGAGTCTTTACACCACCCACCAGGCTCCTCAGGGTGGTAGTAGCCATGTTATTTATTGAGGTGGGAAAGACTGAGCTAAGAGCCAGAATGAATGGCATCTTTATTTTGGGGGATAGTTCTTTGATATGCCTATTATATATTTACATGGAAATGTCACATGGGGGCTAGATGTTAAAAGCCTGGCTTATGGATGATATTCAAAATAATGTGACAGAGTAGTAAACAAATGAGAGTCAGCATATGAATCTACAGGTGATGAGGGCCAATTAGGAGGAAGAGCCAGCAAAGAAGGAGGTCAGAGGGAAGTGTTTTAAGAATATACATGTTGTTAATGATGACAAATACCACTGAGATATCAGCAATAGCTTACTTGTATCATAAAATTTACTATTGGCTTTGGCAACATGAACATTTATTCTTGATTTACTCAAGAGCACTCAGATAAAAAGTGTCTTAATTAATTGTGTTTTCTGTTCCCATCTGTAACCACCTATGTCTTCAAACATGAGGACTTCTCTACTACAGTTTACTTGCCTCGTCAGGCTGTCCTCCTATTAGTAGGGAACTAATATGATTTTGATTTAGTTTTCATTTGCTATCTTTTATATATTTTAAGTTTTATTTACATGATTTCATAATTAAACATAGATTTCCTTTGAAGGGGGAAAAGAACCCTGATTACCCACCTCTTTAATGATGGAAGAGATTGAGGCAACATAATGGTGGTAGAAGCTCCTATTGAGTAGTTATTATGTTTTAGGTGATTAGTGAGACTGACAAATGCATATGTATGATTCAGGAATCCCGTGGGCCCTTTGGACTCGGGATAATTCCTTCAGAAGATTTCCCTTCTGAGGCTTTCAGAAATAAGGTGGGCACTTTCCAGATTATGAGGAATGATGGGATTTTCCCTGAAAATTCGTAAGATTCACTCCATGCCTGAGAAGAGAGAATCTTAGCAATATCCTATCCTATGTGGGTCAATTCTTTCAATAGAAATAATGAAAAGAAAGGTGGTATACAATACAAGGGAGGCCGGCAAAAAAAAAAAATTGAGGCAGAGGAAGGAACTGGGAATTGTGCAAGAAAGCATTAAAGGCAACAGAGGTAAATACGGTTCCACTGCAGATTCTACCATCATGGTGATCTATGAGTAGATGCATGGATAGGCACACAGGCTAAGTGGTTGTGGGAGGGAGAGTGAGAGCATGCCCATGAATATATATAGACTTGAGAGATCATATCAGCACATGATGATATACCGTTGTTAAAAATATAAATACAAGGGGATAAAGTTATGAAAATTTGTTACACATAACCAACACCTTAAGGAAATGAATCATTGGGCCTAGAGACTCAGAATTATAATCAAGGGAGACACCAAGGCCAATTGGCATACTATAGTTCTCAAAGACAGTGTTCTACTTTCTACTTAGGTGAGTAGCTACTGGGATCGTCAAAGGCCAGGAGGAGACATCTAAGGTGCAAACTCTAGGTCTCTCCCTGTCTAGAGGAAAGAAGACTAAAGAAAATCAGAGACACATGGAAACCATTTTTCCAATGGAGTAATGGGCAACTAGAACATTAGTTTACTTGATCCTGAGACCAGAACTTGATAGTACCCAGCTACCATTACCACCTGCTCTAAAAGGAATCACATTAGAAGATTCTGCCTAGGGCAAGAGAAGCAGGTGAAACCTGCTGTCATTCAAAGTCATCACAAAAGACCAAGAGTGCTGCTTGACCAGAGATAGAGGGAGCCACCAAGACTATGGCCCTCAGTCACCCCAGAGGTCAGACCTCAATGGGTCTATTTTCAACCAAATGATGGAGGGTTTTATAAAGGATATAACACTAGTGAGGTATGCACACCCTAATCAACCACTTAAAATAAAATGGCAGCATTTACCCAAGGAAAGGTTAGGAAAGAAAAAGAATGAAAGTAGGAAACAGAGAGAGAGAGTGTGGGTAATTGATGTTACATAGTGAGATGGATAAAAAATTATGTGAGTTGTTGAATGAAAACTAATCTGCTCTATAAACTTTCACCACATTCCCCATTCAAAGTTAAAAAAAGAAACAAGCAACACCTGTCAGGGTAAAAGGCATCATGGTCATTTGGGAAATCTCCATGTTATCTCACGATCTGGTGAATAGGTTGCTAATTCTCTATTTTTCAAAATGCAGTTCACCTAGCTCAGAAGCAACAAAGCCCACATGGAAGAACATATCAGCCTGTGTGATCACAAGATGTCGAAGGGATCACTGAAGACAAATGGGTGCATAGGCAAATGTGGCAAAGAAAGCTGATGGTGCCTGGCTATCAAAAAGTATATTGTCTGGGGTCTTAAAAGCTTGAAGGTAATCAAAAGGCCATCAAGCTCAGAAGCAACAAAGCCCACATGGAAGAAGCACACCAGCCTATGCAATCACAAGGTGTCGAAGGGAACAGGTATAAGGCATCATCAGAACAAAAATCTTACCATAGTGAATGATGTGGGGAGTATGGAGTGGAGACCCAAAGTCCATTAGTAGGCCACTGGAGATCCCCTTGCAGAGGGGTCTTGGGGAGGCAACGAACCAGTCAGGGTGCGATGTAGCAATGATGAAAAACACAACTTTCCTCTAGTTCCTAAATGTTTCCTCCCCGCTCCCACTATCATAATACGAATTCTGCCTTGCAAGTCTGGCTAGACCAGAGGATGCACACTGGTACAGATAGGAACTGGAAATACAGGGAACCCAGGGTGGATGATCCCTACAGGACCAGTGGTGTGAGTGGTGATACTGGGAGGGTAGAGAGAGAGTGGGTTGGAAAGAGGGAACCGATTACAAGGAACTATATGTGACCTCCTCCCTGGGGGACGGACAACAGAAAAGTGGGTCGTCGGACAGGGCAGGATATGACAAACTAATAATTTATAAATTATCAAGGGTTAACGAGGGAAGGGGGAGCGGGGAGGGAGGGGGAAAAATGAGGACCTAATGCCGGGGGCTTAGGTGGAGAGGAAATGTTTTGAGAATGATGAGGGCAATGAATGTACAAATGTGCTTTACACAAATGATGTATGTATGGATTATGATAAGAGTTGTATGAGCCTCTAATAAAATGATTAGAAAAAAAAAGAGATCTGAAAAGATACGATTCTGGTGATCTCTAGTTGAGCTAATTGCATCTGATTTAGGGACAAAGTCCTTGATATTAATCCATTTGTTTTTGAAGAATTGGCATAACCTGAGACCATGCCACAGGTACTACAGAAAGAACTTCACTCTTGGGAGCGTCAACTCTAAAATGTTTACAACTCTCTTCATATGAGAACATCAGTGTAAGTTAACCACCTCTTAAAGTGAGATTTTACCCTTTCTTATTTTGATTTTTCTGCTGAGTATCAATCCTTTACACCCTCTCCCTGCTTGACCAACAATTTGCTATTCTTGGAGAGTATATCAATGGCCAATATGTGAAAGAGAATTTCCAGAGAAACAGGGAATCTTTTAGCTAGAGTAGATCTTGTAGCGAAACCACCCACCCACCCAACAACATCTGTAGGTGAAGACGCTAAGGCAGGCAGGAGTCTGCATCCCGTTGGTGATATGGGAACACAGGTAGAGGTGTGTCTTGGTCCTATGGAATGTACTTGGCCCTTTCATTAGACTGCAAACTTCATGTGTCAACTGTGCAATACAACTTCATGTTTTAAATAATCTGAATTCAGACCAAGACCAGTGTAATCTTATTTCATAGAAATAGCAGTATGGTTTGCAGAGAGCAATGGTCACATTTGGTTCTGTGCATCACATTCTGAGAGAACGCCCATCGGAAAGCGAGAGGACACACAGGGACATGAAAGCCGTCACATGACAAACTGCTCAGACAGCTGGACATGTTAAACTGGGCCGACTGGAACCATCTCCTTAAGGAGCAGGAGCAGCACGGGCAGTGAGAAAGCAGACTGTGGTACTTGCTTGGCAACCGTTTCTTCTGCAAGATGAACTCAGATGCTGTGGATATTTCAAGGAGGTGGTCCGAACTAAGGGTTAGGACTGCCACTTTCAGAACCAGAGAGAACTGGGTTTAAATTCCAGTTATGCTACTCAGCAGCTCTATGTTCATGGGGAAAAATTTTCTAAACCATCTTGATTGTATTATCCTTAAAATTGGTTATTTTGAATGGATTTAAATAAGAGGATGCATGTGAACGTCTTATTCCAATGCCAGGTATATAATAAATACTGACTATTATTATCAACCCGGGCTGTTTCTCACCATTAGAGGGAAGAAGGACAAACTTGGATGGCCACTATGCATGGAGGTTGCCATGAGGAATTCATGCATGGGGTGGATGGTTGCTAAGTTTCCTCAACCAAGTAGGTAGTCCCTTTATGACTTTGGCCTTCTACTCAGTACTTTCACTGGTAACCTGTGAATTTCAGAACAACCAGTCATGAAAAATAAGGTTTTGACATGATTCCCGATTCTTCCTTATTCAATAAAATGACAAAATTGCCGCTTCCATGTTCCGTCTCATCGATTCCAACCTCAGTTGGTATTTTCTTCCATATTTTCATAACTGTATCTGCCTAGCCAACTGTGCAGTGATGAGACCCAGATACCTGATGTTTAAATCAGCGTTTGCTCCTTTCTTTGTGCCCACTTTCCATCCGAAGACAACGCACGTGAAGAGTTCGCTGGCTGGAGGTGATAGGGAACGGGACACTGGTGCAGCTCAGGAGCGAAGTCATTTCCAGCGTTAGAAGGAGCAGACACACCGTGCTACTTCTCTTAGCTCCAAGCTTGGCTGGTTAGCGTCTACATTTTAATACACCAATTTATTTTTCTCAATTTTCATTTACTCTTTCGCGATGTTTAACAGGAAATTGGTACCAAATGACCATTTGACAACACAGGTTCATGTCTGTCATTCGTATTTTTATGGAGACACACATTCACAGATTTGAATATTAAATGGAAGGGATTTTTCTGGAGGTTTCCTATGCAGAGGTGGGGTAAAGGGACTAGAGCCAGCTTTGTCCTGGCCACAGTCACCTTCCTCGTAGAGATTGCTGCCGCACATTCATTCTTGTTGCTCTCATTTAGAAGCTACTTGACAATGATGAATCAATGTACATATGTGGCAGAGACAAGACCCGGTGGTGGGGAAAACGGGCGATAACTTTTTCATATTTGTTTTGCGAGAGAGAAAATGCGAGCCCAGAAAATGAGGAATGTGCTATCACTGAAGGCTAAAGTTGTTTGTTATCCTGAGATTAGACAGACATTTAAATATTAGCTTTCATAGCCAGCGTTTTCAGATCCTTAAACCAGAAACCCTGGTTCTGTTTAGAGAGGAAAGCGTCTCTGTCTTAGCCCCCTTCACGGACTCGCTCAGAACAATAACCCAACGAGCCCCACTTTTGCAGGCAGGTGACCACTCATGTGGTCCTTTGAGCAGTCCAAAAAGCAATGTATGGACCTTCGGATGCCATCTTATCAGGGTAACGGGAGCTCCTTTGGACGGTGTGTCAAGTAGAATCTGCCAGGAAGGAATTGGAAGCAAACCTAAGAAAACAAACAAGATTTGGGGTCAAATACCTTTTGGGTTTTCCTCTTCCCTTTCCTCTTCATGGAAAGGATAGTGTACAAATGGTAGGAGAGCTGTAAAGCAGGGTGCTGTGTTTGGAATGATAAAGTACCTTGCATTGAACTAACTCGCAGTCACGCATTATGCCAAAGAAAAGAAGAATATGGTTCAAACCAAATACACGTGGTCCAAAATGATGTTTCTTGAGAAACTAACTTTCCCCTTGAAGTAGTGCGTCTGAGGGATGTGCTTACAAGGCCATCAGAACAATCAGAAACATCAGAAGGCATCACATTTGTTTTTCTTCTCAGGAAAGTAACTGTGTAGGATTATGGATGATCTAAATTAGACTCTCCTATTTTGATGTCCTTGCCATTTGTTCTTTAAATTTCCAGCCTACGGGATATATTCTCTTATCAACATGCATGTGTAAGTCCCATTAAGGCTAATAGGAATTCGGTGCCTGGATCCAAAGAAAAATCTACCTCTAAGACGACATTTTGCACATGCAATGCACAAGAAAAATAACTTAAAAAAAACAACCCATTTCTCTTCAGCCAAAGCACGTAAAACAATTATATTAATTACCAGTAAAGATCAAGGTCTTGCTTGTGGAATTTTAAATCCATTTAATACATTTGCAATTTTATGCATTTTCTCTCACTCAAAATTGCTTGCCCCAAATATGCTTTAGGTTGTCTCAGGCTCCGAAGAACCCTGTGACGGATGGAGACCCAGGGAAACAGGGGCGGTGGGAACACATTTCTGAGCACGGTCTTCATTTATTTATATTCCCCAGCACACGCACGCACGATGTTTCAAACTTATTTTCGCCAGATTCAAAATAAAACCTGGAACACAAAACAGCTTGCCTTCGTCTTCTTGTTTAAGGCACCATCTCCCGCGCCTTCCTTCGAGTCTCAGCTTCCTAGCCACGTAAGAAAATTTCCGGGCAAGATTCGGTATTCAAATGAGATGTTCATTTTCAAAATTGCCACATCCTTCTGTTTATTTTGGTAGGAGGGAAATATTCATTCTTAGAGTAGTATTAAAACCCAGATAAAAAAGAGTTTTGAATCTTTATACATCTTTCAAAAAAAAAATTCTACCTCCAGAAATTTCTTTAACAAAGAGAACATTATTTCAGACTCTAACATTTCTGTCTGCCGATTATCATTAGTCATAAGCTAAGCCCTGCACTAAATGTCTAGTGAGCACAGATAATGTTCATTTTGTCTGGAAGACAGGTTGCCGCCTGTCAAGGAGAGATGGAATAAATGACAGGTTTTGACTCTGTGCCTTGCAGGCATATTAGGCTAAGAAATCGCCAACATGATGAAAAATTATTTTGTCAAAAATTTGTAGGTCACCCATCATTGTCTAATGTATTCTGTGATTAATTGCTAGCATAGATCAGCATTATGTCTTTCCAGTGAATCGCTTAATTGTTGCCTGCTTCATGCTCTTAATGTAATGATGAGGCATCTGCTCCTTTCACATGTGCATTTAATGCCAGCCTTTGCATCCAGGTTACAGGGCTGGTAAAATTCAACCTACAGAACTAGTTCAAATGAGCAACTTCGGGACCGCCATCTCCTCTCGCTTTTTATGGGAGCCTGCGCGGAAGGCTGAGTGTTAGTGTTAATGTATGTAGATTTTATTTCTGATGAGTGATTATTTGACTGCTCATTTTACGAAGATTTATGGTGTGCTTTCTATCTCCTGACTGCAGTGCTTCTCTTATCTTTAATAAAGGAGATGAGGACATTAATCAGCCATTGTCAGGGCTCCTGACTAAGACATTAAATGTACTGTATGGGATAGGTAAACACGCTCCAATCCTTCTCTACTCCACTAGATCAGGCAAAAAAACACTCATTATATTTATCATAATTTCACATCTGCTGTTTTTGAAGCAATGTACCATGAGGCCATAAACTGTATTACAACTGTGCATAAATTCAACTGATTTGTGGCTGGAGTAACTAATTCCTAAAGTACATTTTAGAAAAACAAGCAGTGAGCCCTGAAATTGCAATTCCATAAAGGCACTAAATTACTGACTGTGGAATCAAACATTTGCTTGATGTGATTCTGCAGTGACCATTTTATAAAAAGTGACAGTGTGCCTGTGATTGAGTCAATAAAATAAGGACGAGTGAGCTTTACACTCAAACAGGATTAAAGAAAAAGGGGGTGACGGAGGACAGACTCGTGGGAGACAGACAGAGGAAAGCATCGCATTGCCCCCCAAATGGCTTAAGGATGCGACGATTATTAGCAATGGTAATAACTTGTTAGCAATTTTTTCCTTATTTGAGAGATGAAAGAAAAAAAATCATAGCTTTTATTCTTTTCACAACATAAACAGAAGCACACTGAATATTTAACAAATGAATTTAGAGTTTTTCTTTGAATGTGGCAGTGGTTACTGAATGAGTCTGGCCTTAAAATTGTCCAGAATTAAAAAGAATATTTCTTTATGGGATTTACTGGTCTCCATGGTTTTCAAGAGTGGCCGAGAAATCTTTTTTTTGTGGGTTCAATCTAGCAATGTTTGGGTAGGAAACCTCTCTCTCATCTTAGTGTATGTGTGCGTGTTGCGTGTGCATGTGTGTGTGTGTGTGCATGTGTGCATGAGAGAGAGAGTATAATTTCTATGTCTGTTTCTGCCTAACTTGATCTGTACTTGGACTTGACTTCTCCAAAAGTGAATGGAAATCAAAGTGTGATCTTCCCTACAGGAGAAAACTCACCATTGCTTTTGAAAACAGAATGCACTTGACATTTGTTGAGATGAGCACCAAGGACAGACCTGACATTTGGAATCCCGAATAAAGGTGTGAGCCCACAAGTGAAACCAGCTCAGGGTGGCCACCCTGTATGTTCTCCTGGAAGTGGGATGTGCTTACGTGATTATCTACTGACACAGGAAAGCAATCTAAGAGAAACAGAAATGGAATTGGGCTTTCATTACTTCGGTATCTCCAGATATTGCCTCCCACCAATTATTTCATACATCTCTGCCATCGAGGCTAGAAGTGCCACCAAGATGCTTCTGTTCTGACTGTAATAAATATGAATTTTAAATTTTAATATTCTGCGTTGGAGGGCTCTCTCCCTCATTGATTGTGGACTATTACTTGCTATCTAGGGAAAATTAGGAGGGCATTTACAAAGGATGTCTCTTAAAATATTATAATACGTATTACTTGCTTTTATTTACAAAGAAACCTATTCTGCAATATTTTACCCCTTCCACTGACTACTCACCTGGTCAACTTTATAACGGAAAAGCTGGAGCTGGCACATGGAATATTGCTCTATTCGTTACTCATAATATCAAGTCAAAAATGGTTGTGTTCATAAGGCATTGCATAGTTTCCATCTAATGGTATCAATCTGTGTATCACGGAGCGTTTCTTTTCCTGACATTATTACTTTACTGAAATTAAGCTTGAAACAATCTGATGTCAGATACTGTATATCTACTTTTATTGCCAGCCTTTCTGAACCCACCAGATTGCCAGGACTGCATCTCATTTTAGATGGGCTTACTCAGATATAGATTCTCAAGTTTATTGAGAGTTGGATAGATTACATTTCCCATTCTCAAAGAGCAGGCGGCCCCTCTCAGTGCATTTTATAGAACAAATGTAAATTCCCATGTCGTAGTTGACAAAAATTCATGGTTCTTTTCTCAGTGTCAAAAATAAATCCAGCATAGCATCAGAGATGAGTAAGTGCAGCACAGTGGAGCAGGCTCCAGTTCACCCTTTCTGATTTAGCAGCAGTTTCGATGTACTTGAGAAATCTGTAAAAGTTCACTTATTATGGTCTAGGCAAAAGATTTGCCCACACAACACAGCTACTGTACTTGAGAATGAATTGTAAGGGCTCAATGAAACGCAATGCCCTTTCTGAGCACAGCAAACCCTTTTACTTCCAATCTCCATTTTCTCTCTTCCCTTCCCCATCGACTGAAATTTCTTACATGGACTTGAATCTTTTTTGAAAGATTTCACTGCAGTTCAATAAAACACAAACATAAAATTTTGCTGAGTGACTCCATGAAAAAGCAATAAAAATTAGTCTTTTATTAAGTTTGGAGATTTACACATTTAGGCAGTGCAGGATATGCAAAGAATAGCTATCAAATATATTTATTAGCAGATTGGCTTGATCAGTTTGTCACGGTTGCTTATATATGTATATATACTGTGACGGTTTTAGAAAGAAAGGCAGAGTTGCCTGAAAAAGATGTTTATAGTGAAGAGTAAACCAAACATACTGAATCATGGGAGAAAATGCTTTCTCAAATACGTGTGCCTTATCAGTAAACCAACAGCTCAGACGGTGGAAGTGTCTTTGCTTAAATGTCAAGAATGTATGCTTGTAAACAAACAGCATCTTTTTCTGTATTGACATTCATTGATTTGTATTTTTTTGCTTTGGTCCAAGCTAGGGTCTTCTCACTATTCATCAAAAATTGGGGCTGCTTGCAGAAAAGAAAAAAAGAATCCCCACCCTGCCTGCCCCCAGCCCCCGCCAGCGGAAATAGGCCATGGAATGAACACAGCCTGCCTCCTTCAAGAGTCAGTCCATATATGGGGTGAACAATTAGGGGATTGGTACAGCTAAGAACTGTTCAGACCCATATCATGTATAGCAGGGAAAGTGTGACCCCTCTTTCTTAAGGAGGAAGGGCTAGTCACTGATAGTTACATTTAATCTCAGGTATCTCCCTAATGAGCAGGTCATCAATAAGCTAGGGTCTCATGGAATCTCAGATCAAGATCCTTACGTAGGTATCAATGAGCTGAGGCTAACCTGGAGCTTATAAGGATTTACAAGTGTCTGGATGCATACTAAGTGTACATAAGCTATACAATATACAGCTATATTTTTAAGATCATTTCATTGGGGGCTCTTACAACTCGTTACAGCCCATACACTAATTGTATCAGACATACTAGTTCACATATTGCCATCGTTCTTTTCTAGACATTTACTTTCTATTGAGTCCTTGGGATCAATTCCTCTTTTCTTCCTTTCCTCCACCACCCCCGCCCCTCGTGGCCCCTTGATAGATTATAAATTGTTATTTTTTTTCATATCTCACACCAACAGCTGTCTCCCTTCCCTTTTGGTTTCTGTTGTTCTTCTCCCTGGAGCTGTGTGTGTGGTTGTGTACTATTCATTATGATCTGTTCCCACTTCCTTCCATCCTCTCCCCCTTCCCCCTACCCCTTTCATATCGCTATTTCCATTCCTGTTTCTGGGTTCTGTGTGTCCTGAGCTTTATCTCTTGTCTATACCCATGTACATGTTCAGGTCCAGTCCAGAGTGGGAAGCAACATTGGGGTCATGATAGTGGGGGTGAGGAAGCCTCAAGGAACCAGAGGTATATTGCGTGATCCATTGGTGCTCTACTGCACCTTGTACAATATGAATTGTTGTGGTCATGTGCTGTCGAGTGAGCTCCAATTCATAATGACCCTATGTACAACAGAAGGTGTGTTAGTTTGGGCACTTTAGAGAACTCATGTATAAGAGAGAGTTTCATATAAAGGCTCAGTGCACATCAAGAAAACATCCCAGCCCAGTGTTGCCCAATTCCACAAGTCAACATTAACCCATATCTCTGACACCAATCCACAAAGTCCTCCTCCATCTCACAAAACAGACGCAATGATGCCAACTGCAGGAGGAAAGCTGAGTCCGTGAATGTGTAAGCATCTCAGCGTTGACAGGGGTCTCCACACGGGTGCTCC
>NW_022103915.1:93985270-93988271 GCF_000313985.2 Echinops telfairi
AAAGGTGAGGCTCATCGAGCCATTTATCTCTCCGCCCTTCAATTAACCCCGCATTTGTTTATCAGCCAGGTTGGCACAATAAACTGTAACTAGCTCAGAAGGAACCAGGCCTGGTCCCGTGTTGTCCTCACAGTTGTTATATTTGCGAGCACGGTTGCAGTCAGTAGGTCAGTCCATCTCCTTGGTGGTCTTCCCCCTTTTCTCTGATCCTCTATTTTATCAAGCGTGTTGTTGTGCAGGGACTGGTCTATCCTGATAAAATATCCAAAATACCTGAGATGAATCTCGCTAGTTTGACTTCTGACGAGTGTTCTGGCCACACTTCTTTCCAGACAGCTTGGTCTGTCTAGCAGGCCATGCCACTTTCAGTACTCCTCACCAGCACCGAAATTCCAGGACATCAATTCTTCTCTTGTCTTCCTTATTTATTGTCCAACTTTTACACGAATAGAAGGCTACTGAAAATCCACACAATCAAAACATATTCTTTGTTATAACCTTATAATCACATCGACCATGTTTATGGTTTGATGTTAGCCTAAAAAAATGAAACGGGCAATTATTTCCAATTTAAGAATTTGAAGGGGTGACCTCCATAAAACCCATTGCCATCAAGTTGATTCCATCAGGGCTCCTGGGAGACCTCCCCAATAGTCCCAAATTGTATTGGAGGCACAATCCAAAGCACTATGGGTTTGTGAAATACTTATAGAGTCTACCCTACTCAACGGGAACATAATGAAAATTCAGGGTAAAATGTTCTGTTATGAAAATATGTATAACATATTTAAACATATCATGAGAATATAATTAATGGGCTTCTGAGCTCCAAGGCTGTAGACAGCTATGAATTAGGTAGCAACCTGGTGGCTAATTCCATCAAGAGTTACAGCCTTGGGGACTCTCAGGACTAGTGCTACTTGTTCTATAAGGTCACTATGAGCGGAACTGACTAGATGTCAATGAGGTTTTGTTTTTGGCATTCATTTGCTTATCTATTTATTCATTTAACAAGCATGTGTGAAATACCGATTAGGAGCCTGGTACATGGGTAAGCTCCAGGACTCCCAACATTATTACCTAGGACAAATGCATGCTATTTCATTGTTCAAAAATATGTGGTGGAATAAAAATTCAGGGAAATGGTAACCAAGAGGCCAACTAAGCTAAACTTGATGAACCGGAGAAGGCTTCCTGGAGGAAGTGACTTCTGAGCTGACCCACGTTAAGGAGGCTGAGGGCCTGGTAAGTGTGAAAAGTAAGGGGAGTCTGTGGCTGGGTGGATTTTTGAAAGAGAGTTTCCATTGAGGGAAGGGAGAGGGAGCACTGGTTACTTAGAGATATTAAGAAGTTCCGTCTCAAAGAGATGTAGACTAGGTCGTGAGAAAGCAATTAGGGCACAGGGGGTTTTAAGAACAGAGTTCATTAAGAATGCATGGAAGAAGTGGATGTACAATGCCATTAACTGATGTAAGGTGTTACAGGGAACGTAAGGAAGTGGGATGGGCGAGAGGGAGGGGAAGGGGAGTTGGGGAGTCAATCATCAATGTGAGGGGGAGGAGGGGGCATTGGAGCTGATCGTGATTGCACAGCTCAATTTGGAGGTGAATCAACCATGGGGTGGGGGGAATGCTCTAGGATGGATGTGGTACAATGCCCCCTTGACATGTGTGAATGATTGAACTATTCATTTCTATGATATGTAAACTATGTGCCAATAAAACTGTTAGAAAAAAAAGAATTTGCATATATTCTTAAATGCAATGGGTTTTAAATAAACAAGAGGGTGGTATGATCAATTTTTATTCTTACAAATGGCTGTGGCTGTAATTGAGAGTTGTGCTTATTGTTAGATGCCATGTAAGGCAGCTCAAGTACTCAGGGCAAGCCCCTGCGCACACAGAGGTAAACACTGCAGACCCCGCCCGGGCCATCTTCAGGCTCGCTGGTAGGGGTGAGTCTGTTCTTCACCACACACCTCTACCAGTAAGCGTGTTTAAAGGACGCATCCTCAATGACACAAATATATATTTTTAATCAAAAAATACTACACACGTTTCACTTATTTATATATGACATTCAAAATATGTTTTTTTGTTTTCAGGGGCCATCTATATTCAAAGTTGAAAAGAATATGCTAATTACAAAAGGTATCTTTAAAAATTGTAAGCATTTATCAATCCCTCAAAGGCCTTGGCTTTCACATTGCAGACATTCATTGACATGTGCTGGGCATGGGTTTTTCCAAATGTCTTGCTGATCATTGAGGGATCACTTTTATCTAACCTCACCATCTCACGGAGGCCTTTCTGGACTATTGTTGTTGTGGTTGGACGCTGTCTAGTCAGTTCTGACTCATTTAGCTAGAAGGAACTATGGACAACAGAACAGAACACTGCCCTGTCCTGCACCATCCCGACGGAGTTTTTATGTGTGAGCCCATTGTTGCAGCAGCTGTGTGTCAGTCCACCTCCTTGAGGGTCTTCCTCTTTTTTGCTACCCCCCTACTTTACCAAGCATAATGTCCTTCTCCAGGGACTGGGCTCTCTTCTTGATAATAGGTCCAAAGTACTTGAGATGAAATCTCTCCGTCTTTGCCTTTAAAGGGGCATTCTGGCTATATTTCTTTCAATACAGATCTATTTGTTACAAATTTGTTCTTCTGGCAGTCCATGGTACTTTCAAGATTCTTTTCCAGTACCATAATTCAAATGCATAATTTTTTTTCCGATCTTCCATTTTCGGTGTTCAGCATTCACGTGTATAGGAGGGAATTGAAAAGACCGTGGCTTGGGTCAGGCACATCTTAGATCTCAAAGTAACATCATTGCTTTCCAACACATTAAAGAGGTGCATAAGCAAATGTGGCGAAGAAAGCTGATGGTGCCCGGCTATCAAAAAGTATAGCATATGGGGTCTTAAAGGCTTGAAGGTAATCAAGCGGCCATCAAGCTCAGAAGCAACAAAGCCCACATGCAAGAAGCACACCAGCCTATGCAAC
>NW_022103915.1:93989520-93991478 GCF_000313985.2 Echinops telfairi
GCCTTGGCATAGTCAGTGAAACCCAAGTCGACATCTTTCTCCTATTCTCTGTTTTCATCCCACGTATTTCTGACATCAGCAACGATACCCCTTGTTCCACGCCTTCTTCTGCATCTGGCCTGAATCTCTGGCAGCTCCTTGTCAAACTACTGCTTCAACCCTTGTCGAACGATTTTCAGAAAGATTTTACTTGAAGGTGATAGCAATGATATTGTTTTATAATTTGAGCATTCTGTTGGGTTGCTTTTCCTTGGAATGGATATAAATATGAATCTTTTCCAGATAGCTGGCCAAGTAGCTGTATCCCAAATTTCCTGGTACAGACAAATGAGTGCTTCCAGTGCTGCATCAGCTTGTTGAAACCTTGCAATTGGTGTCCCATCAATTCCTGGAGTCTTCTTTTTGGCTAATACTTTCAGTGCACCTTAAACTTCCTCCTTCGGCATCATTGATTCTTGCTCATCTGCTGCCTCCTGAACTGTGTGGATGCTGACTCGGTCTTTCTGGTATAGTGATCTACTGTCTTCTTTCCAATTTCTTTTGGTGCTTCCTGTGTCATTCAATATTTTGCTCATAGAATCTTTATATATTGATACTCAAGACTTGAATTTTTTCTTGAGTACGTTTAAAATATCCTGATGGTGTTCTTCCTGTTTGGTTTTCTAATTCTAGGTCTTTGTACATTTCATTATAATAGTTGACTTTGTCTTGTTGAGCTGCACTTTGTAATTTCCTGTTCATCTCGTTGACTTCATCGTTTCTTCTATTTGCCTCAGTTACCCTACATGAAGAGCAAGTTTTAGATTTTTTCCTGACACCCACTTTGGTCTTTCTTTCTTTCCTGTATTTTTAATCACCTTTTACTTTCTTTATGAATGTTGTTCTTGATGTCTTCCCACAACTCATCAGGTTATTGTTATTGTTTCGTTATTGTTCAGTGCAGCGTATCTGTTTTTTCTCTTGATGTTTTCAAAATCCAGGTTGGGTGACAGACTCAAGGCTGTCCTTTGGCTCTCGTGGGCTTGTCTTCATTTTCTTCAGCTTCATCCTGAACTTGCATCTGAGCAGTTGATGGTGTGCTGCACAGGCAGCTTCTGGCCTGGTTCTAGCTATTGATACTGACCTCTTCCCATAGAGAGAGCCAATTTGATTCCTGTGTGTTCTCTCTGGAGAAGTCTATGCATATGGTTACCTTTTGTATGGTTGAAAATGTATTTGCTATGCACATGTCATTCATCTTGCAAAATTCTATCATGTCATCTCTAGCTTCATGCTTATCACCAAGACAGTATTTGTAACCACTGTTTCTTCCTCTCTGTTTCCAGCGTTTGCATTCCAATCACCCACAAGGATCAACACATCTTGATATCATATTTGATCAACTTCAGACTGAAAATGTTGATAGAATTTTAACATGTCTGCATCACTAGCTTTAGAGGTTGGTGCCTAAATTTCAATAACAGTTGTATTGAATGGATTTCTTTGCATGTGGAGAGATATTATCCTATCACAGCCAGCATTGTACTTCAAGGGAGATCTTGAAATTCCCCCTTTGACAAGGAATGTAATGCCATTTCTCTTGAGTGTGTTATTCCCAGCATAGCAAATCATATGATTTTATGACTTAAAAGGCCAAATACCAGGCCATTTCAGCTCGCAAATGCCTAGGATATCAATCTTTATTTGTTCCATTTCATTTTTAACAACTTCAAATTTTTCTAGATTCATAGTTTGTACATTCCCAGTTCCAATTATTAATAGATGTTTGCAACTGTTTTTCCTCATTTTGAGTTGCACTCTATAGGCAAATGAAGGTTCCAAGGCTTTACTCTCCCAGGCTTTACTTTATCCACATCATTATGGTCAACTGTCCTTTAAGAAGACAATCCCTCCTCAGTCATATCTTGAGTGCCATCAGACCTGAGAGGTTCATCTTCTGGTTTTATCTTTCCTGACTA
>NW_022103915.1:93991736-94010377 GCF_000313985.2 Echinops telfairi
TCATTCTCAAAACATTTTCTTTTTACTTGAGCCTGGTATCACCTCCTCATTTTTTCCTCTCCCTTCCTGGCCCCCATCCCTCAAGAACCCCTGATAATTTATAAATTATTATTGTTTTGTCATGTCTTACACTGTCCAATGTCTCCCTTCACCCACTTTTCTGTTGTCTGGCCCCAGGAAGGGGGTTATATGTAGATCCTTGTGATTAGTTCCTCCTTTCTACCCCATCTTCCCCTTACCCTCCTGGTATGACTACCCTCATTATTGGCCCTGAGGGGTTTATCTGTCCTGGATTCCCTGTGTTTCCAGTTCTTATTTGGACCAGTGTACATCCTCTGGTCTAGCCAGATTTGTAAGTTAGAATTGGGATCATGATAGTAGGGGGACGGGGTGGGGAGGAAGCATTAAAGAACTAGAGAAAAGTTGTATGTTTCATTGTTGAGGTCTGAGGGGCCAGCCCCAATCCCAACTATGTGGACAGCCTCCCTTCCCCCCAGAAGAATTTACTTCAGAGAATAGCACTGATGCTACAGCTCAGGGAGAGGGACATGTCTGATCAGAGCACACAGGAGCAAATGAAGGGGGAGGAAGAGAGAGTGGAGCACATCCTTTCCCACCAAGCCTTGAGGACGATATCCCTGCTGAGAAAAGCCAATGCACAGAGAGGACCATAGGACCAGCCCCACTCTGAGACATGATATCCCTTACTGACCCATAGCCATACGGGAGACAACACTGGAGACACAGTGCAGGAATTGCATCAAATAATCTTTTTAATCATTTGAAATTTTCTTAACATTTATTAGATCCATCTAGACCAGGAGTAGGCCAACTGTGGCTCCTGAGCTACATGCTGTACTTTCAGTATGGCTCTGAAGTGGAAATGAAAAATCTGGAAGGATATTATGCAGATAATGATGAGTCCATTTGTTTGTAACAATATATTTATGGCTCCCTCCTTAAATTGTTATGACAGCCAGAATAAACTCTTTGGTCTCAAACGTTTGCCTACCCCAGATCTAGAACCTGGGTTATAGGTTTACTATGAATCAGAATCGATTGTATCACACTGGGTGTTTTAGCACGAATGATGAAGTACTTGACGATGATGAGGAGAATTGCGTACTTGTTCTTGCACTGAATATCCAGCTGCGTTGAATATAGCTTCATAGCACATTTTTTTGGTACATGAAAGATTAGTTTTAACTAGAAAACATCCTCTGGAAGTTTAACTAGGTACAGGTTCATGGTGATGCGGTGGAACAAGCAAATGAAATCAAGGCAGAAGGGCCCTCCCTCTGCTCCAGCAACATTCCTACTCAGCACATTCTGCCCCTGGCCCTGCATTTCACCTTTGTCTGAGAGATGTGTTCCCTATCAAACTGCACACTCGTATTAATAAAGATTGACTACATTCTTACCTTTAGATTAAAATGCATGTAAGAAGAGTTTCTGGTGTGTTCTCACACTACAGCAGCTCACCCTAAGCCCTTTGAAGATCCTTTGAAGATGCTTAAGACCCAACAAGGGACCAGCAAAGTGATGAGGTGGTAATCCTGGTTTCCTTTAACCACCTTCATCTGAGGAGGGTCAGGTGGACAGGCTCCAGAGTGTCAACTTTGAAGGGCTTAACACTGATTGAGAAATATATATTAGGTGATGTATATTTTCAGACTTGTCCCAACAGAATCACTACCACCACTTCTTCTCCATGCTACGTATAAGGTTTTTCAGCAGCAGTTTCTTCCAAATTGGGCAGCTGATTCCTTTTTCATAGTTAATTGGAATGCAAATGTTAGAAACATAGAGGAGGATATAGTAGTTGAATAATATGATCTTGGTGATCAAAACAAAGCTGGAGTTTGTATGACCTTGACTATTTATAGGCTTTTCTTTCTTTTTTTGTTGTTGTTTTGTTTCTTTTGTTGCTAGGTTTTATCTGTTTTATTTTTGTGCATATTATTGTCTCTGCATGTCTATCCAGATAAGATAGGTGGGATAAGCAATCTGGAGGAGGAAACAATAAGATCGACTGTTCTGGGGGGAGATGGGAGAAGGGGAGGCAGGGGAAAGGAAGTGGGTATTAACAAACCCAGGGACAAGGGAACAACAAGCGATCTAAAAATCAATGACGAGGAGGGTATAGGAGGCCTGGTAGGGCTTGATCAAGGGCAATGTAACCAAGAGGAACTACTGAAACCTAAATGAAGACTGAACATGATTGTGGGACAAGGGGAAAGTAAAAGGAAATAGAGGAAAGAAGTAGGAGGCAAAGGGCATTCATAGAGGTCAAAATACAGGCACGTACATATGTAAATATATATATATGACAATGGGGAAATAGAGTTATGTAGATATATTTATAGGTTTAGTATTAAGGTAGCAGATGGACATTGGGCCTCCACTCAAGTACTCCTTCAATGATAGAACACTTTGTTCTATTAACCTGACATTCCATGATGCTCACCTTCCCGACATAATTGCTGAAGACAAAGTGAGTGCATAAGCAAAGTGGTGAAGAAAGCTGATGGTGCCCAGCTATTAAAAGATATAGCATGTGGGGTCTTAAAGGTTTGAAGATAAACAAGTGGGAACCTAGCTCAGAGGCAACAAAGTCCACATGGAAGAAGCACCAGCCTGTGTGATCATGAGCTGTCAATAGGATCAGGTATCAGGTAACACAGACCCAGAACAAAAAGTCATATCAATGTGAATGAGGGGGAGTGCAGAGGGGAGACCCAAAACCCATATGTAGAAAATTGGACATTCCCTTACAGAGGGGCCACAGAGAGGAGACGAGCTAGTCAGGGGGCAGTATAGCACCGATGAAACATACAGCTTTCTTCTGGTTCTTTAATGCTTCCCCCGCCCCTGCGCCCACCCCTGCCACCACTATCATGACCCAAATTCGACCTTACAAATCTGGCTAGACCAGAGTTTGTACACAGGTATAGATAAGAGTTGGGAAACAGAGGGAATCCAGGACAGATAAACCCCTCAGGACCAATATTGAGAGTAGTCATACCAGGAGGGCAAGGGGAAGGTGAGGTGAGTTAACAGGAAGTGATCACAATGATCTGCCTATAACCCCTTCCCAGGGAGATAGGCAACAGAAAAAGTGGGTTAAGGGAGCCATTAGTCAGTGCAAGACATGAAAAAATAATAATACTTTATAAATTATCAAGGGTTCATGAGGGAGAGTGGGGAAGGGAGGGGAAAAATGAGAAGCTGATACCAAGGGCTCAAGTAGAAAGAAAATGTTTTGAAAATGATGATGGCAACAAATGTACAAATATGCTTGACACAATGGATGCATGTATGGTTTGTGATAAGAATTGGTATGAGCCCCCAATAAAATGATATAAAAAAAGGGAATTTTAAAATGTTTTATTGGCCTATAATTCACATAGAATTCAATAGTTCAGTAATATTAAGGAGAGTTGTAAAATAATCATTACAATCAATTTTAGAACATTTCCATTGTTCTTGTACTCATTGTTATTAGTTCCCCACTTCCCCTCAACCTCTATGCCATATCCCCAAGAAACCATTTATCCAGCTACTGTCTCTGTAGATTTACCTGTCCTGGATTTCATTGACAGAAATGTATATGCCATCCCCCATCCCCAACAAAGATCCCTAACAAAGTAATCCTAAACAAAGTAAAATAGAGAAAAACCTCAATTGGAAAAAAAAGTAGGAAATATTAAAAACTAGGGTAAATTTAAAATGGGTTAAAAATGAAGATCAATGATAAGGTGTTACCTTTTTACCTAAGCACATCTACCATAATCTACTTTACAATGATCTCTCTTTGATAACAAAGCTACTCACATCCCTTGACTATGGTCAGAGGGAATTCACTGGAAGACTGATCAATGTGTGGATCCTGTAATTGGATTTTGGACTTCCACTGTCACCCACAGCCTTCTACAAGATCGGTGTTCTCAATTTAGGTTGTGCTACCATTCCCTCCTTTGGATTTGGATTTTGTTTTTTATAATCCTTGGATCACACAGGCTGGTGTGCTTCTTCCATGTGGGAGTTGACCCTTCACTTAGATAGCTGCTTGTTTTAAGAGAGCTTTGTAGACCCCCAGACCCTATTCTTTTTAATAGCTGGGACCATGTAATTTCTTCATCACATAGTGCTATAGCACCCAAATCCTCAGTTATCGCTTCATGAAGGTGAGCAACAAGCAGGGCCATGCCATAAGAACCAATTGCTCTTAGATTAGGTCTAGAATTAAGAGTGAGCTCAAAATGCATGATAGAAGTTTGAAAGGCCAATAACTTGTCCGAAGCAAATACCCATAGACTTCTCTAGACGGAACACACAGAAACCAAATTGACCACATCTGTGCGAGGAAACTACAGAGGAGCTCGTTGTCAGCAGCTACCACCAGGCCAGGTGCTGACTGTGGAACAGATAATCAGCCGTTTATATATAAGTTGAGACTGAAGCTGAAGAAAGTGGAAACAAGCCACCGAGCCAAATTATGACATTGAATTTTGACCAGCTGAATTTCGAGATGTTCTCAAGAACAGATTGGACTGAAACCAATGACAGGAGACCTGATAAGCCGTGGGGGGACAGCCAGAACATCATCCGGGAGGAAAGCCGAAGGTCATTAAAATCCAAGCAAGAAAAACAAGATGGACGTGGCCATCAGAAGAAACGCTGCAATTTGCTCTGAACCTTGGAGTAGCTAAGGTAAGATGACAAAATCAAAGCACTAAACAAGACATTTCAAAAGAGCTGGAGAAGACACATACTAGACTGAAACATGCAAAGACTTAGGATTCGAAAACCACAAAGGAAAAACATGCACAGGAGATCTTAAGCTGAAAGAACTTGAGAAAAAGGCTCGTCTTGAGTTGCCATATGGGCATTCTATTTTTTCTTTTGTTCATAACAGTTCATGGAGAGCAACTGCTCCTGTGATTCTTGATTTAGCAGTCCCGGTTCTTTTGTTTACATAAAACAAATAGTTTTACTGGTTGTTTTGCTCTGTACTGGAAACATAACAAAGTATTCTACATTATTTTCAGTCAGGAGTTACGGTATAGTTTCTGTGAGTTTGCATGGAGATTGTCCTTCTATGATTTGTCTCATTACAGAAAAGAGAACTTTTTAACTCTTTAACATGAGTGGTAATTTTTAAGGTGAGTAATTATGCTGAGGAGAAACAAAAATGTATATAAATGAGATACCAATCCTTAAGGTGCCAAGTGATTATTTTTCAGGTTCACAAAAGCAGTCCCCACCACTGAACTCCATTCTCTCAGGGAGCCACATGAAGGCTAACCAATCTAATGCATGTGTCGGCAACAATCCAGTGGACAGCCAATTCCAAACTCACAAAGTTCCCAATGAGATAAACCAAACTCTGAAGAAATTTCTGGCTTTAATTTTCCAGTTGGAAGTGGCTGAAATCACCATAAGTGTCTGAATAGGCCACCAGGCCATGATGTACACCGTCATAGTAGAAAAGATGGAAACAGTATTGCCAGCCATGCACATAAGGAAGAGGTTTCTGGGAATCTGTTTCAGGGGTCGCAGGGTGATATCCCAGCAGCACTTGTCTACCAGGATCCAGTCTGTCTCTTGCATGCTGGTGTCAGGCACTTGCTTGTCCAAGGAACCAACTGGGTACAGGGAGTCTCCCTGTCCACTGACTTAGGTGCTTCAGCCCCTGCTGCGTCCTCCAGGCCCACTTAGCTCAATGACCCACTAGAAGCACCAGCCTCTATTGGCCATTTGTCCCTCTTGAACTGTCATGGCATCTCCTCCTTCCAAAGCCACTAAGCCTCCCCACAGCAACTCAGTGACCATAAAGCCCACTATGCGCCCCAACTTCTTCGACTCTGCAATATAGGAATTTTCTATGAATAAATATTGAGTGATGCAGGAAACATAAAAAAGAGATGGGAGGAATATATTGGTTCACTGTACCAAAAAGAACTAGCTGATATTCTACCTTTATAGGAGGTAGCAGATGAGCAAGAACCAATGGTACTGAAGGAAGAAGTTTAAGGTGCACTGAAAGCATTAGCTAAAAAGAAGACTCCAGGAATTGATGGGGCACCAATTGAAATGTTTCAACAAGCTGATGAAGCACTGGAAGCACTCACCCTTCTTTGCCAGGAAATTTGGGATAGAGCTCTTTGGCCAACCGACTGGAAGAGATTCCTATTTGTGCCCATTCCAAAAAAAGGTGACCCAGGAGAATGCTCAAATTATAAAACAATTTCATTGCTATCACATTCAAGTAAAAATTTTTTGAAGACCCTTCAACAATAGTTGAAGCAGGACATTGACAGGGAGCTGCTAGAGATTCAGGCCAGATGTAGAAGAGGCCATGGAACAAGGGATATCATTGCTGATGTCAGAAGTATCTGTGATGAAAGCAGAGAATAGCAGAAAGATCTCGACTTGGGTTTCACTGACTATGCCAAGGCATTCAACGGTGTGGATCATAACAAACTATGAATAGCCTGAAGAAGTATGGGATTCCACAGCACTTGTGATTATGTGGAACCTGTTTATGGATCAAGAGGCAGTTGGGGGAACAGAGGAAGGGAATACTGCATGGCTAAACATCAGGAAAGGTGTGTGACAGCGCTGTATCCTCTCACTGTACTTATTCAATCTGTATGTTGACTGAATCACCAGAAAAGTTGATTTATGTGAAGATGAACATGGCATTGGTACTGGAGGAAGGCTTATTAACAACCTTCTTATGCAGATGACACAAACTCTTGGAGGTAAACACCAAGAATTGCAGCCTTCAGTATTATAGGATTAGAACATGATTTTAGCTCAATGTAAAGAAGACCAAAACCTCACAAGGAGACCAATGGGTAACACATGATAAATGGAGAAAAGACTGAAGTGGTCAAGGATTTCATCTTGCTTGAATCCACAATCAATACTCATAGAAACCGTTGTCAAGAGATAAAATGATGCATTGTATTGGACAAACCTGCTGCGCAGGACCGGTTTTGGCGTTTTGAAAAGCAGGGGGATTACTTTGAGGACTAAGGTGTGTCTTTGTCAAGCATGGCATTTTCCATCACCTGATATGCATGTGAAAGTTGACCATTGAATAAGGAAGACCAAAGAGGAATGGATGCATTTGAATTGTGGTGATGTCAAAGAGTATTGAAAAGGCCACGGGTTGTAAAAAGGAAAACAAATCTGCCTCGGGAGGAAGAGCAAAGTGCTGCTTAGAGACAAGGATGGCAAGATTTCTTCTTACATACTTTGGGCATGTTGTCAGGATAGACAAACCCTTGGAGTAGGACATCATGCTTAGTAAAGTGGAGGGCACAGGAAAAGAGGGAGATCTTGAACTAGATGGATTGACACCAGGGCAGCAACCATTTGGATCAAGCATAGGAACAAGTATGAGGATGCAGCAGGCAGCGGCTCCATTTCCCTCAGTTGTGCACAGGGATGCTAAGAATCAGAACCATCTGGATGGCACTGAGCATGACCCTCACTGTAACCACCGCTCTTCTTTGACAGGACAGTGACTGTTTTCAGTCTGTTCTGCTGTTAACTACCTCTGCTTAACTAGAAACAGACCGCAGCCAAGTTGACTGCAGTTTTAAATAAGGCTTAAATAAGGCTCATATCTAAAGGGAATATTCTGATGTTGAAAATTCTCTAAAGCCAGAATATGCTCCTATGTCTGTATTTTGGTTTTGTGAGAAATATCAGTGGGTTCTTGCCTGAAACAATAATACTTCAGGTTCTTTTAAACTGAGACTGCAGAAAAATCTGATGTCCTCTTAATAAAAATGGTATACAGAAATGGATCCCTTCAACTTCCCAAAGGACAGTAGACACTCTTAAGTAGGCAAAAGCACTTCATATTTTAAAAAAATGCTTATTTTATCTTTGTATTTTTAACCACATTATTTTGAGAAGCAAATACTGTATCACTCATTCTAGGTAAATAGTAAACTGTTGGCTCAGCTTGCCTTTCAGCTGATGTGGGCTCATCCCTAAATATTTATTATTCTTAGAGAGATCAGCGTTCAAAAGGAAACACCCTTTGCACTGTGAATTGCCAGCACTGTATGCCATGCAAACTTCAGCAGGAGTTTGCCAATTTGTAGTTTACTCACGATACAGGCTGCATAGGGATGCCAGAGTTAGCTGGTTCTGCATTTAGTATCACTTACAGATTGATGCCGTGTCCATGAACAGCCCTGCTGTTGGCCCCTTCATCCAGTTCCACACAGAGGAATATTTTTAATGACTTGTTAAAGTCCCTTGTCGCCTTAAGACTCAATTACTCAAATTCAGGGACCATAATCTAATTGAATCATTTCAATAAGAAATCATGATTTTCATCTAAATTTTAATTTAATCCACTCCAATGAATTATATGGAGGTTATTAAAGCATCCTTTCAACTTCAGCAAAAAAAAAAAAAAAAAAGCATCTTTGTCTTCCTAAGGCAGGGCAAAATCCTTATGCGTGGCTAAGTTCTTTCAAAATAGACCGCAGGCTCTAGGCTAGTGCTCTCTCTCTCTCTCTCTCTGTCTCTACATTGGTTTTCTAATTTAGACAACAGTGTTAACGGCTTACATGTATGCATGAAACGGAACCAGCATATTGGGCTTTGTATGAAGTGAATAATAAGTTGTGTTTCAAACAACTGATGCGTGACCTGAACAGCATGTTCCTTTTGGCCATCTCGGGAAGCAATACTGACCAGCCGAGCTCCCTGCAGAAGGCTGGGGTCTTCATCTGTCACAAAGGTAGTCGAAGTGAGGGGCCACCTGCAGCAGGATTCTGTTTGTAAATTCAAACGGCACAATCTGAGTTTTCTGAAACACTTGAGTATCATGAATCATAAATTCAAAGGGCCAAAAGAGGGAAATAAAAAGCAGGCCTTGATTCCCACAATAAAATGTACAGAAGGTTAAAAATTATGCATAATTTTGATTTTTGTGATCTCTAACAGCTTCTTTTTCTTTAAACATTTTTTGGGGCGTTAGGTAAAAGTTCACATGACAAAGTAATGACCCAGGAATAGTTCACACACATTGTTCCGTGAATACTTCATACACACATGCTGTGCGTCGGCATTTCCCCTCTCTGCACTCTGCATGCTCTATTTCCATTTGCCTGTTCCCCGGGTTCGACCCCAGCCCCTGTTTCCTTTTTGCGTTTGCGAAGAGGTTGCCCTTCTGCTCGTACAGCTGACTGCTCCGAGAACTCATGTCTCCTAAAGACTGTCGATTATTTTCTAGGCCAGTCTATTATTTGTCTGAACATTGCCTCTGGGAGTAGCTTCTGTTCGGATTTAGAAGATGGTCTTAGGGCAATATAGTAATCTCATAAGTTCCTCCGGTCTCCCTCAGAACAGTAAACCTGGTTGCTTTGAATTTGAATTTTGTTCTGCAGTTTTCACTTGCATCTGTCCTGCAGAACCATCTGTCCTGCTGTGACCAGTCAGAAGGGTTAGCAAGGCACCGCCTAGTTCTTTTGGTTCAGGTCAGCGGACTTGTGCTTCACGTGGGTCATTAGTCCTCTGCGCTAATTGTTTCCTGAGGTTTAGGTCTTCTTTATTCTTCGCTCTAAACAATCGTTGTATCTTAGATGATTGCTTGAAATGATTAAGCTCCCAGATACTGCTCGCCAAACTAGGATGTAGAACGTTAGCTTCATGAACTACGTTATGCTAATTGATCTAAATGCCTGAGATGACGGCCCTTAGCTTTCAAGCCCAGTAGTTCAATCTCGAGAAGTACTTAGTTATGCCCAGGAAGTTTCCATAGCAGTCTCCCCTATGTGTTCTATTATATATACATAGGTACATATGCAGTACTTACAAATATGCTTGTCTAATTATCCACAGCCATACCTGTATATGCTAGTGGGTATATCCCTGCTTGATTTTCCATGCTTATTTAGAATATATACCTGCCTTTGTAGCCATTCACATATTCTTATCGGTTTTTTTTTTCTTATCGGTTTCTGATAGTGTAGTGGTTACACATTGGGCTGCTAACTGAGAGTTTAGCGTTCAAAACCACCAGCTGCTTCAAGGGAGGAAAGATTACGAGACTTTCTACTCCTGTAAAGAGTGACAGTCTCCGAAACCCTCAGGGGCAGTTCTAGCCTGTCCTGTAGGGTGGACACGAGTCAGAATTGACTCAACGGCAATGAATTTGGTTTTGTATATTTTACTGTTATAGGATTTGCATATATTATAGAATTTACCCAAATTTCCCTTTAGTCTCTCCCTTGACAGAAACGTTCTCTGGTACTTTAGGTGAAAATTTGTATAGCGAGTTAATTTTCCGGTCAAAAGTTCATCCAGGAACAGTGCTGTGACATTGACTGTTCAACATGTCATCATACTCCCTATTTCCTCATGTCTTTTCTTCTGCTTTCCCTGTACCTTCCTGCCTTCTCCTGTTTGGGTTTGAGACGATGTTGCCCTTTTGTTTCTGTATAGGATTATTCTAGGTAGAATGATAGCGAGTGCTGTTGTTTGTTATTATTTGTCATAATCTGACTGAAAGGTGGCCTCATGGCGTTTCTTCATCTTCAGATTAGAAAGTTATTCCGGGGCAATCGTCTCAGGGATTTCTACAGTCTTTTTCACGTCAGTAAGTGTGGTCTTTTTTTTCCAATTTGAATTTTATGATATATTTTTTATTATATATTTTTACCCAGTCTAACCAGGACCTCCTGTTGTGGTCATAGTCGGAGTGGTTATAATGGTTTCTGGGCACCATCTAGTTCTTCTGGTCTCCGGTTAGGCTCCACCGGTTAGAGGAAATTGTGGTTCATGAGTCCTTTAGATTAAGTGCTTCCTTGAGTCTTCTCTATCATTGCTCCAGGAGAGAAGGACCAATAATTGCTTCTTAGATGGCTGTCATAAGCTTTTAAGACCCCAGACACTAATCACCAGAGTGTGATGTATGACATTATCTTTACGATCTGTGTTTTGCCAGATGACCTAGATATCACCTGAGACTTTAGTCCTAGGCTTTCAAGTTCAATGGCTCAGCCTGAATGTCTAAATAGTTTCTTTAATTGTGTCTCCTACATGTTCTAGTTGTACATGAATTTACAAACATGTATGTATGTCTACCAGCATTCTTATATATTTACAAGGTGTATTCCCTTATAACTTTCTTCATCTCTTTAGCATATAATTTATTTATGCATGTAGTCACAAATTATTGCTAGTTAGTATTGCTGTTGCTATTGCAGGATCATATATGCTATAACATTGACTGTGGTTGTTCTTGTGTACTTTTCCGTGTCTGCCTTTAAATTGGTCAGGTCGAGGCTTATCCCTGTGTGCACTGTCTTGCTCTTCACCTGAGTTGACATGTGTCTACTATCTGGTTAGCAGTCCTCCTTCCTTCTCTCCTCTATCCCTGGTACTAAGAATATTTGCTTCTCTGTGTGAGTCTGTTCTTGAATTTTTATGGTAGTGCTCTCATACACTAATTGTCTTTTTGCAATTGGCTTATTCATTCAGCATTATGGTTACTAGATTCACCCATGGTGTGAAATGTTTTGTGGATATATCATTATTATTTATCATTGTATGCACATACCAAAATTTGTTTATCCGGCATCCATTGATGGGCACTTAGGTTGCTTTAATCATCTTTTCTATAGTGACTCTTGCAATAGACGTGGTTTTGCATATGTCTATTCATGCCATATCTCTTTAAAAAATCATTTTACTGGGGGCTCGTACAACTCTTACCACAATTCATCCATCCATCCATTGTGTCAAGCACATTTGTACATTTGTTGCCACCATCATTCCCAAAACATTTTATTTCTACTTGAGCCCTTGGTATCAGCTCCTCATTTTTTCCCTTCCCTCCCTGCTCCTGCCTCCCCCATGAACCCTTATTTATAAATTATTATTATTTTGTCATATCTTACACCGTCTGATGTCTCCCTTGACCCACTTCCACATTGTCTGTCCCCCAGAAAGGAGATTATATGTAGATCCTTGTAATCTGTTTCCCCTTTCTCCCTCACCTTCCCTCCACCCTCCCAGTATTGCCATTCTCACCACTGGTCCTGAGGGGTTCATCTGTCTTGGATTCCCTGTGCTTCAAGTTCCTCTCTGTACCAGTGTGTATCCTCCAGTCCAGTGGTTTTCTAAGGTAGAATTGGGATCATGATAGGGGTGGGGGGAGGGAGGAAACATTTAAGAACTAGAGGATAATTTTATGTTTCAGCATTGCTACACTGCACCCTGACTGGCTCATCTCCTCCCTGTATCCCTTCTGTAAGAGGATGTCCAGTTGCCTACAGATGGGCTTTGGGTCACCCCTCTGCACTCCCCCTCATTCACAATGATATGATTTTTTGTTCTTTGATGCCTGGTACCTGATCCCTTTGACACCTCGTGATCACACAGGCTAGTGTGCTTCTTCCATGTGGGCTTTGTTGTTTCTAAGCTAGCTGGCTGCTTATTTATCTTCAAGCCTTTAAGACCCCAGACTCTATATCTTTTGACAGCCAGGCACCATCAGCTTTCTTCACCACATTTGCTTATGCACCCGCTTTGTCTTCAGTGATCGTGCTGGGACAGGCTGGTGTGTTTCTTCCATGTGGGCTTTGTTGCTTCTCAGCTTGATGGCCGCCTGTTTATCTTCAAGCCTTTAAGACCCCAGACGCTATATTTTTTGATAGCTGGGCCATATCTCTTATTCTCTAGCATATACACCTAGGGATGATGCGGTTGGATCATAAGGTAAATGCCATGGAGTAGCCTCGCTGGTGTAGTGAGTTATGAGCTGGGCTGCTCATTGCAAAGTCATCAGTTCAAAACTACCAGCTGCTCCCCAGGAGAAAGATGAGGCATCTATGTATTCCTCTAGACTGCAGCAGTTCTCAACCTGTGGGTCGTGACCCTGTTGGGGGTTGAGCAACCCTTTCACAGGGGTCACCCAATTCATAACAGTAGCAAAATTACAGTTAAGAAGTAGCAATGAAAATAATGTTATGGTTGGGGGGGGGTCACCACAACATGAGGAACTGTAAGAAAGACTCGTGGCATTAGGAAGGTTGAGACCCACCGCTCAATATGTCTGAAGCAACTAGATGGCAGTGGGTTGGGTTTGGAGAATTTAAAGGTAAATGCCATGCCATTTCCCATAATGGCTTGTATTATTGTACAGTGATTCCTAGAAGATTCTTATTGTGATAGAGGGTACTTCTAGGCTTGAAATTACCTTTTTAAAAACAAATGCAACCCCCAAACATTAATCACATGCTAATGAAGCATGTGTCATTAAATGTTATAGAGTGTGGCAGGAAGCACTTCTCTTTATAAATGGCTCTTTCCATGTCTCCTCTACTGTCAGATATTTGGCCATTTATTCCTTTCTCTGATTCAGTTCTTTGCTGTGCAGACTGCAAAATATAATAACTTCTAAGCAGTGTGTAAAACAAAGTGCTCAATTCACTTTATTAAAATATCCAATAATAATTGATTTAAAGGCAATAAAATGTGTTCATTAGAGGGTTTATATTCAAGAAATATTGAAAGTATACCTAAAACTGTCACTTTTATTGTGAATGAACAGGATAATATAATTTGAAAAGAGTGTGATGATACTAAAGATTTGTCCTGCAGCATTATCTGATAGCTCGTAAAGTGCTGAAATTTAATATGATGCTTTCAGTCAGTTTAATTGAAATTTAATTGCCACTTTGGGCAGAAGGTTTAGATCTGATCAATAAAATATTAAAGATTTTGTGCTCTCACTTGGAACGGCTCCTTTAGCGATGCATCAGGAGGGCCTACGTTTTTCGGAAATATTTGTTTGTTATAGTTCACACAGTGCTCAATCACACTTTCGAAAGTTTTAATGTGCCATGCAGACAAATAGTGGAAATAATAAAGCAATAGTTGATCCATTTAATTACAACAAGATGAAAGAACTAACGGTCACCTTCAGATTCATGAGAAAGGCATTAATGTAAAAGCGCAATAAATATTTTGAAATGTCAAACCTCAGAAAGACAGAGTCCAACTTGAGCTGGGCTGTAAATCAGACTGGGGGAAAGACCTTGAAAAAAGATGGTTCTTTGGTATTTTAGAAATAATTACTAACACAAAAAGGGTAATGATGAAACTATAAATTACATTAAAAAGGGCCATTAGAGGAGGATTAGTTTATAAAACTGAGGGATGGTCCTTAAAATTGTCCTACTAGTTATTTCGACTTTTCATTTTATTGAGGAACCCCCTGCTCAATTATCTGATTATTAATAAACTAATTGACCACTTCTTAACGGTTTAAATGCTAAAGTTAACTTCTTCCTTTTTAGAGATTCCCATGGGGCATTTATTTTACTTATATTTGAGGACAGGAGAGAGTTGAAGATTAAAAAAAATACCTAGATAGTAAAATATTAAGTGTCTTCAAGCTTAGTTACGTCCCAGGTAATAGACACATTACTAAATTATGATTTCTTTCTGCTCACTATATTCCAGACGTGTCTCTGTGGCTATAGTCATTTTCTAATAACCCCCAGCACAATTCTTTTCTAAATAATTCTATTTACCCATAGAACATTTCAATAGTTTCCGATTCACATGCTTTACTGACCAGTATTCCAGGAGACTATACGTTTAGTGACACGGTATGTTGGCTTGATGTGGCTCAGCGTATCTCTAAAGCAGTGGTTCTCAACCTTCCTCATGCCGGGACCCTTTCATACAGTTCCTCGTGTTGTGGTGACCCCCCAACCATAACATTCTGTTCGTTGTTACTTCATCACTATAATTTGCTACTGTTATGATTTGGGTGACCCCTGTGAAAGGGTCATTTGGCCCCAACAGGGTCGCGACCCACAGGTTGAGAACCGCTGCTAAAGTATAGTTTCTGTCTGCAACAAGATTCAGACCAGCCTGGTGACTTGCAAGAGCATTGCTCTTTCCCTTTTCCCTTCTTATCTCAATTTGTCGCATATTTCTCCTGGACCATCAGCTTTGATTATTCTACTCTTTGCCTGATAGTCGTATTGAAATTGGCTATTTTCTTTTGAAGTATACAATTCTTTTTCTTCCGTGACTGGTAATTTGTTAAAAATTATTTTATTTTGTGAATGGGCACTATTCCTGGCACCAGGAGCACAAGAATGCCAGGCCATTTCTAGCCTTGAAGAACTTATAGCTGATTAATACAATGAACATAGGCAAATAAATATTTTTTTCAACATTTATATAGAAAAACCTAGAGATTCAATTAGATTTTTGGAATTAGTAGTGGAAATATAAAGAAATTCTAGTTTGGTTTATATCTCCTATGAAGCATATATAAAGCCATGATTTATGAAATGGAAGGTACTGGTTGAGAATTTGAAGAACTTGAATTGGAGTTGTAGTAAATGTGGAGTTGTAAGTAAATGTGGAGTTGTAAGTTGTCATGCATCGGTTCCAACCCATAGTGACCATATGAACAACAGGACAAACCCCTTCTCAGTCCTGAACCGTCCTCACACTTGTTCCGATGCTTGAACCCATTGTTGCAGCCACTGTGTCAATCCATCTCATCGAGGGCTTTCCTCTTTGTCGCCTCCTCTTTCTCTCCATCCTGTCTCTAAGGAGTGTTCTGGCCATACTTCTTCTGAGACAGGTTTGTTTGTCCTGCTGGTAGTCCATGGTACTTTCAATATTGTTGGGAAGCACTACAACACACACACATCAATTCTTTTTAGTCTTTCTTATTCAATGTCGAACTTTCACCTGTATATGAGTCCATTGAAAACATCGTGACTTGGGTCAGACACATTTTAGTCCTCAAATTAAACTCTCTGATTCTCAACCCTTTAAGGAGGTCTTTTGTAGCAGATTTTCCCAATGCAATGCATTGTTTGATCACCTGAGTACTGCTTCCATGAGCATTGATGGTGAATTCAAACAAGAAGCAATCCTTGACAGCTTCAATCTTTTCCACATTTATTGTGATGCTACTTATTGGTCCAGTTGTGAGGATTTTGGTTTTCTTTACATTAAGTTGAGTTCAGCCTGAGCCTCCAGACTGAAGGTTGCAATCCTTGATCTTTACCTGCGAGTGCTTCAAGTCCTCCTCACCTCCAGCAACCAAGGTTGTATAATCTACATATTAGAGGTTGTTAATAAATCTTCCTCCAATCCTGATGCCATATTCTTCTTCATATAATCCAGTTTCTCTGATAATTTGCTCCGCATATATATTGAATAAGTGTGGTGAGAGGATACAAGCCTGACACACACCTTTCTTGATTTAAAACCATGCAGTATTCCCTTCTACTCCCACAACTGCCTCTTGATCTATGTATACGTTCTGCAGAGTGTAATGAAGTGTTCTGGAATTCCAATTCTTCTCAATGCTATCCATAGTTTGTTATGATCCACACAGTTAAATGCCGTGGCATAGTCAATAAAATACCAGTCAACATCTTTCTGTTATACTCTGCTTTCAGCCAAGATCCTTCTGACATCAGCAATGGTAACCCTTGGTTCTCGTCCTCTGCTGAATCTTGGGTAGCTCTTTGTCAAGGTACTTCTGTAACTATTGTATGATGTTCAGCAAAATTTTTTTACAGGTGCTAGCAATGATATTTTTCTATAATTTGAGCCTCTGTTGGGTCATCTTTCTTCGCATACAAATATGAATCTCTTCCAGTCAGTTGGCCAAAGAGCTCTATCCCAAATTTCCTGGTATAAATGAATGAGTGTTTCTAGTGTGTCATTAGCCTGTTGAAACATTTCAATTGGCATTTCATGAATTCCTAGAGTCTTCTTTTTGGTTAATGCTTTCAGTGCAGCTTGAACTTCTTCCTTCAGTACCACTGGTTTTTGCTTATATGCTATCTCCCGACAGTGGAATGTTGAATAGTTCTTTTTGTTATAATGACCTTGTGCATGTTCCCTATCTTTTCTGAGGTTTCCTGCAACAATCAACATTTTGCCCATAGAATCTTTCTATATTGCATCCTGAGGCTTGAGTTTTTTACTTGAGTTCTTTCAATTTTCAGTATGCTGAGCATGTTCTACCATTTTGGTTTTCTAATTCTAGGCCTTGGCACATTTAATTATAATATTTGATTTTGTCTTTTCAAGTTTCTCTTTGAAAGTTTCTGGTTCGCTTTTGACTTCATCATTTCTTCCTTTTGCCTTAGCTACGCTATGACTAAGAGTACATTTTAGAGTCTCTTCTGACATCCACTTTGATCTTTTCATTCTTTTCTGTCTTTTTAATGACTGTTTGTTTACTTCATGAATGATGTTCTTAATGCCCTCCGACAGCTCACCCAATCTTTTGTCATCAATGTTCAATGGGAAAAATCTGTTCTTGAGATGTTCTAGAAATTCTGGTTGAGTAGACTCAAGATTGTATTTTGGCTTTTGTGGACTTGTAATTTTCTTCAGCTTCAACCTGAAATTATACATGAGTGACTGATAGTCTATTCCACAGTCGGCCCCTGGCCTGGTTTTAGTTGCTGATATAGAATTTCTCCTTCATATATTCCCATAAATATAGTCAATTTTATTTCTTTGTGGTCTACCTGTAGAAGTCAATATGGATAATAACCTTCTGTGTTGTTGAAAAGGTATTTGCTGTGAACAAGTTGTTGATCTCTCACATTTCTATCATGGATCTTCAGATTTATTTCTACCACCAAGACCATATTTTCCAACTACTCTTCTGTCCTTTGTTTTCAATTTTTGCATTTTAATCACCAATAGTGATCACTGTATTTTGTTTGCATGCTTGGTACATCACAAAGCAGAGACATTGGTAAAATTCTTCAATATCTGCATCCCTGGCATTAGTGGTTGGGGCATACATTTGAAGAACAGTTGTATTGATGTCTTTGGATGGATATTATACTATCAGAGAGAGCATTGCACTTCAAGAGAGGTCTTGAACATTCCTTTTTGATGATGAATGCAATGCCATTCTTCTGGATTGTGTCACTTCAACCATAATAAACTGTATGATTTTCTGATTCAAAATACTGAGTTCCAGTCCATTTCTGCCCACACAATACCTACAATGTTGAATCTTATGCATTCCATTTTTATTTTTGAATTCCTATGCTTTCGAATTTTCCTAGATTCATACTTTGTACATTCCTAATTCCAATTATTAGTAGATGTTTGCAATTGATTTTCATTTTGACTTGTGCCTCATCAAAGGAAGATCCTGGAGATTTTACTCTCAGGCTTTATTTCATTAACTCAAGTCACCAGGGCAGACTTTACTCAGAGAAAGCAGCTTTTTCTCAGGCACATTTCCGGTGCCGTCCAACTCGAGGTGGCCCCTCATCAAGCACTGTCTCCGACAACATTCTGCCCCCAATCATTAGGGCTTCCGTATCTGACAATGTTTCAAAGCTATGCATCAAGTTTCAGTGATTACTTACTCCCAAGTGGACAGCCAATTCCTTCTTTGTGGTCTCTTCTTAGTCTGGAAGCTTCAGTGAAGCATGGCCACTCTGGATGATCCTGCTTCCAGCACCACAGCAGCACTCAGTCCACCACAGTGTGACGAATGGAAAGGAGTGGGCTAGGAAGGAATTAAGGCTATCCGTGGCAAAGAGGCTAGGAATACATAGTACATGTGTACACAAACCCTCAGT
>NW_022103915.1:94011131-94013722 GCF_000313985.2 Echinops telfairi
GGTTTTTGAGGATGTAAATCTTTACAGGATCAGAAAATCTCATCTTTCTCCCTTAGAGAACCTGGTGGGTTTGAACTGTCAACCTTGTGGTTTAAAGCCCAATGCTTAACCCACAACACCTACAGGTATAACCTTATAGTTCAGATTAAATGGTGGAAGAAAGTGTTAGAATAAGGTGAGGAAATGGGGTGGGGCCACATCTGACTGCCTCTGACTTACAAGGTTGATTGCTTCAGGTAGCATGTATCATGTTTTGTCTCCTGGCTATACTCCTGTTGATTCTTTGCTATTCTTCTGGAACCAAAGTTGTCTCCTGGTACAAAGGGGTTCAATCCCCAAGGATCTCCAGGTCCACAGGATGTGGTCCACTCTTGGCTCTTCTTTTTTGCTGGTAGTGAGACTTCCCTTCCTGCTTCTAAGAAGGCTAAGTAGCTAGCAGGATGGCAATTGTAATTAACCCTGTTTACAATCACTCACAGATGAACCCTACATTCCAGTCAGTACCTTCCTCCACCTTGCTCAGATCAATCAGCAAAGCAGAGTCATTTGGTGGGAGCAACAAAAGCCTGGTGGCCTATTGTGGGGCTGCTAACTGCAAGGTCAGCAGTTCAAAACCACCTTGGGAGGAAAATAAGGCCTACGTAATGAGTTACAGACTCAGAAACTCACAGGGACCCTTATACCTTGTCCTGCAGGGTTACCATGATCTAGATGACAGAGTTTATCAGTCACCAAATGGTTAGTGGATGGGAGGAGGATTAATGGTTTGAAATCTCTGATGGTATGAGCTCTAAATCAGCAGAGACTTTGAAGTGGAAATAAGGAAAGTGTCTTTGGAAACTGCAAAAGGACAAGGCGAGCGGATTCTCAAATTCAACACTATTCACCAAACATAAGCAGTATAATCCACAGTGGTTCCTCAGGTTTTGGTTAGATCAAGATGAAGGTAATACTTAGTGAAGAAATTGTTAATGTAGGGGATATTAGTGCCAATGGATAAGTTTCCAAATTACCAAGGTTTTTTTTGGTGTGTGTGTATATAAGTTTTCTTATTTAGAAATGGGTGGTTGATAAGCCAGCAGAGAAGGAAATAGGCACTTGTAAGTAGGGACATCTATATTATGATGGCTGGTGTAGGATGCTTAAAGTCTGATGATGACTAAGGTGAAAGGGATGTAAAAATGATCAGTCTGTCCCAGAAGCCAGAATGACAGCCATTGAAGGATTGGAGAGTTTGTCTAAATTGGTGGTAATTAAAGATCCCGAAGTATTTAGCCATAGTCCACCTTACAGGAGAAAAAGACGCTAAACAATGAATGGTCTTAGAGACGGATTTTTTTTACCTCTTTGTCAAAAACAAAAGAAAACAGAGTAAGCTGTTTGAACCTTGTAATTAAAACTCCTTAAGGGAAGACTCAAGACCTTAGATTCAGAGTTCTGGTTATATCCAGGGATGATTAAGATATTAAGATATAGTGTTTGATATTTATAAATAATACTAGAAGTGATTCATTTTGGAATATAGAAAGCAACTGAGAAGTATTTGGATTTCCCTGGTAGTGTAGTAATAAGGCATTCAGTTGCTAACTAAAAGGCCTTTGGTTTGAACCTGCCAGCTCTTTGGGAGGGAGAGGTGGCCCCCTGCTTTCATGAAGATTACAGAGTTGGGAGTCCCACGAGGCAGGAGTACTCTGTCTTACAGAGTCCACATGAGTTGGGATCTAGTTAATGGCAAGACATTTAGTGTACTTGTTTGTTTGTTGTTGTTGTTGTTTTAATCTCCCCTTAACCATTTGTATATAATGTCCTTAAGCTGTTTGGTTTACACATAGTTAGAGAAAGATGTTGGGTAGGAGAGTTGTGAATTTAGGGTGTTCAACTGACACCTGGATTCTCCTGGTGCTCATGGATTCTTCCATCCTCATGTTTTATTCTGAGACAATCCTTTTGTTGATGGCCAGCATTATACCCAAGTTTCCCAGGAAGTCTGATTACCCATTTCCTTTTACCCTTATGCAGTGTTGACTGATTTTACCCAGGGGACTTGCAGCACAACACTTTGGGGACTATGGTGACGAGCTCAGAGACTCTGGTGGTAGCACAGAGAAGTATTTTGATAGCTGGAATCCCAATCAAAAGCAAAGGTGAAATGTGGATGCGAACCTTAAATATGCACATGTTTAAAATTATTGTTCTAGGGTCATATAATAAGCAATTTTTTCTTGAGTGCCTGTTTGAACTTAAGTTACTTTTCTTTCTTCCCCACATGTTTCTTAAAACTAGCCACCCAGGGAAAATATCTATAAAATCAATTAATTCAGTTTTAACAATTGAGTGACCACCTGATTCACAGTTTTATACTAGGTATTAAGCTAGAGACCAATGAAAGCTAGTAAGAGATATGATACCCAAATTCAAGAATTTTATAGTCTAGTAACACAGACAGCTGAATAATTTCTGCCATGGTCACAGTCAATAAATATTGAACACCCACAATCTCAAGTGTATGGTAGAAAAGTGACTGTTCTTGTCTGCTCTTGTGACTGAGTTTATGGTGAAAATTAAGGACAAAGGTCAAAGAAGGAGGACAA